>NC_090437.1:327703277-328018647 GCF_031143425.1 Pleurodeles waltl
CATGAAATGCTAGCTTAGAAATACATGTCCTATTGTTTTACCCATATTGAGCCTGAGAAAGTAACCTTGAACCCAATACATTGAGGGACTGTAGAAATGGACTATATACAATTGTTTCAAATCATGCAGGTGAGCTAAGATGGGTGCCTTTCTCATGATGGACGTGGTACTATGTCCCTAGGTTGCAATGCCATGTCGCATGATGGACTTTGATTAGACAGTGAAGTCTTCTGATTGATGTCAGGCAGCTGATGGACAAATCATCAGTCACTGTGGACTTTAGTAAACTGTACCACAGTGGGATCAGCGGCACTCTGCATGCTTCTTCTTTCTGATACCTTAGACTCTGAGAGGTACAGACCTCTCTGCCCTTACCCTTCATTTTCAATGCTTTGCTGAGACTTAGACATTTTACCTGACACAAGGAGAAGACTTTGACTGAGCTTCTGAAATGCTGATGCCTTCTCTTGCTACCTACTTTTTTCCAAATTTGGTTAGTCACATTTTGCCCTGGATGTGATTTTTCCAAAGTCTTTTTAGCCTTTTTCATTTTACTTTTTGTCCTCATGTGTTTTAGCCCGGCACATGGTACCTTGAAACTTACCAATTTGTGGGGTTTTCCCTCTGTCCTAGCTAGCTAACTTGGATGACTCTTAAACTGCCTTCATGCATAAAAGAACTGAGCAGTGCTTGTTTTCAAACCATTATATAATTCTGTTGATGTTTTGCTTTGCTATTGTTGAGTGTGTAGTCCTTTTGATGTTAGTTCAATTAAACCTTTTCGGTTGCCTTGGGCAACCCATGGTGATTCTTTACCTTTATAGTCTTGTTTTGAGAATCATTTACATACATTTGAGCATGAGTCTGTAATAAAATCTCTAACTTTATTCCTGATTGGAGTTTTCTTGTTTGGTCTAAATGGGTCATACTATCATCTTGAGTTGTCATTTGAGTTTTGATGCCTAACCTTTCTACCCCTTTATTCTGAGTGAAAAGACCCATTGCCCAAGTTAAAATTATAATTGGAAAATGTTTCATTAGAGGTTAGTAACTGGGTTAGAGTTGCCTAATTTAGTGACAACAAATTGAACTAATAAAAAGAGGAAAGCAATGTAGGACCAAACTCTGGACCTAGACTCATCAAGAGTGAGAATATACTTTTACCTCTGATCACAAATAACATGGCAAATACCTCAGAGCAGAAACATAAGCCCAGCTCCTGAAAATAAATAGTGGTAAAACATAAATAATAGCCTTTATTATTTTTTTATTTATCAAAATGTTACAGTGAGGTTCACATAGCATAGCAAACAGAGCAAGAACCTGTGCTACATATAAAAATATGCAGCGAGTTGTATCACATCTCACAGGCAGTTAGCTAGACCCGATGTGGGGCAAAAACCCATTGAATCACAACCCTGGGCTTAGCCATTTATTACTTTACCCACTTGCTGGAAACTGGGTTTTACAACTACCCACAGCTACATGTGACCATCTGTGGTAAACTGTGGGGAGCATATTACATAGTTCACAGTTCCTATATTATAATTACCAAGCCCAAAGAGTGAGTGCGCTTTCCAAAAAGGGTAGATGTTAGACTTTTCATCCTTGACATGGTCTCCCTTAACTTTTTGCCTCTGTTTCCCGGGTTATTGATGTGTGCTGGACTCTGATTTTGCTGTTTTTGTTACTCTGGTCACTTTACCACTGCTAACCAGTGCTAAAGTGCAAGTGCTCCTTTACAAAATGTGTATGCAATTGGTTTATCCATGATTGGCATATTTGATTTATTAGTAAGCCCCTAGTACAGTGCACTAGAGGTGCCAGGGCCTATACATCAAATGTTACAAGTCGGGCCTGCGGGACTGGTTGTGCCACCCATATAAGTAGTCCTGTAATCATGTCTCAGACCTGCCACTGCAGTGTCTGTGTGTGCAGTTTTTAACTGTAAATTCGACTTGTACCCACTTGCCAGGCCTAAACCTTCCCTTTTCTTACATGTAAGGCACCCCTAAGGTAGGCCCTAGGTAGCCCCAAGGGCAGGGTGCAGAGCATAGTTAAGGTAGGACATACAGTAATGTGTTTTATATGTCCTGATAGTGAAATACTGCTAAATCCGTTTTTCACTGTTGCAAGGCCTGTCCCTCTCATATGCTAACATGGGGGCTACCTTTAAGTATGATTAAAGTGTAGATTACTTTTGGGAGTGGATGGACATGTGGAGTTTGGGGTCTCTGGGCTCACAATTTAAAAAAACATCTTTTAGTAAAGTTGATTTTAAGATTGCGTGTTTGAAAATGCCACTTTTAGAAAGTGAGCATTTTCTTGCTTATACCATTTCTGTGACTGTGCCTGTTTGTGGATTCCCTGTATGGGTCAGTTTGACAGTTGGGTTGGTTGCACCTCACACTAGCCAGTGACACAAAGGGAGCTGGGGTGTAGTCTGCATTTCCTGATGAGCCATCTGTGCTAGGAGGGAGGGGAGGAGTGGTCACTCACACCTGAAAGGGCTGTGCCTGCTTCACATAATGCAGTCTCCAACCCCTTGGTGAGTGTCTGGGGCCTGGCCTGGGCAAGGCAGGATTTCACATTCAAGAGAGACTTTGCTTTGAAGTAGGCCTACTTCAAAGGCGAAATTGGGTATAAGAAGGGCACCCAAAAACCACAGACTTTCGAACACTTCTGGAAACCAAGAGGAACCTCTGCCTGGAAAAGAGCTGAAGAGCTGAGGAAGAAGCACTGCCCTGCCTGTGCTTTGTGGAGCTATCCTGCAGTTGCTGCTTCTGCCGGAGTAAGAGGGCAAAGACTGGACTTTGTGTGCCTTCCATCTTGTGAAGATCTCCAATGGCTTGATTTAGAGCTTGCCTCCTGTTGTTTGAAGTCTCAGGGACAGCAAAGACTTCTCTCTGCCAGCACCTGGAGTCTCTGGAGAGACTCCTACTCTGCCAAGTGGTGCCCATCCAGTTCCTGGGACCCTGAAAGGAGAACCTGGCAGCTTAAGACGAAGAAATCCACACACAGAACGCTGTGCGGGAAAATGATCGACGCAACTCTGATCTGCGGCTGAAAAATCAACGCGCCGCCGGCTTCACGGCTGAAAATCAATGCTCACCTGCAACGCAACCGACGAATCGACGCACGGAGCTGGAAAAACGACGCACAGCATTGCTGATGGAGGCTGGGAGATCGCAACCCACGCTGCGTGGTTTTCAGATCATCGTGCGGCTAGATTTCTGATGCAAGTACCGCTGGGCGTGTAAAAAAATGCAGGGCCTTCCCGGACCCAAGAGTGCTGACTCCTGCGGAGAGAAGAAACGACGTGCCCGACCTGTCGAAAGGAGAAACGATGCAAGGTCTCGCTCGTGAGTGAAATTGATGCATCGCAAGCCCTTTTTTGACGCACACTCGCCCGTGCAGGGTTATTTTTGACGCACTCAAGGTACATTTTTACGCTAACAGTGTTAGTGTGTGTTTAAAACTACATGAAGACTCTTTTTGCTTTTTAATTGATAACTGGATTTGTGTATTGTGGATTTTTGTCATTTTAGTCTTGTTTTGTTTAGATAACTGTTCTCTATTTTTCTAAACCTGTGTTGTGTTATTTTGTAGTGTTTTCATTAAGTTACTGTGTGTGATGGTACAAATACTTTACACCTAGCACTCTGAAGTTAAGCCTACTGCTCGTGACAAGCTACCAAGGGGGTAAGCAGGGGTTAGCTGAGGGTGATTCTCTTTTACCCTGACTAGAGTGAGGGTCCTTGCTTGGACAGGGGGTAACCTGACTGCCAACCAAAGACCCCATTTCTAACAGTAGAAAAGACAGAAGCCTGTTAGTGAACTTGTATTGGCAGGTAGGCAGAGCATTCACTCGAAGATGCTAAAGGAAGGGGGTGGAAGTATAAAATCATACCAGGGTGAAGTGTGTATGGAATTCAATACATCATGTGGGACTATGCAATAAAATCAGGTACATATTTATGAAACTATGGCACAGAGCAGCAAACCATCTTGATGTGCTCTGCCATAAGAAAAGGGCAGGAATGCTCTGTATTGAAGGCAATATAGTGATTTTCTGCCTTTTCCGCTGCACTGGAACACTTAAAGCAGCCTAGCACCAATGCAGGCACCTTTGCACAATGGGGCAAGGGTGCCTGTGTTGCATGCAGGATTCTTTTTGTACAGGGGGACACCTTCCTGCACAAAAACAATCCAGAGAGGTTTATTCCTCTAATTATGTGTGCTGCAGATTGCAGGACTCATAGGAAGAGGAAGTGACAAGACAAAATAAAAATTAAATAATCCTCAATACGCATACCCTGGGAAGGTGAAGTCTTTGTTGCATTCCCAGGTTTACAAGTCCTTGTAAATCTGGGAATGCATAAAAATCCATGGGAGTTGCATTGGGACACCCACCTTAATGCTCATAGATCCCTACCCAGGGCAGAGTAGCACAATGCAGCAATTTGCATTGCCTTGTGCTATTCCAGGTTTATAAGCCACTCAGAGCCACACTTTGTGTGGCTTCATAAATCTGTCTTAGAGGTTGGCGTCATGCATGTACCACATTGCATGGTGCAAACACAACACAAACCTCTTATAACTATGCCCCTAAGTATGCTACTTGGTACAATGACAAGGCTAAACAGGCCACTGCACTGATGAATGGATCCTGCTGTGAGTGAGAAACCATTCTGAGCAATTGTCCCAGCCCCTGTTTCTTGATGAGGCAGAGGTTTACTACTTCAAAGCTGCTTCAATACTTTCTAGGTCAAAACGAGTAGCAGTGTTCTCAGCAGTACTCAGACATTGGGTTGGATGTTTGCCCAGAACCACAAACCTGTTGACAAACAGAGATCAGTAGCCTGAGGAAGGCCAGGGTAAAGGTCTGTAGCACTGTGCAAACTAAGGTATTGTAAACCTCAAAAAATTGCCCAAAAGTAAAACACTCGAACAGTCTAAAATTGGGTTCTGAAGACATTTATCTATCAGCCAGGGTGAAAACAATCTCAGCCTCTTACTAGATTCCCAGGCTTTGTGGAAATGCTAGCTCTTAGGGCATCCTTGATTTGAGGGGGACGGACCGGGCATGGTAGCAGTTTATATGGACAGCAGTCAGGGACAATGTAACCACTCTTTGTCTACAAACACTTTCCTGAGCACCCAATACTAAAAATCAAACCTATTTTGTTCCCAAACATACTTGCAAAGGTTTTAAAAACAAACATAACCGTAACCAGCTTTCCAACTTTGACCACTAAATTAATTTAATCCATGGTTCATTTGAGCAGAGGGCTTAGGGCCCAGGCTTTTGAAAGCTCTGACGGACTGCAAAGATGCCAGAGGCACAGATGACCTCAGTGAAGGAGAACAAGGAGCAGGACTGCCAGGAGGAAGGGAACTCCACATCTGCTGCACCACATAAAGCTGGAAGAAGTACATCAACTCATAAGTCATCATCTTCTGAGCTAGATGCTCAAATATTGGACTATGAAGACAGAAAAACTGAAAGGGTGCTGAAACTACAATTGACTGCTATGGCTCTCAAGGAAAAGTACATTGCCTGGAGCAATAGAAGGCAGCCAACGCCCATGACCAGTCATTGAAAAAGGTGGAGCTAGGGGACCATCAGAAGCCCGTAACTCGGTGTCGAAGGCGCTAGCCAAAAATGTGGTGAATGTATCAGCCCACACACCTGCGTCCCAACCCAACTTACCACATGGGATGGAACCCATATTTGTGGTGGTGATGATTTTGAAAAGTCTTTGGGTTGGTCTGGTTACCTAAACCGCTAACACATAACTCACACAACAGAGAGAATATAAATTCATGAAGGCAATCTTGCTACATATGTTTGGCTCAACCACTGAGAAACAGCTCAGAGTACTTAGGGATAATCCCAAAGAGTCCCAGGAGTCCTAGGAGAATCTTGTGGATGCCTTATTAAAGCAACGGGAAAGCTTGATGAAGTAAGGCAACGAGCAAAGTAACAACTTTTTTTTGCTTTTTAATTTGGTGATGAATGACCACATTTTGCATAAATGTTTTACAGATTTGTGTCAGCAACCAGTGGAGTTCATGCTTACTGATTCTAGGCATCTGAGGAGGGAAGTTGACATAAAGGTAAGCCAACAGTGCCAATGAAGGCACCAGTGGAGGTGTACAAGAAAAAAGTTACGACTCAAGAAAAATAATAGTGATGGCCCAAACAAATACAGTCAATTGAGGAAAGACAAACACTGTTTTAGGGAAATGTAGTGTGGGGAGCTTTTGCGGGAGAGACAATATGTGAATGGGATGTGCTTTGTCTGCTTTCAGCCAGGGCACAAAAGAAATGATTCTGCTGTAATAAGACAATTCCACTGATGGGCAGTCCTCAGGGATTACTGATAGAGCTCTGGGAGTTGTATTCCTTCTCCAAAAACAAACCACTTGACTGTATGGATGTTCAGAGCTCAGTACTGTGTATATCTTCTCAATGCCTACATGATGCTTCAAGTAGAAGTAATCAAGAGTTTTCATTTTGATCATCAAATTTACACTAATGGCACACACTTTGCAGACAAATCCAGGAGTCTTGTTGTACAACACTTTTCATTCAAGGCTCATTATAGACAACAGGATTAACACATAACTGAACCTCGGCTTGTTGGAGAACTTGCAGAACTCCTATATTACCATTGAAAAACCTCTTTTTTATGGAAATCAACAGTGGAACATTCTCAGGTTTAATCTTGCTGGCCCGCTTACCACCTCAACTCTATATGCTTCATCTGTCCACGTAATAAAATCATATGTCAGTAGCAGCTCAATATGATGAATATTAGGCAACCATGGATATGCACTGCCTCACATTTACTGGTATCACCATTATGTGCCAGGAGCAGTTAGAATATCCAGGCGTAACTTCAAAACGCATTGTACTGCCTGGCCAACATATGCAGTGTGATGTCCATGTTTATATACATACACACACAAATGCTCAAATACACACATTAAACTCATTCAGAAATTCAAGGAGTGATAACAGGCACTGGTGATATGTGAAGTTTCCAGCTTTTGAAAAGAACAATCATTGATGTTATGATATCTGTCTTCAGTGCTAGGGAACAGGGTTTATGAGTTATCGGGGTTCAGGTGAGATTTTCTTTCTAAATAAAAACAATGTATTTAATAGATCATCAGTTTATCTGTCTGCTTTTCTCTCTTCTCATGTACATAGTGACAGAAAAAACTACTTCAAACTGGGGACTTGGGTAAATGGTCTTTGATGTTGCCACCTCTCCCTTTCTGCCAGATTTATGGTTGACCTTTTCTGGAGAGTCTGACATTGACTGGGTGGGTGTAGCCTTGTATATTAACATCAATTTGGGGAGTTTCACAAAACATTTTTCTTTTCAAAAGCGTGTTTTATTTCTGAAACTTCTGGAGTAACTTACACCTAGTCCAGAAGTCAAATTCAAGTACTCACGAAAATTCAACGTGAATCAAACCATTTGTCTTGATTAATATAGGATTTCTGTTCCCGAACTGAAAATTATCGCCCAACCCCTGGGGTACTTTGATCTATGTAATTTACACCGAGGCTCCACCTTCTCAAAATGCTCTTTTCCCTAAGCATGGCTTCATCAACTTCTTCTATCTCTTTTCACTTGGTCAGGCAATTTTGCAACTGAGTCAGGAGTTTGAATCAATATTGTAAGAAGCATTGGCAACAAACATAGACCTGCCTGATAATAAGGGGTGGGCAGACTCCCAGAGTTCCACTCCGCAGAAGTCTGCAGAGTTACATGAAAACTACGTGAGAGTCCGCAGAGTACTGTCAATGGGTGGAAAATATGCATGTTGCACTGCTCACACTGCAATTTAGTGCCAGGAGCATGAGGACATTAACAAATCAGACTAAACAGTACCATGCAGTGTGCAAAACTGTGCAGCCATTCAAGTTCATTTTGCTGCTTCTTGAGTAGAAAATCGAATCGGCTGGAGAAGCAGTCCTCTGACCACGACTGCCCGGAACCACCTGTGACTGCCCATGACTGCCCGCGACTACCTGCATTAAAAAAATGGAGTTAGGGGACACCAAATCTCACTTGCATTTCTGGAGTCTCGCGGGAAAGAGTTATGCCGAGTCACCAAATTCCGCCAATTCCACAGGCAGAATGAAATATTCTGCCATCCCTAATTGTAATGTTTGTTTAATTGTCAAAACCACGGACAAAATTAGTAAATCACAAGAATTCTGTTTCATAATTTTGTCGTGTAACAACTGGTGACCTTAATTTCAGCACTAATGGCAAATTATCATTTTTTTCTTCTTGAGTGCTCACTTGCTGTTTGAGATTGAACAGCATCTGCCCACTGTTGCCATCTCATACCATGCTTTGCTATTCAGTGTTATTTTTGGTGATTTATGCTGTGTTAGTTATGCTCCACTATGCTGAGTTATTTTACCGTATGCAGTGTTATGTTGTGCCATGCTTGCTATACTGTGTTATGTTGGGGTGTATTATTTGGGGCCTGTTGTGCTATGCTTTGTGATATTAATTATTAAGTTATGTTGAGTTGCCCTGTGCTATGCTGTATTATGCTGAGTAGACTGCTTTGTTATGATGTGTACATTGTTATTGTTGGACCTGGCCCTCTCTGCATGGTCATCCTCTTACTGTTTTGCCTTTGTCCTCCTACTTTTTGCTGAATTCATTTTTGTTGGCCTAAGGACTCTGTGCACTATACCACTGTAACGAGTGCTAAAGTACTTGTGCTCTCTCCTTAAATTATGTTAGATTGTATTATACCCAAGTGAAATATTTAATTTACTTGGAAATCCCAAGTAAAGTGGCAGTACATGTGCCCAAGACCTGTAAATTAAATGCCACTAGTGGGTCTGCTGCACGTACTTGTGCTCGCTCCTTAAAATCATGTTAGATTGGTTTTACCCAATTGACATATTTAATTTCCTTGAAAGTCCTTAGTAAAGTGGCACTGTAGGTGCCCAGGACCTGTAAATTAAATGCTATTAGTGGTTCTGCAGCACTGATTGTGCCACCCACATAAGTTGCCCCTTTGCAGATTGCAGATCCTGTGTGTGCAGTTTTAATCTGCCAATGTCGCCCTGGCAAATAAGCCTTTTGCCAGGTAGAAACCTTCCGTTTCAACACATACAAGTCATCCCCTTGCGTTAGCTCTGGACATCTCCGAGGGCAGGGTGCAATACATTTAAAATGTCGGACACAAGCTTTACATGTCCTGGCGGTGAAAACCCCTTAAATTAGTTTTTCACTACTGCAAGTCCTATACCTTATATAGGATAACATTGGAGTTGCCTTATTGCATTTTATAAGTGTAACTTCCAAATGGAAGAAATAAACCTTTCACGTTTGGTGTTTCTGGAATCCTAATTTAAAATCCTAACTTATGGTGAAGTCGGATTTTAAATTACAAATCTGAAAATGCATTTAGAAAGTTGTTATTTTTGAAGCCTAAGCCATTTGGTGCCTGCAGCCTGTATCTGGTCGGTCACATGACTGGGAAAGCTGGCAATTGAGCTTTGTGTATTACTCCTAGACAGCCACACACATTGGAAGCTTAGGTATGACTTAATGGAACATCACTGACAGGATGGGAGGAGGAGCTGGGCCCAGCCTTGCCTACTCTTGAATAAGCTGTCTCCACACCAAGGTCCACATACGCGTTTTAGTTAGTCTGGAACCAGGGCGGGATGGCAGGGCATCGTTGCACTACTAAGGCATTCCCCTAGAAATTTTTCCCCTATTCAAAGGCACAAATGTCTATAAAAGAAGGACCTCAGGCAATACCACTTTAGGACACTTCTGGATCTGTAAATACGCTGTCAGGAAGAAGGACTGCTGTGCAACTACAAGAACTGCCACCCGTCTGGACTGCTACTCTGAAGGAACTACTGCCCTGCTGTGCTGATCTGCTGCCTTTTGCCAAAGTGTGAAGGAATGGACCTGCATCTCCTGAACCCAGAACCCAGAGTGACGCCAAGGGCTGGTTAGCTGGCCTCAAGCTTCAAGGAAACAAGAGGTTTCCAACAACCTTCCACTTGCACTTGGACTGTGCCATATGTGAGTCTGCCCTGCCTACTGGTGCCACCTCAGTCCTGGACCTTTGGAATTGGACCTAAGGTGTTTGTCAGCAGAACTGACTCATTTTCTCTGCTCAGAAGCGCATCCCTAAGTAAAACCACTGCCTCTCCTCTACGGATTGACACATCCCTGATGCATCACCGCTGCTGCATGGATTGGACTCATTGCAAAAGACTTGCATCGTAGCATCATCCTGCATTTTGAGCGAATGCATTGCCTTCAGAACCGCCACTGTGCAACACTTCCCTGGAGCAGAGCCTCACATCTCTCGTTGATGGCAGCCTAAACGATGACATCAACCCTCCACATCGCAGCTTCACGGCTCTTTGGAATTGACCCATAACCATGACTGCGCATCACATCCTTGATACTACACTTCAGATCGCAAGCCCCATTGATGGGATCCTAGATGTCAGCACAACAGGCCCTTGGAACCGATGCATCGCCTCGGCTGCACATTGTATCTTTGCGACAGCTCCATGCCATGCCCTGCAACAAGGATTTAGGGTGCTTTGTTCAGCGGGCCTAACTGGGCCCTGGTATTCAGCCTGCACTCCATTGCAGTTGGCCTGAACTTATGACTTTGTGCTGGTGCGACCTGATATCTGTGAGAAAAATGACTCTTTTTGACATGGTTATCCCACACTTTTAGCCTGATGTACGATGTAGCCTAGAAATTGTAGTGCCCAGGGCCCCTGCTAACCAGGCTCCCTGGGCCAGAGCTCTTTCCCCTAAAACTGTTATAATGCATTAGCACAATTGGATACAACTTTAGCTACTACTATAAGTCCCTAGTAAAAGGTACTTAGGTACCCAGGGCCTGGGTACTAAGGGTAGGCCCCTGAGGGCAGCAGTACTGATTGTGCCACCCTCTAGGGCCATGCATCCAGATGCACCCAGCACTGCCATTGCAGGCTGAGTATCCTGGTGCAAACCTAAAACTAAAACTCAGCATGGCACACTGCCTGGGTGCCCTGTCCACCTTACACTGCATATACTATGGGTAAGACCCCCCTCTGGCAGGCCTTACCGCCTTAAGGCAGGTTGCACCATATCATATGTGAGAGGATAGCTGCATGAGCAATATGCCTGATTGTGTCCATGCTCAACCTGGGACATAGTGAGTGAACAGAGGAGCCAATTTAATATATGTGCTGGACACTGGTCAACACGAGTTTCCCAGCTACATCATGGCCACTCTGATCCTTGGGTTGTTTGGTATCAAACAACTCAGAATGATAAATCCAAACTGGTACCAGTATTGGATTTATCTCCAAATGTGCCCAGGGATCACCTTAGTGGTGCCCCCTAAAAAAAGCTAACTATCCTGGCATGGTTGATGACTGGTCCTATCAAGCCTGCCACCTCCAGACACCCAATCTACAAACCTGGGGTGAGAGATCTGCCTCTCTAGTTTGTAGAACAATGCCCATACTGGGTGGAGGTGCTCACAACCCCTCCCTCAGGAATGTGCACTGCCCAGCCGGTGAGCTTCAAAGAGCTTAGCACCTTTTAAGCTCAACCCCAGGTCTGCTGCTAGCAGCAGATGGTCACCCTTTTGCAAACACCCAACTGTGGCGGGAGCAAAGGCAGGAAACTCCACAAAGGATTGGAGGAGTGGCCCCACCTGGCATGCACCACCCCTAAGGTGTTGCCTGCGAGGCGGGCACTCCATTTCATTTTCCTCCATCTTGGATAGAAGAAAAATAGCCAATCAGGGATAGGGAAGGAAGTGGTAACTTTAGTGGGTGTAGCCACCCTAAGGTAGATGGCCCATTGGTCACTAATAGGTTCCCCCTAAAATGCCCACTAAATACAGTATTTAGATGGGCCTCCCTAGACCAGGACATAATATGTGATGGACAAAAAGAAGAACCGCACCAAGCAGATCCAAGGAACGAGAACTGTGGACCTGCTGCAACAAAGAAAAGGTTCTAAACCCTGCCTGCTGCACCCAGGATCGGACAATCATTGCTGAGAAGCTGCTGCACAGCTGGAAAAACTCCAAAGAACCCCTGAGGACCTCCAGGCTTCGAAAATTGTCATAAAACTCTCTCTAGCAGGGAGGTATCACTTTACAACAGCAAGTAACTAGCAAGCCAATGAGGGCCACTTCACTGACCAGCCGCTAACTCCTGAACTGAAACCTGCAGCTGGACCACACAGCACACCAACAATCCCAAGGACAAACCCTGCAAGTTTGCCAAGCTTGATGGCACTGTGCCCTCCAGTTGTCAAACCATGCCAATTCCCTTGGTGTTGGTCAGCTAACATCGGACACCAGGAAAACGAGCCCGCCCAGGGCTGAAAAAGGACCAGGTGGAAACCCCAGTGGAGGGACTTCAGGAACACCCTGGATCTCACAGAGTGCCCCGTTGTCCTGCTAACAACCCTTGAACTAACTTACCTTCTGAGGGCATCCTTCCACACAGTTCCTGGCTCACCAATTCGCTCTGCACCCGGCTGCCTGGTGTCCTGCACTGAAGAACCTGCTGTGCCCTAAGGGTCCCCCACCGCTTGTGACAGCAACACTGCAAGGGGACCCCAAGGAACCATCTTTAACCTTACCTGTGCAATGCTTTTCCAAGTGATCCCCCGCAGTGGCGCTGCACCAGCTCCAGAGACCTTTCTTAGCTGCTCCCGCCAGAACCAGGAGCTGCCAAACGTCTCCAGCTTGTACAGTGTGCCCACCCACAATATCAACCAACCTGTAAAAGAAGAACTTGGTAAACCAATTGTATGATTTTATATGTATTTTTAAATGTGATCTTCCATTGATTCATTTGGTGTGTAATTACACACAAAATCACAATTTTTATTACATTTCAATAATTCATATCTCAAAAAGTACGTAACCAATTTTGAAATCTTGGTCTTAAAAATTACATAAAAATCTGAAGTATTTTTATAAAGTGGTCTCGAGTTATTCCTTTGAGTGTGTGAGTTGCAAGATTGATGCTGTGAGTACAACAAATGCTTTGCACTTCTTCAAGCTTGGACTAACTGCATGACCAAGCTACCTTAAAAATTAGAGCATCAGGTGATCTAGTTTTTACCCTTGTAAACCAGCATGTGGTTGTCTGGACCCCCTACATAGTGTGCCTAGCTTTGCACAGTACATAAAGGGCCAGCCTCCTACAGCAGGATTCTAATATGGTGGGGTGTGATGGCACCAGACTCACCATATATGCAGCTCCCCCACGGTCCATGAGCAGGAATGGAAGGACTCCCTTCCTGATCAGTGGAACGGGAATACAACCAATCCTGGAGCTGCTCTCATGCCTTTTTCAGCATGAAAGCAGCCCATTGGATTGGTGGGAGCAGGCTAACCTAGCGCTCATTTTAAGAATGGTAGCCTGTACCAGCAACCCCCTGGCTGTTTGATAGCCCTAGGATTACTGGGTCTACAATGTGCATTTTGGGCTGGCCATAGCAAGACCTGGTCAATCCAACATGAGCACTGAAAGGGGCAGCAGTCAATCTGCAATTGCAGGATTCAGACCCGCCCCCTTTGTTCACACTCGTGCTGAATGAAACGTGAGCTGGTGGCAAAAGAAAATGGCATTATTATGCCATTTTATTTACTTGCAATTGCCTGCTGCACTCGCAGTAGTTGGGGAGAGGCTCTTTCGGAGGAACTGCCCCTGGTGCAAACAACAATTATGGGAGAGGTGGGTGCAGTCGGCAGACAATAAACAATGAAGAGGAAGCAACAACGAGCTAAAAAAAAAGCTATATAGAGGGAGCAGCAGGCAGTGGGAGTGGGAGTGGGAGTTGGAGGGGGAAGAAATAGTACGGCCATCACGTGAGAAGCATCTGATGGGCACGGATTAAGTTGAATCAGTCTGTGCTTGGCCCCTGCTCCACAGAAATGTCCCAAAATTATGTTTCACCCACACTGTACAATCAATGAGCCTGTAAATAAGAGTAATGCTGAAGTGCACAGACTGCAAGCATGGGCGAGCTCCAAGCACTTTTTTTATACAAAAGTTTCTTGCAAGCAAGACGCATGCGCTGGCGCGTACTCTCGTAGCCTCGGCCCTAAAGAGCCATTTGCTCTGCCTGACCTATACTGTAGTAAAGAGAAACAATAGCTTGTAGCTAGGCCTACAATTGCCATTCGCACGAAAGAGAAACGGTTTTTTAATTCTAAATATTCATTCAAGACTGAGGAAAATGAATGTCACTAGTGCAAAACTGTCTGGCATTGCTGTAATATATGTTCCCTGGTCTCATATCTCGAGGATTAATCACAGAAATCCTCAGATGCGCATTAGGAAAGTCCTTTACTGCTTTATTCTTGCTAGCTATAGGAAGGTCAATCGTATCCAAAGTGGCACATTTTAAAAAGAGAACATTTAAGCGGATAGATTTATTATAGAGTAAAAACACAGGCTTGTCACTTTTTTCCTTTGGATATTCGCCCTTCCGAGACCGAATTCCCAAAAACGTATAAAATGGCCCTTATGCCTGGATTCTACGATGCACGCGCGAGTCTGTGAATCTTTGCATCAGTTAATCCCAGACTGATAGATGTGTGCGTTCCCTTTGCAGGCCCCACTGTGGGAAAGCCATGTAAAGAAAGCCATGAGTTTATTTCCGCGATCATGGCGTCAGTCCAACAATGTGTCTAATTTGTAAGAACGCCTGACTGAAACCCTTTATAATCATACGTGGTGAAATGATTTGCCTGTAGAGGAAACGGAGCTCTGATAAATGGATGAAGTATGCACTGTTCATTGATGCGATGTACGGAGACTGCAATTTCTGCAAATGACACATCCTGGCGCTTCCCGGACCCTTTTACCTGTTGGAGAGGGATGTGCAGCAGACCTCAGAACTCCCTCTCCAGACCTGTATAGCTGATAAGACGTTTCTCACAAAGTCAGGGCAGGTGGATTCCCAAGTTCAGACTCAAAACTCTTTTTGTCATTGATTGAACTGTCTGTTGACAACATGCGTATTTCTTGACACATTAAAGTGGCATTGGAACTTTATTGAATCACTATGAAATCAGGGAGAAAGGCCCAAAGTTACTAACACTTTATATTGGGTTTACATTACTTTTGTGTTTGCCGATTTGGTGCTGTTATGCTCTTTCCCTTTCATGCAAAACAGCACAGCAACTTTACTTGCTGTACTGCGTGGCTTGACTTCTTAGTAAATCGACCGAACTCTCTATTTCATAATGCTGTAAGACTTAATATTTGCTGCATTTTACATCCAAAGTATAATGACAACCAGTACAATTTAATCACAAACTATCAGATAATAAAAGAAAATAACAGGAGCAGACACCCACTGTGTAATGAACATCTTATATCTTATATATTACACAAGGTATTTGATTTACTCGATCATTGGCGCACAACTCTCGTCATCACATTGGTGAGTGAATAAGCCACATTCAGAGCTGGCAATGATAATGCCAGTGATGTGTGTATCGTTATATTTTCTCGGTGGAGCCAGAAAGGAATCAGGGCACTCAACAAATTATGAGAAATAATACTCATCAGAGGTTATGCCTTTGATTTAGTAAGAAAAGATAAACAGAAGACTATCCAACGTAATTGTTGCTTGTATGAAGAATACCCTCTGAACGTTTGACTAAATTTGAGCCACTCATTAGCACAGCGTGTTTAGTGGTACCGGAGTCCAGGGATATGACGTTGCCATTGCATCCCAATGAAGCTGTCTTTTATTACCAACTGAAGAGCTTTGCATCCCATTTTCTGTGCTCGCTTCAGAGTCCATGGCATCCTTTCCATGCAGCTGTTTTAATAGTGACCACAGTGTTTTACCCACAGTGGACACAATATCATCGAAGGGTACTGAAGTATACCATCCATTTTACAGTTGTCTTCTGAACTGTGCTCTGATGACAGGAAGGCACCTAAAGTGTACACTTTTTATTAGAAAAGTTGTCTTTTACCCTCTCAGTCAAGGCCACGCATTGATTGGCAGCACAGGCAGGGCTATGATAGACCAATTACTTTTTTACCTGTGCTTTTGTATGGAGATTATAACCAAAGATAGGGATAACCCTGAATGAGTGACCCTTAGGCTCAATGGTATACTTTTCATTTCTGCTGTGAGTCTTACCCCCCCACCAAGTGGTGTCACCCCAGTCCTAGACTCTTGGAAGTGGGACTGAAGGTGCTCTGCCAACTCAGCTGTGATCCAAGCAGAACGTAAGCAGCACAATGCATCGGCTCGCAGTTCCACATCAGAACCACACCTGTGCAACACATCTTTGATGCAGGACCCCGCAGCTCTTCAGAACTGCTGCTGTGCAATGCCTCCTTGATGCAGAACCTTGCATCGCAGCCTCACAATTATTCAGAACTGCCTCAGTGCGACGCATCCTTGACACAGGACCTCACATTGCTGAGCTACAGCTCCCTTAAATCACAGGTGCACAACACATACTTAACGCAAGCTCTCGCATCGCAGCACGCAGCTCATCAGCAGCTCATCAGAACCACCGCTGCATTATGCATTCTTCCTTATGAGATCTTGCAATACTCTGCAACCCAAATTTAAGGTACTTTGTTCAGCAGGCCTAACTTGCTTGTATTCGGATAGCGCCCCATTGTGGTCGGCCTCAACTTCTGGCTTTGCCCCAGTTTGGTGTGCTGCATAGTGCTTCTATGCACTATTTTCACTTAAATCACTAAATTGCATATCTCCAGTTCTACTTGGATTTTTGTTGCTTTGGTCTCAAATAATTTATTAATTTATTCTCTATTTTTACTAAATTGGTGTGGGATTTTTCTTCTATGATATTTTAACTTTATTACTGTTTGAAGTGCTGCATAAATATTTTTACACATTGCCTCTAAGTTAAGCCTGACTGATTCGTGCCAAGCAACTAGAGGGTTAAGCACAGGCTAATTTGAGGGTTGCTTGTGACTTCACCCTGGCATGAATTTTGTGGTTCCTGCAGAGTTTCACCCACCTAAATCAGTAGCCCAATTTCCTACAACCTCCAAGATGAGAGCATCTGCCTTGTTGCCGTTCTGACTTTTTATGAACAATGTCACCAACCAGACCCCAGTGGTTGGACCCTGATCATTAAATTGTCAAGAGGATCATCAAGAGATCAACGCTGATCTCACCCAGCTAGGATGCCCATTGTTTGGGTAGATGGTTTCTCGAAAACTTGAATTTGTGGTGACACCTTTTATTTTTGCCTTTAATTGGAAATCAGCTGCTGAGGCTTACACTCTTTAAGTTGTCCAGTGTTTTGGTTGTCTATAACCAGAGCTTGGTCAAGAATTTCGGCACCTATATCCCTTTACGCAAACAACTCTCACAAAAGAGAAGAACCTCAAGCATTTACAAAGATTATCTGAGTTGACTTGAACCTGAGCTAAAGACTATTCCATTGGCCACAGAGTGAAGAAATCTAGAACTGGGATCATATCTCCTTCCATAAAGGTGCTTTACCTTTTGACTTTCTGCGTGTGACTTATGTTTGACTATTCTTTTAAGGTAATTGTTAAAGACTTTGGGGGTCTATTCACAAAATGCATTTTGTACTGCATTTAGTAGTACTAAAGTATTACTACTAAAGTACTCCAAAATGCTATTCACATACCCATGAGTGTAAATGCCCCTTCCACCTCTGCTGATCCTTACCCATGTAGGTTTAGTATGTAGCAGAAGATGTGGAAGAGACCAGGGAAAGTGGTTGAAAAATAAGGCATACATACTACAAACTGGGTGGAGTTTAAGGAGGAGTAAGGAAGGGTTAAGGGAGAGTTAGGGAGTGATTTAGGGAGGGATGTGCACCCACCCACAAAAGAATAAGCAAATTCCTATTCCCAAACTGTACTTCTCCAGGTTACTGCAGCCGAAAAGGACACCAATCAGAGGTAAATGTATTCCAACTGAGAGCAGGAGTAAGTCCAGCATCATGCATGGCCAGCCACTGGTACTGCAACATCCTCCCGTAGAAAATAATGGCTGCAGGGACATAAAATAAAATCCCATAACAAAAATAATGTCAAATTAAACTAAATGATTTAAAATTGATACAAATATAAATAAATTTAATTTTAATGCAAAAAAAATCTAAAAAAGTAAACATATTTTATTAAAAGTAATTACATTACTTTTATAAATTCTGTAAATCTCTTTTAACAATTATTATTACACAATAAAATATATTTGTCTACTCTAGTTGCGAATTAGCTAATTATATAAACCTGAGAAACATAATCGTAATTTAAATTAATAAATTTAAAACATTTACATTTTTACTAACGCTGTAACATTTTTCATTTTGCTCTTCATTTAAAAGAAATATGAAAACAAATCTACATTAATATTTCACATGAAAAACTATTTTTTTCAGTTTTATAAACTTTTTTACATTTCCCTCCATTTTACAAAAGGGAGAGCTCCACCATCGGAGTGGATCAGAACTTCAGCTAGGTTTCAGCAGTAACGGCTGGTGTCAGGGCACAGTGGCGGGGCAGGGAGGGTGGATGACACAAACACAACAAACACAAACACAAAAAAAAAAAAAAACTTACCTGCTGATCACGACAATGATGTTCTTCTGCTCATCTCCACTGCAGCACAAGCTCCTAAACTACCCTGCGGCCAATCCAGACACTGCTCCCATCCAGCAGGCAGCATAAGGGCAGCATCAGGATTTCCCTGAGCGCCTCTGCTTTCGCTCCCAGAGAGTTTGGGAGCCTGGGCCTGCTGTCTCCAACCAGGCAATGCTGCTCCGGCTGGAGACAGCTCAGTGCACATATCGATTTGACCGTCCTGAGATGGCTGGCCGAACCCTGATAGCAGTGCACACCACTCCCCCTCCAACCCTATAACAACGATGGCCATGCCCTAAAGACTTGGCTGGGCCCTTAGAACTTGAAAAATAAAACTATAATAAACCTGTTTTATCATTGGTTTATTTTTTTTTACTTTTGAGGCTGCTGGTGGGGAGAGAAGGGAGGGAGTGGCGATGCTCCTCTGCCATAGCGGAGGAGCCACTGCTGGCTTTGTATTTGACAAACAATGAAGCCCCTCTCATATCTCAAGCCGGGATTCAATACCTTAAATGCCTCATGATTTATGTAGATTGCGAATCGTGAAGAGCAAAATAAAATGATCCTCTATATTTTGGTCACAATTCGCTCCTATTTTACTTTATCAGTTTGGGCATGCCAGTGTTTTAAATGGTGGCCCTGTAGAAAATATGTCATAAAGTAATGGATGAGAGGAAAGCAGGACATGTGATGATAGAGGGTAACAGACAAATTGTCGCTATCTGCACTTCTCCCATACCACGCATTATAACTTTAATTAAGACATTAAAAAAAGCAGCAGCAAAGTGCACCCAGGTAGATACATATTGTTATATTAAAACACTGGCCTATCCTGTGCTATCGTTTAATCAATCGAGGCACACAGACAATGCATTTGCTAACCCCATACACTGTAGTGGTAAGTCACAATGAAAACATACATATATTTGCAATGTTATTGCCCTTTCTCTTTGGATAATGGCTCCCATCAAAGGTGTGGAGGGTGTCTAAAGTGTGCCACTATGCACAAGTAAAGTTTGTGGAGGAGATGTGGGTGTACAAAGAGAAGGGTTGGTGTTTCCATACTCATTGCCACAAGCATTATTTAATGGTTGTTACATTATAGACACACAGGTGAGGTGCTATTCTTATAGGTTTTTATTGGTGTGTAAAAGACAAGAGAAAAAAAAGATAAGAGACCTACTAAAAGTATAAAACATAAAGAGAAGAGATAGGCAATATTATTACAATGCATTTATTTGTGTTTATCACATATGTATGTATTCGGTGTGCACATCGATATATATATATATATACATATATATATATATCACCTGTACATTCATGCATGCCTTTGTTTTGCACCATGTGTGCACCTAGGGCAAGATGTATTTTCCCTGCATATGCATGAATGCCTACAGTGTTGTCTGGAGGTGCTTTTGTGCATGCAGGATATGAAGGCCAGGCCTAAAAAACTTTGCCAGTGCTTGTTAAGGTCTAAGCTCAACGACATTGAAGCAAGGCTATCAGTAAACAACTATAATCTGGATGATAAACTGTTCCCAGTTCCACTTATCAATTCCAGAAAACCATTCTGAGGCCACACGCTCAATGCCATTACAAGTCTAAGACATTGTTCTATGGTACTATCATGTTAGAAAAATTGTAAGTACTTTCAAATCTTATTACCGTCATACTGTTAACATAGCAAACATTAGTTGCATTTGTTCATGCAGCCTTTTGTTTGCACACATAATCTTAATGTTTTAGTATGCGGCGTAATAATAGTGTAAATATACAAAATGAATATCTTAAAGTACTTCACAGAGGATACAGTTAGTACACATAAACTGTATTTATGTCTGTAATTTCACTGTAGTGAAGAGCTCAAGATGAGTTCCATGGCTGTATGACAGAATATCAACTTTGAAAAAAGTGCAGTGCAAAAATATCCCTTTAAAATATTGAGAACCAAAATATCAGCTTTCATACTTGTATTGCAAAGTACAGAAATATTTACTAAACAAATATCCTGGACAAAAATATTAATATATATTAATGTGTTAAGATAGTCATTTTTTAATAAAAGATATTTTTGAAATGTTATAAACTTGTAAAATAGTCCTACAAACACATTAATTCTAAAATAACTTCAAACCATGATATAATAAAATGTAACATTAAATTATAATAATGTAAAATACAAGTATTACATAGATATTTCCTAAATAAAAATGTTAATGCGTTGTATTATGTACTAAAATACAATCCAAACAAGTATAACTAATATACTTAAAAATAAAACAAAATATCGAATTATTATGGCATTAAAAATATTTTATCAAAGTAACTGAAACTAATATACATTAAAGACTACAAAGTATCTATTTGGTGGGGGGCAGATTTACAATTCTAACTACAATTAATCAATCAAATAATTTCTTAAGCGCACTAGTCACCTGGTAGGGTCTCAAGGCGCTGGGAGGGGTGGCTTTTACTGCTCGAAAAGCCATGTTTTTAGGTGCTTTCTGAAGGTTAGGAGGTCCTGGGTCTTGTGTAGGTTGGTGGGGAGGGAGTTCCAGGTCTTGGCGGCGAGGTGGGAGAAGGATCTGCCACCAGAGGTGGTGTGTTGGATGCGGGTGACTGTAGCGAAGGCGAGGTCGGCGGAACGGAGCTGTCGAGTTGGTATGTGGAAGTTTAGTTGTTCGTTGAGGTAGGCCGGTCCAGTATCGTGGAGGGCTTTGTGAGCGTGGACGAGGACTTTGAAAATGATCCTTTTGTTGATGGGCAACCAGTGTAGGGATCTGAGGTGGGTGGGTATGTGTTCGTGGTGAGGGAGGTTGAGAATAAGACGTGCAGCTGCATTCTGGATCCACTGGGGTTTTCTTTGAAGCTTGGCTGTGGTCCCTGCGTAGAGGGCGTTGCCGTAGTCCAGTCTGCTGCTAATGGGGGCGTGGGTGACTGTTCTTCTTGTTTCTAAAGGAATCCATTTGAAAGTCTTGCGTAGCATGCGAAGAGTGTTGAAGCAGGAGGATAATATGGAGTTGATTTGCTGGGTCATGGAGAGAGATCAGTCCACTACGATGCCAAGGTTGCGTGCGTGCGTGGGTGGTGGGTGTTGGGGGTGGTCCGAGAGTGGTGGGACACCAGGAGTCATTCCATGCTGTCTTGTTGGGGCTGTAGATGATGATCTCTGTTTTGTTTGAGTTCGATTTGAGGTGGCTTGTTGTCATCCATTTGGCGATGTCGAGGATTCCGGCGTGGAGGTTAATCATGGCGGTGGCTGGGTTCCTGGCTAGGGAGATGATGAGCTGGGTGTCGTCAGCGTATGAGATGATGGTGATGCTGTGGGGGCGGAGGATGTTGGCGAGAGGAGCCATGTAGATGTTGAAGAGGGTGGGACTGATGGAGGATCCTTAGGGGACCCGACAGATGATCTTGGTGGCTGTAGACCGGAAAGGAGGGAGGAGAACTCTTTGGGTTCTTTTGGAGAGGAAGGAGGTAAGTCAGTCCAGGGCCTTGTGGCGAATTCCAGCGTCGAAAAGGCGTGCGCGGAGGGTTTGGTGGCATACAGTGTCAAAAGCTGCAGAGAGGTCTAGGAGGATGAGGGCGACGGTCTCGCCTTTGTCTACTCTGGTCCTGATGTTGTCTGTGCAGGCGATGAGGTCGTTCTCAGTGCTGTGGTTCTTGCAGAATCCAGACTGGGAGGCGTTGAGTATGTTCTTTTCTTCTAGGAAGCAAGACAATTGTGCGTTTACTATCTTCTCAGCAACTTTTGCGGGGAAGGTGCGAAGAGAAATGGATCGGTAGTTTCTGAGGTCTTCAGGGTCTGCTTTGGGTTTTTTGAGAAGAGCGTTGACTTCGGCGTGCTTTCATATATCTGAGAAGGCTGTGGTGTTGAAGGAACTGTTGATGACGGCACGGAGGTGGGGAGCTGGGCAGGGGGTTCCCAGCACTGGCTTTCTACCAGCCTTTGCATTGCGGTGAGATCACCATGGAAAGGCTGGCAGAAAGTGGAGACATGATCAGTACCATGTCGCTCAGTTCAGCGCTGCCGTGGCTGACTGTGAATCCAACCACCATTGGCCTGTTGGGGACAATGTTCCTGGCAGGGACAGCTTTCTTGTGGCGATCCGACCGCAAGTGTTGTAATGTGGCATTCGAACCGCCTGGTGTGCGGCGGTCTAACTAATACCGCAAAGCTGGCAGTCTGATGACCGCCAACCTTACAATGAGGCCATTACTTTTCTAACTCCAATCCATTTCTCTTTAGGTAAAGAGCATATATTTCGGGAGTTCACATTCACTAAAATAATATTTCTATATATTCAATTTTAATTTAACCCCTTTTTTGGCTATTTGGGGTAGTTTGCGCTTAGGCCTTCATAACTTTTTGTCCACATAAGCTATGCACGCCAAACTTGTGTCCTTTTTTTCCAACATCCTAGGGATTCTAATGGTACCCGGAGTTTGTGGTTTCCCCTGGAGGAGACCAAGAAATTAGCCAAAATACAGTGAAAATTTCGTTCTTTTTTTAAAAATGGGAAAAAAAACGGGAAAAAAGGGCTGCCGAAGAAGGCTTGTGTTTTTTCCCCTGAAAATGGCATCAACAAAGGGTTTCTGGTGCTAAAATCACCATCTTCCCAACTTTCAGGAACTGGCAGACTTAAATCAGAAAAACACATTTTTCAACACAATTTTGGCATTTTACTGGGGACATACCCCATTTTTGGTGCTTTCAGCCTCCTTCCAGTTAGTGACAGGAATGGGTGTGAAACCAATGCTGGATCCTGGAAAGCTAAACATTTCTGAAAAGTAGACACAATTTTGAATTCAGCAAGGGGTCATTTGTGTAGATGCTATAGGGTTTTCCTACAGAAAATAACAGCTGAAATGAAAAGATATTGAAAGTGAGCTGAAAAAAACAGCCATTTTTGGCCACGTTTTACTCTGTAACTTTTTACTGCAATGTCAGACTTTTTAAAGCAATATACCGTTACGTGTGCTGGACTCTTCCAGTTGTGAGGATATATAGGGCTTGTAGGTTCATCAAGATCCCTAGGTACCCAGAGCCAATAAATGAGGTGCACCTTGCAATGGGTTTTCATTCTATACCGGGTATACAGCAATTCATTTGCGAAATATAAAGAGTGAAAAATAGGTATCAAGAAAACCTTTGTATTTCCAAAATGGGCATAAGATAAGGTGTTGAGAAGTAGTGGTTATTTGCACATCTCTGAATTCTGGGGTGCCCATACCAGCATGTGAATTACAGGCCATTTCTCAAATAGACATCTTTTTTACACACTGTCTTACATTTGGAAGGAAAAAATGTAGAGAAAGACAAGGGGCAATAACACTTGTTTTGCTATTCTGTGTTCCCCCAAGTCTCCCGATAAAAATGGTACCTCACTTGCGTCGGTAGGCCTCATGCTCACGACAGGAAACGCAACACAGCACATCACATTTTTACATTGAAATCTGACGTGTTTTTTGCAAAGTGCTTAGCTGTAGATTTCGGCCTCTAGCTCAGCCGGCACCTAGGGAAACCTAGCAAACCTTGGAATTTTTGAAAACTAGACACCTAGGGGAATCCAAGATGGGGTGACTTGTGGGGCTCTGACCAGGTTCTGTTACCCAGAATCCTTTGCAAACCTCAAAATTTGGCTAACAAAACACATTTTCCTCACATTTCGGTGACAGAAAGTTCTGGAATCTGAGGGGAGCCACAAATTTCCTTCCACCCAGCGTTCCCCCAAGTCTCCCGATAAAATTGATACCTCACTTGTGTGGGTAGGCCTGGCGCCCGCGACAGGAATAGATCACACAACTGTCAATGTTGGTCCTTACATGAGGCAGCTGTTGACCCTGGGGTGATCCATTCCTGACGCAGGCACTAGGTGTAGGCACTCAAGTGGGGTAGTGTTTTTATCAGGACAGGTGAGGAATCACTGGGTGCTAGGAATTTTGTGGATCCCAGCATATTCCTGTAGTTTGTGTGACAGAAATGCACGAAAAATAGAGTTTTTATTCAACATTTCAGCTTTGCAGGGTATTCTGGGTAAGAAAACTTTGGGGAATCCACACAAGTCACACCTCTGTGGACTCCCCCGAATGTCTAGTTTCCAGAAATGTTTGGGTTTGGTGTGTTTCTCTATATGGCCGCCAAACCCAGGACCAAAAACACTGGTGCCTGCCTTACAAAACCAGTTTGTTTTGTGATAGATTATTTTGATTTGGGCGGTGGAATTTGGGGCTGAACTAAATTGGGGAGCTCCCAAGAGAGCACTCTCTCTCTCTGCTTGCCGCCGTATTCACCTGCTCTCTGGGTTGGGCTAACCCACTATTACCCCGTTGCACAGACTGTGCTTGCGAAGGGACAGCAGGACTGTCCTCATCACCTCCCTCATAATTTACTGGAAGAGGAGTTATCATATTGGACTCCTCCGACTGAAAAATCTCTCCTACAGTCTGCGACATTGTCCTATCCCTCAGATAGGACAAGTATCTCATGTCTCAGTCTCTGATCATATGTCAGAGCTGTCCTCTATAACCCGAGTGACGACAGCAGTCATCCATCAAGATGCCACATCTGTTATTGGTTATACTGTTGCTCTAAAACACTAGCCTACGTGGACAGTCACAAAATCAATGGTGTGTGTGAGATACGTGCAACAGTAGAGGCCACCTTACCTGCGCTTCTTCCCTCAATCAGCACGTTCTTTCAAGACACTCAAAAAACACCTTGTCACATACCATTCGTCACAGTCTTTAGCACCTCCTGCGCCCAGTCCAACAATCATTATTGGTGCTCCAAATCCCTCCTCCTCGAATTCCCTCATTACCACCCAGCAAAAGTGCCCTTCATCTCTCCATAGTCGCCCTCCACCCCGCACATACATTTCATTTGTATTATAGCGCAGGTAAAGGCTGACTTTACTAATGTACTCAGCTATTTACATAAAATACAGATGTGCTCTTTGCAGTAGGCATATAAACCTTTTGCGCCTCTTTATGGCACTAAAACTGCCACTAGACAAAAGTCTGACCCTTTTGTAGCAGAAACATAATCACAATACTTACTTGACTTTTTTATTGCTGCCTAAAAGCTACAGTTGAAATGCGTCAGTTGAAGTATGTGCATTGGTTTGAAGACGCAAGCTGCAACTGCAAGACAACTGGTGGCAAATATATATATATATATATATATATATATATATATATATATATATATATCACTTTTATATGTGGGTCTGGTTTTCCTGGGGGCCGATCGCAGCCCCCAGGGAAACCACACATGTATTGACAAAAGTGATTTATATATATATATATATATATATATATTTATATATATATATAGATATATCTCTATATATATCTATCTACATAGATATATCTATAGATAGATCTATATATATATATAGATGGATAGATAGATAGATAGATAGATATATCTACATAGATGTAGATCTATATTTTTTTTAGTAGTTGTATGATTTCCTTGGGGGCCAAAATGGCCTGCAGGGAAACCCTACAACAACTAAAAAAAATATTGCCCCCACAGGGGGTCGCCCTGCCCACGGGCGACCCCCTGTCCATTTATTTGAAGAAAAAAAATAATAATTGCCCCGGGGGAGTTGGGGGGGTGCGATCGCGCCCCCCCCCCCCCAGGGGACACCTACCTTTAAAAAAATAAAAATATGCCCCTGGGGGGGCGGCCCGTTTTCCGAGGGGGCCGACCCCCCCAAGTGAAATCCCTGGTGTCTAGTGGTGTTTCCTGGACCCCGATCGCAGCTGTGCTGCGATCGGGGGCCAGGAAACACTTTCAGAAATGCCTCGTAAGAAAGGGGAGAGTCTCCCCTTTCTTACGAGGCCTTCCCGAACGTGGGGAAGGCCGTTTGCGGCCGCTTCCTGCTCTAATGGGGAAATAAACAAAGTGACGTCACAAAGGGGTGGGTGGGGGGAGACATGGAAAAGCTTCTGTGTCTCCTGGGGTATAAAAAAAAAAAAAATCTTTGGGTGCAACGCACCCGAGGATTTATTAACCCCCTCCTTGGTGTCGGCCACTGGTCGTGAAAGGGGTAATAAAACAGTGAACTTCTCTTTGTAGAATTGTACAGTTTAAAATAATATATGAAATAATATTGAAAAGTGTCTTAAGATAGACTGTATACCTCAAACTCACCCACAACTATTTAGATGCAAGTATCTGTTATAAAATAATTATGGAATAATTATGTACAATTAAGTTTCTTTTAAAATGTAAGAAATATAAAGAATTAATTAACAACAAAGTTAAATGAAAACACAAGCAAACCCACAACTTAATTCATAACCCATTAAGAACATTATAAAAACTACTCTAAAAATTACATAAAATAACATTTGCAATTAAACATTGGAATCACTTACTTGCCATTTTAAAGATTAACATAATTATTCAGCTTAGTTTTTATTTTTTTATTTTAAAAACCTCCCACCCCACCCAGCAATAAACTCCACATGCTAAGTTTAGAATTTAGTAGATAACTCTAGTATATAACTCAGAAAACGATCAAGCATTGAAACAAAAAAAAATGTAACCATTAAAAATGTTTATATTAATCAATTGGAACAAACTAAAAATAAACTCCAAATGCTTTAGTAAACCCCACAATATGAACGTAAAATTGAATACATAAATAAAAACAAAAAACAAGCAAGTATATAAGAATTAAACTATGTAACCTACTCAACAACTTGGGCAATTAAAATTAGAATATAATTAATATTTTATATTGTAATTAATTAATTGATAAGAAATTCTCTACCCACTCAATCCCTCAATACACTCAACAATCTGCAATACAATTACAAATGCAATAAATAAGAACAACAAAATAGATAATTAGATAAATACAATGGTATAACATAATTAACAAATTAATTAAATTTAAAAAAACAATTTTAAGACACTACCAACCCAATCACCCAATAATCCTGTTAACTCAAAAAAATATAAATGATAAAAATATATTTTATAAGAATACTTTTACGCTAACATATATAACAAATTAAAAACATAAAACAATACAAAAACACCAAAATAAAATCTTTATCATAGTAAGCATTATTTTAAACTTTGATCTACTATTAAAACTGTTACAAATCAATATACGTACCTTTGATATATTGGTCCACAACATTTTTGTAGTTACAATATCTTGACCACAATATTTTTGTCACACAATATTTTTACGTTGACATTTAGATGGAAAACTGAGGACATCATTACGAGTTTGGCGGTCGCACTACCAGACCGCCATGCTGGGGTTCTTTCAGACAACCCTATTATGAGTTATACAGGTAGTACTGAGGACCGACAACCAAAAAAAGCAGACCGCCAGAGCCGAGGCAGCATGGAAATAGGTGGCCTGACCTCTAGTGCTGACTGCACCATGACCAACCACTAACTATTTTAGAAGCACACATTCACCATGGTGGACACCCATGGCAGTCAGCCAATGGGGGCATGAACCACAGCAGTCTGTAGTCAGCAAACCAACATGCAACAGCACATTGGATACATTTGAAAACAACACCGCTTACACACATTGCCACACTGGACACACCTGCAAAGGACACTATAAAACAAACTCCTTCACAGACCAGAATCCTTTGCATTTAGACTGCAACAAACACAAGCCAGAGCAACTTTTTTCCACACAGCACAGATACTAGGCACCACATTTTTCACAATCCCATCCAACAACCTGCACACACTTTTGTCTATTCACACCCTTCTGCACTTTTACTGTATAGTAAGATACTGTCACCCATTGTTTTTGTTCCACCATGTCACATTCCGAAAATCTATGTTTTTCTGAAGATGAATTAAGAGTCATAAGGGTAGAGCCACAATTGATTTTAGCACTAGTACAGCACACTCCTCTCAGTAGAAAAATCAAAATGTGGGACAGGATCATCAACAGAGTCAATGCTGTAGGCACCACCCTACGCACAAGGTAGGACATCAAACAGGGGTGGAACGACCTCAGGGGCAAGGTCCATTCCCTGGTCTCCAGGCACCAGCTGCAGGCCAAGAAGACTGGCGGTGGCTATCCCAGAGCCCCATTACATCTCTTTCCCCTGGGAGGAGAAGGCCTTGGCCATCCTGCATCCTGAAGGCTTGACAGGAACACATGGGGGAGTGAAGTCTGGTAAGTCACAACAATAAACATGTAAACAAAATGCTATATCATGCATGCTCACAGCTCACCTTTTGCCACTCTTACTGTCACTCCACTCAGCAGCCGAGTGCCTACCAGTCTAAAGACCTTATTTGGTAACTCACAGTGGAAGAGTACTCACTTGGGGAGATGACATGTGTAGAGTGTGTATAGTACAGGGATAGACATGACTACAACTCCCAGCAGGCACTGTTTCTATAATTCCAAACACCAGACCAGTGGTCCCTTCTCCAAATACCCTTGTTTGGTACCCATTAATTTAAGGGTACACACCTAAGGATATAACATTTGTCAAATGTGTATACTACAGCCACTGGCATGACTACAATTCCCATCAAGGACTAGTCCTGAAACTACAAACAATAGCACAGTGTCCACATGCTACAATACATTTGTGAGTGAACTCTCAATTGCACTGTACTCACCTGGGGGAGAACATTGGAAAAGGATGTGTAGTCAAGATAGTGACCTGACTGCAGCTCCCAGCAGGCCCTGTATCTGTACCTCCAAACACCAGTGCAGTAGTCACTTGCCCATATACACCAGTGTGTCAACTAACAAATGATGTATACTCACCTAGGGGGAGAACATTGGAAAAGTGTGTGAGCTAGGTGCAATAACCTAACTGCAACTCATAGGATTCACTGTTTCTGTTACACAAGACCAATGTTCTTCTACCCAAATACCCCTATGTCTTAACTTCCAATTAAAATTCACTCACCTGGGAGGATTACATTTGTATGGTAGTGAGTAGTACAGCGAAGGACTGAAATACAAAGCCCATAAGACCCTGTATCTCCCACTTCAAACACAAAACCAGTGTTCACAAATCCATCTACACGTGAACTCTCAATTGAAGTGTACCCACCTTGGAGGATAAACTTGCCAAGTGTGTGTAGTGATGAGAGAAATGTGACTGAAACTCACAGGAGGCACTGTTTCAGTAACTCCAAACACCAGACTAGTGGTGATGTGTCTAAATACATTTGCTTGCTAACTCTCAATTGAAGTCACTCACTTCAGAGTGACCAACATACAGATCTTGCTCAACTCAGAGATGTGCTAGCTCCATCTTGACCTGCCAAGAAGAAACTATTGAGGACAGGAAGGACAGCTTACCCAGTGTGCAAAACTATGATCCCAATGGCCTCAAGATGCATCACCAGAATGGTATGAGCATCAGACACATTCACAGTGCACTGACCACATGCACAACAAACCCCTGGGTCTGCCTGCATCATAATCAACTAGGCATCAAAATGGACAAAGACATATCTTGCATAGCCACTATTTTGCCTGCACTGGTGGCAAGATGGCATTCTCAGGCCATTCCCCTAGTGCTAATGATCTGGACATTTCAGCTGCTACTTGGCTTAAATAGAATTGGCATACTTCACAAATGTCAGGTCAATATAACCAACACCATTGGTGACAGCCACAATAGGATTAGCTGCAAATTAACTTTGTACAAGGTATTTTCTTAATGTAAATTGGTGGAGGTAGATGTCACAATACAACCGGTTACATTTTATCTTCCACATCAACTGCCACTGGGCACACAGAGGCCACAGAAGTGACTGTCCTTCTGGATGAAGCCTCCAGTGAAGAAGACACTCCTGGGCGTGAAGGATGGTTCTGGCCCATTTAGGCAACCTGGTGAGACAACAACAGTGAGTCTTACTGTGCCCACATCAATACCTCCCAGTCGGGTTGCCTCTACATTACAGGCAACCATTTGCCCCCAACCTGTGTACCTAGCACAGTGTATACCATCTTGTGACCCCCAGTCCTAGATATTGAGTTGCAGCACAACACTTCTGACAATGTGGGTCCAGGACACAGTAGGAGAGGGCACTCTGTGGCAAGTACACAGGGTGCCATGGGGGTAGGGTGCATGGAAGGGATGCTGTAGGCCTGTGTGATGAGGCCACTAGGGCTGATCCTGGCCAGGACACAATCAGCCACATCTTGGGGGTCTATCAGGAGCCCCAAGGTGTGAGTGTCTTGAGTGATCTCTGGGAAATCCAGCAGCTACAGAGGGACATCCATAGGGACATGTAATAGCAGTGGGAGGCCCTCAGTACCAACATGGCCTCCGTAACAGGGGTGATGAGGGACATTAACACCACCCTGACCAGGGCTCTACAGCACCTCTCTACCCTTTCCTTTGGCTTATCAACACCAGGCACATCTACATCAGTGCCAGCCACTGGAAAGGAGGCCCTGCCAGTGGAAGAACCCATCCCAGACACCTCTGTCTCTGTTGCAGCAGATCCCCCCTTCTATGGAAGCGGGCCATCCATCAAAGAATCCAGGAGGTGCGGATGGCAAGACACTCACCACTTCCAGCAACTGACCTCTTTCATAAACAACTCCTTGGTGTGCCACATATTCACTCTGTTTACTGATCCTCAACCACATACCAATTCCAATGGACGTAGTACTCTGGGCTTTCGACTACAAATGGTATGGCATCTCCACCAGTGATTTCATTCACCATGACTGACACTTGATTTTTTCTTCTTTTCTGTCCAATTTATTTTCTGCATCAGCATTGTAATAAATTCACCAATCACAAAATTATTGTTTGCTTGCTTAATTTCCACATTTTGCTATATAGCGATGTAAGACCATGTGAACGATATGAAGAAGACAAAACTTATTTGTGCAAGAACGGATTTGTTAAATATACACAGTGTCATGTTCCGGATAACAATCATTACACACAAACACATATGTAGAAGTATCTGTTTACACCAGACATTGTATTCAAGTATACAGCACATAGGCTGTGCATATGCCTGGACTTTTTGAAACAAGATTGTGTAACTCATACTGAGTCAAAGTACCCATTCCAAGGTACAGCCCCCCAGACTACGGATAGAAGGAATTTGTCAGACATCGTACTGTAGAATAGGCAAACATTACATTGGTAGATGTCAGCAGCTGGAGCCTTATCATATACCAGACCAAAGTAATCCTACATTACATAATCCAAGATATAGACAGATGGCAGTACAACAGTCCCTGATCACAGGCCCATCTTAATCCAATGACCATGCATCTGTTGGTATGACACAAACATGTCAGTGATGTGGCACAGGCACTGAGGCCTGCAACGATGAAACACATCTACAGCTACATACAGGTCATACAAGCGGAGTGTTAGGCCAATGTGAAGGGTGAATGACTTGTTTGCAATCTATGACTATATATTTCATAACCACATGATGACACACATGCTACTATTTCCCCAACACAGCACACAAAACAAGTGTAATCTGTACCGCTGACCTTCCACCCAAACACTGTGCAAGCTGCCTTGGCGCAGGTCTCATACACCCTGAATCTGTGACCTACATTACCTGGAACAATGCATGTCTACTTTCTATTTCAGAACACCATCAGATGCCTGCAAATGTCACAACTCTGAAATGCCCACATGTGGATGTCATGGTGAAGATACTTGTACAAAGACAAACTAAGGAGTATAGGCTTGAAATTATACCGAAATATTTCTATCACACAAATCGTATAGCAAGAAACTGGAAATGTCATTACATTGCAAGGAAACTGACATAAACAAAGCAACATCATCAAGGTGGATATATTCTAAAAGGTAATTCTTCAAGCAGCCTTTGGCTGAATATAGAAGAATATCAGCTCCCTAGTTGTTGCTAATACATCAAACTCCACTCCTTCTCACAGCTACAGCTCATTGTACAGTCACAGTCTTTGCATCACATGACATACTTACATTCATGAGACGTAGCTGTTGATGAGATCTTCCTGCAGGTCAGCTGCTTCCTCTTCACCACTGTCATCCTCACTTAGCATTTCAGGATTTTCACCCAGTGGCACTGCAGGTTCCCCCTACTCTGGGATGTACTGAATATTTCTCCCCAGGACGATGTTTTGGAGCATGCAGCATGCCACAGCGATCTGACACACTTTTCTGGGTGAGTGTAGGAGGGCTCAACCAGTCCAGGCACCTAAATCTGTCCTTCAGGAGCCCAAAAGCCTGCTCCACTACTTGCTGTGTTCTTACATGGGCCTCATTGAAGTGGACTTCCCCATGCTTAGTTGGATTCCTTATTTGTGTCAACAACCAAGGATGGTTTGTATATGCACAGTCTCCTGTAAAGGAAAGGAACATATGTGCAACAATGTGTCACTGACTTCATGATTGTAGCACCTGACATTGAACACACTCAATCAGGGCAGATTTGACTTATTAACCGGTGAGACCCTCTCTTGGTACAGTTGTGACATCAGCTGGGGTATGGTGTTGTTCTGCATTATGAAGGAATCATGGACTGAATTCGGATAACAGGCACAGACATGTGAAATGTAGAGATCCACCAAACAGACAACTTGCACATTGAATAGAAGTTCTTTCTGTTGCTATACACTTGTTCATTGGCCTGCATGTGGGCCATCAATGGCCCCCACCACATGTCGGATGCGTGCAAAACCATAAAAGTTAGCCTTCACATGGGCTAAATCCTTGCGTCGGATATAGCTGTCAAGTGTTTAAACATTGCAGACATGACATCCTTCAACACCAGACTAAACATAGGCTGAGAGAATATATGTCGGAACCACGCCTGCTGGAACAACACATGCCTGAACAACGAGGTCGGAACAACAACCTCGTTGTTGCCACTAATGCCTTTACCACGAATGCCTTAACAACGATTTTTCATCCTAAAGACATTCCTGGTAAAGGCATTAGTGATAGGCATGCATTGTTCCAGCATGCATCCCCCCTGGCCCCCCACCCCCACCCCTAAAAATTACAGCAACCCCCCACCCCCCTAAAACCACACCAACCCCCCACCCTTGCCCCTAAAACTACCCCAACCCCCCACCTCCTCCCTAAAATTACCACAACCCCCACCCTACTACCAAAACCTAAAACAACACCAACCCCCACCCCATCCCTGAAACCTAAAGTACCCCAACCCCCATCCCTAAAACTACTCTGAGCCCCCCACCCTGCCCCTAAACATAAACCCCCCCAACCCCCTCACCCTGCCCCTAAAATTACCCGACCCCCCAACCCACCCCTAAAACCTAAACTACCCCAACCCCCACCCCTAAAACCACCCCAACCCCAACCCCTAAAAAAACCCAACCCCCTCCCCATCCCTAAAACCTAAACTACCCCAACCCCCACCCCTAAAACCACCCCAAACCCCACCCCTAAAACTAAAAATACCCTGACCCCCACCCCTACCCCTAAAACTAAAACCCTAACCCCCACCCCCTCCCATAAAACTAAAAATACCCTGACCCCCCACCCCCGCTCCGCCCCTAAAACTAAAAATACCCTGACCTGACCCCCCACCCCGCCCCCAAAACTAAAAATACCCCCACCCCGGCCCTAAAACTAAAACCCCAACCCCCCACCCCGCCCCTAAAATAAAAATACCCGACCCCGCCACCCCGCCCCTAAAACTAAGACCCCTCTCCCCTAAAACTAATAATACCCCGATCCCCCACCCCCACCCCTCTTACCTGACCCGACCCCCCACCCCCACCCCTAAAACTAAAACCCCAACCCCCCGCCCCTAAACCTAAAAATACCCTGACCCCCCACCCCCGCCCCTAAAACTAAAACCCCAACCCCCCACCCCGCCCCTAAAACTGAAAATACCCCAGCCCCTCACCCCCACCCCTAAAACTAAAACCTCAAACCCCCACCCCGCCCCACTTACCTGACTTGTCGCATCGTCCTCCTCAGCCGACTCCTTTGTTTGTGCCTTAACCACGCATGTGCGTTGTTCAGCACATGCGTGGTTAAGGCACAAAACAACGAAGTCGTGGTTAAGGAAAGCGTAGTTCCGCTTTCGTTCCCCATGACTTTGTTGTTCCGGAGTCGGCCTTCAGGGCATTTCCCAGGCTGAGACATCCCGGCAGATAGGGCCACTGTATGTTGGAAGGACCCTGTGGCTAGGAATACTGATGTGACCTGTACAATGGGTCGTATGCTGGTTGGATAACTAATAGCTGGCATCAGAACTATCTCCAACTGACATAAATCCACTATTGTTTGCCTATCCAGGTGGTAGAACAGAATGATGTGCCTTTGCTCCATGGTCTGAAGATCTGGCAGTGGAATGTAGACAGGAGCTTGTCGCATCCTCTCTCTCTGTGGGTACCTATGTATGACAAGAAATTATTCTAACATTAGTCAGTGTGTCCACAGCTACATACATGATGCTTGTCAAGGATATCAAGTTACAAAGCATTTCTGACAGGATAGACATGGGCCCAGCACACATCACAGCTGCAAATTACACAATGGTGACATGTGACCCCCATGGTTAACCACACATATCATTAGCACTGATATGGACCAAACTCAGAAATGTGCAACACAGTTTATCCTTGAAATGTGACTGTTAATCCTGACCGCCAAAATGACCATCGGGGTGGTAAACTGTGCCCCACTGTTAAATGCCATCTGTGCCCTGCAGCATACTATAATGGTGTTTGAGTAGTAGGATCTACATGACAAGACGGTGTTTGTGAGCTTTTTTCAGGAGTGACACAGTTTCAAGAGCACAATACAGCATTTCAGGCCGCAAAAATGGTAGATGGCTGACCTACTCCACTGGCTATTGGGAACTGCCTGAGACCGATGGCGGAAGTCGTCATGGCAGAAAGCAGTTAAAACTGCGACAGACACAGCCATAGGCTAATGTTGTTGCCAGTGGCGTTCGCAGCGCAATGGCTGTGTCCAATGGTAGTGACGACCACAAACATGGCAGACTTGACCACCGTGTTTTGCAGATTCACTCACTTGGTTCCTGACACTGCTGCCAGCAACACCTTCATGACCTGAGCTGCTGTGCACTGCCTCTGGGAGCACTCATGCCACTTCCTGGAGGTGATAGGGCCACTGCCTTCTCACCAGAGGAGCTGGAGAGGCTGGTGTCTGAGGTCCTACCCCTGAATGGAAAGCTTTATGGCTCATCAGAAGAGCAGGTAAGTCGCTTATGGGCTCAGTACCTCACCATCCTGTCCCTCTTCACAGGCTAGAATGTGTCCCAGTTAAATATCTTGTGTGCCTGTAGTTGCAGTCTGTGAGGCATCAATGGGATGTAGAATGTACAGGTATTAGTGGGCAGTACTATATGTTAAGTTCAGGCACACTGTGTTGTGTGAGGTTTTTGGGGTCCTAGATCATCCGTGTGTTGGATGCACATAACTAGGTAAGGAGACATTACTGCCAACCACTGACATCACTTTCCTCATGATTGTTGTAATTGTCAGACAACATGTATGTGCATGACAGCATGAGCTGAGCTGTGTATGCATGTTACATGAGTTATTTGAGAGTCATGTGAGCAATATATATAGTGCCACAGATCTTTCAAACCACATCTGGCCTTGCTAAACTGTTGTGTGGAAGGCATATAATGATTCACTCTGCCCTTTAGGTTGTGCCACACACACCACATGCCAAATTGCTGTTGGGTACATGATATACTGTCATGCATAGAAGTTATGGGAATGGAGTGTTATGGAGGTTCTATCTGCGTCCACAGCCAGCAGAACGCCCACTGCAGGAAAAGGTGGGAAGACCAGAGAAACTGGGCCTGAAAGATCTCAGAGGTCCAGCTGGGGATGTCCTCCTAATGTGGGTGAGGTGCCCTTCGGACCATTACTCACCTAATGGCCCGAATCCTGGCAGTGGTCTACCCAGACCTTGGTGGGTGTTTGAGGACAGCGAGGCAGCCACAAGGCGGTGAGTACAGGCCACATTCCTGCCTGTCACATTGCCAAGTTAATGTGTTAGGTTCTGACATCTCCTCCTGACAATTAGGGATGAGCCATGTATAACACAGTAGATGAGTGATAGTTTGTGTAAACATGTTATGTGTTGGATACTGATGTTCCTTGCCTATTTATCCGGGGACCTAGAAGACAACTGTGTACAATCCATGAACAACTTGCTCTCCAGGGCCGAACTATGGCTGTGTACAGTGATCAATATGGTGCTTATTGTTGTTGAAGTGGTTTTAAATTCTATGCAACAGACAACTACCCCTCAATGTTACAGGCGAAAGGTAAGGAAGAGATGGATCACTGTCCCCAGCCATGTGTCTGGTGAAATGAGTATTTTGTTATCTGCTACCCACAGACTACTTGAATTCAGTATGTGACAGGTGCTGGTTCCTTTCTCCAGTGTGTAATTTGAAGATGGCCATCATACATGTGACAGAGCATACATTGTACTTTGGGTGCAGCTACTGATCAATACTTTCCCTTGGTAAGTGGAGAATGTCTATTTACATGATTTATGTGCCATCACTGTTGCCAACATTCCTTCTGTCTACATGTCAGCATGTGTCCTTTTCTCATTACAAAACATTTCTAAGCTGCTGTTTTATTCATGGTCTACCTGTGCTAATGGGATGATGTCTGTATTCCTTCACATATATGTGCATGGCAACCTGTGTGTGGACTAAGCCATTTGCAATGGGGGTATATTTCATGTTGTGCAACATACAGGAGTGTGCCACCATTGTTTATTAGCTGACACATTTCCTCATGTGTTAGAGCATGTCATTTGGCATGTACAACTGCAGTAACAATGAGGGACATGACAAGTAGGCCTATAGTTTTGAGCCACAATGTGCATTTCTATGCCATTGATGTGTGTGCGATTATGTTGGAATCACATGTGTTTGCGTACAAGCTAGGGGCGGCTCCTTTGCAGTGGTGAAGGAAGGTCCCCCCCCCCCCCGGCTAAGCCAGGATCTGAAAGATAAAATGATATTTATTTATTATTTTATCTTTTAGCTGCTGGCTCAGCCATCAGCATGTGCAGGGAGGGCTGGGCTGGACCATGGGAGGGGTGGGAGGAGAAGACGAGAGGAGTCTGTGCACTTCTAAGTGCGCATGTGTGTTTGGCCGGCCGTCACAGGCCAACCAAACACACATGCGCTCTTAGGTTTCCCCAACCCAGCTGTGCTAAACAGCCAGGCTGGAGAAACTCCACAGAGTTTCACACCGTGCCTGAGCAGCAAACCAAGCTGCGCAAACCGATACTAATTCTGGTTTCATGCTAGCTTTAGCATGAGAGCAGCGCCAGGTTTGCTTGGGAGCCTGTGCTGGCGTCTCAGTGAATGTTGGTACACCAGAAGAGCAGAGGACCAATGCAATAGGTGGCGACAGGAACAGGTACTTTTTAAAAATTATTTTTGTATTCCCCCGTCCCTCCCCTTGAGATTTGCAGTGCCTGCTTCTGCTACAAGTATTTATCCACAGACAGACATCTGGGTGGCATGACCATAATGGAGGCAATGATGTAGCTTCCATTTGGGCAATATGTTGAGGGCCTTTAACAAGTACTTGCAAATTTCAGGGCCTTTCCAACATCCAAGAGACTAATGATGTCTACTGATGCAGTCTGAGTATGTCGTTGTAAGGGGTGCCAGATATTAGTGGTGATTATCCTGGGGCTTGATGATTCATTGTGTTGTGGATTTTGGGGACATCTCTCCCTGACATACGGTATATGATGTCTACAGGGGATTCATTTCACTGCCCTAATGTTCACACATTTATTCAAGTGTGGGAACTAAGCTGAAGACTTGCAGCATGATCCATCACTGTATTTTATTTGTACTTTTTATTCGATAACCATTGTAATCTGTAAGACTCATATGTTTTACACTGAATGTTAGAAATGAACTTGCCTTACATACAGGTCCGGCTTAAGCACTGGTGGTACCATGTGCAGCAGTCTTTTTTGGTGCCCCCCACCCCATGACCACCTCCTTGGATTCCCTCACTACCACCTGGCAAAGTGCCCCTCATTGCTCCATAGCTCCTCTCACATATATTTTATTTGTTTTAAAGTGCTGGTAAGGGCTGGCTTTACTAATGCACTCAGCTATCCAAATACAATAGTTCTGTTCTTTACAACAGTCATATTAACCCTCTGCGCTACTTAATGGCAAGCTGAAACTGCCACTGGGCAAAACACTGATCTCCCTCTCTGTAGCAAGAATATTAATCACAAGAGTTATCTTGACATTTTTAAGTGCTTCCTGAAGGCGGGACTCACAATCAACTTTTCAACAAGTGCTTTTGAATCGCCATTTTCGTACGTTATTGATAGACACAGTGAACCCTCTGAGGTCAGCGTCCCCCTTCCAGGTCAGCACCCAGTGCAGCCGCACTGGTTGCACCGCCCTAAAGACAGCCCTCTCACCATATCATAATACATGTCACTCATAGTCATCGATGGTAATCTAAGGAGCAGTTGTGGCAAGACGTCCACATTGGAACTGAGGAAGCAGTTTCAAGTAATGCCCCCTACTCAACATGTAGGTATGATTTTTAATAAATCTTTTAAAAAGATGATCTATTTAATGTATTTAAATTATTTAAATATTTAAGGCCATATTTATAAAGGGATTGTGTTGCTCTTATACCATGCAATCTGGTGCAAGAATGGCACAATTCTTAAGCCAGATTTATGAAGTCAGGCAATGGCACCTTGCGTGGCCTCATGTAGCCTAATAAATCTCGAGTAACGCAACACAGCTATTTTATCAGCATTTCATTAACCTTCCCTGGGAAGGCATTTCATGGGTGAAGTGTGGCTGTTCCCACACATCTACCCATGTATTTTGGCAGTCCTAGATTTACCATCACTAGTAGACGTGGGAGTCCGTCAAAATCACATGGTTCCCCAGTTAAGGAGAAATATCTTTATTTATGTTGGCTCTTTCCTACACAGAATATCCCTGTGTATATAAATATTTAGAAATTTGATTATGTGTATGGTCGCTTCATAAAGTTTAGAAGTTATTTGATTAGACGCTTGTGGGTGTCTGTTTTATTTATCTATCACAATAAGACAATATTATTATTGCTATTTATTTACAAGTGCCTCACTATTGACATTTGGTAGAAAATATAAAATTAAATTTAAAAAAATCATAAAAATACATAAATAAATTAGCTTCAAGTACAGCAACACTGCTTGGAAAATTATATAATAATAAGGGGTTAATAAAGTGTCTATGAATAAAGGGGCTAAATGTACAATTGAACATTTGTATACACAGTGTAAATGTCAAGGAATATGAAATTGGAGGCTAATAATTAAAATTAGTTTCCTCAGAGTGTCTCATGGGAGAAGTGCAGGTAGATCAAACTTTATATAGTATGGACAATGTGTGGCTTGAGTTGAATCTAGAAAAGCACCAACCTTCTTATTAAAATTACATTTTTTATTTTTTCATTTATATTTGCAAATTAAATAAAATGTGTTTACATTTGTGTATGTGTTTGAAAGCTTGTTTCTGTATTTTTTGTGTATTGTTTTGCGCTTCACATCATTGACAATGTTTAGGCCGTGGTGCCTGGCTTCCAGTAATGACTCATTGGGGGTCCCCAGATCCCAATAATGATATAGTGGGGGTCCCTGGGTTCCAGTAATGATAAAGTGGGAGTTCACAGATGCCAAAAGGTTGGGAACCACTGGTCTACAGTGTCCATTTCCATGCCACATGTGTGGCCTATCTGAGCAACATTAGTACTTCCTCCATGACTATTAGGACAAATATAACTTGATGAAGTATGCATTGTGGAACTGCCTCCAGTATGACATGAGTATTTCCATGTCACCTTCTCCAGGCTATTGTACTTTTGTCAGCAACATGGTAGGATTTTGGAGGATCTTTTCATATTGTTGGACCACTATGTATGTAACAAATAGGTGTGTGCATGACCTTGTGTGGTATCTATGGGATTGCAGTCAGTATTGGCCCACTATTGTCTGACAACAGGTAACTGAGGTATGTTCTATAGGGTATTGATTTGAGGGTGATGAGGTCTCATACTAGGTCAGTGGTTACTGTGATTGTAGAACTTCAGCCATGCAATTGTAGTTGTCTGAGACCCTGATTTTCCTGTGGACAACTGTTGCCAGTTCAGATGGCATGCATGCATATGGTATGGCACATGTATGGCCCACTTAGATAGAGTTTGTTTCTGGGGCCTACTTGATCGCATGGTAATGTTTGCTAATCAAAGGTGTTGTACAACTGTGATCATGGACATGTGATGACCCTATTTCTCATTGTATTTGCAGCATCAGCACTGGCAAGCGAAGGAGACAGGGCACAGACGAGTGGAGATGCATCTGGCCACCGGACCTCAGGTCAAGACACCTCGGACACAGAGTGACCCATTATCCCGTAGGGCAAGGGGAGTGTCACGGGGAGGCTGGAACAACATCACTGGAACCTTCCTCCAATGGATACACTCTAGTGGTGGGGAACCCATCGGGGCATACCCCGATACCATCTTTGTCTGCCACTCCCAATTCTATGACCGTCCTCTCTGTTGCTCACCACCAGTTGGCCATGCCTGCTCACCCAAGAGGGTGGGCGTCTTCTTTGCCAAGGTCACCTCTGCCTCAGTCCCTGCTATTCCTGCTGCCCTCAGTGAGGAGGCTAGAGGCCTCCTGTGAAGTATCGCTGAGGGTAAGACAGCCATTGTGAATGCCATCCAGGGATTGGCAACCCAACTCCAGCAGACAAATGCATTCCTGGAAGGCATTCATGGTGCAATATCTGTCCTACAGAGATCTTTTCAGGCTCTGGTCTCCACACTGATGGCAGCCAGTCACCCCCGACCTTCCGTCCCCCATTCACCTCTGTCTTCCCAATCCAAATCCCCCATTCCCCTACCTACCCAAAGCACACAGATGCATCCACCTCAACAAACAAGAACAGTACACACAGACACAAGCACCACAAAACACATCTGCACACAAGTAAAACAAAAGACACCCACAGACACAACATCGCTCGCCACTTCTCCAGACATCCCCACCATCCACACCCTAACACACACAACATCAACCATACCCACAGGTACCACAACACCAGTCAGTGACACAGCCACCACACACAGAAAACCCGCAGACAACACCCAAACAGACACATAGACATCCACCATGGCCAGCATACCGACAGACATCACCGGAACAGACACACACATCTACCACTACATTCTCCAGCACCTCCATCTCCCAGCCCCCCAAGACACACAAACTGTGACGCCGCGCTTTACTGCGGTGTCCCTTTTTCAGACTGCGGTCAGGCCACCGCGGCTGTATTTCTTTTCTGGTAGCGCGGTCCAGAAAGCACATTTCATGCTCCCAGTCGTGCTGCTATTCTAGCCTGCTTCCCCGAATTGTTTCTTTCCTTACCTGGGGGGGGGACTCCTCTTCTTTTCTTTTCTTCTTCTCGTTCCACTTTGCCTTTTCCTTATTCTGGTATCCACTTTGTCTTCTTGATGTCCTTTTTCCCAGCATGCGTTTTTCTTTAATACAGCTACTTTTTTCCTATTCTTTTCTATTAGGCCTTTCTGAATTCAAGATGGTGTTGCTCTTTTTTCCTGTTTTGTCACTTCCTGTCTCCTGGTATAAGTCCTTCAGTCCTGGTCTTCTTTGCATTGCAAACACTTCCGCTTGGTGGTGATCCTCGCTCCTGTTTCTTCGTGTTTTTCTCCAGTTCCTGTTGCTCTTGATTGAGATTTTTAATTTTTTCCCTTTTTTTCATTATTTGTTTTTTCCTTTTTTTTTAGGAGTTCCATGTAGAGGCTTTTCCCACATTTTTTTTTTTCCCTCTGGGGCTCCTTCTGGAGGGTACGGTCTGCTTAGGCGTTTCCTGTCAAGCAGCACCGTGGCTACTAGAAAGGGTCGCCCTTATGTTGGTCAGTCCAGAGCCAGCAGAAGACCGGGTGCTCTTTCAAGTACTCCAGCCAAAGTTGAGAAGCGACGTGTAGACTGTGACACAAATGCACACACTCACCCATGCAACGGACACCACCCAATCACAAGCATACCTCACACACACTCAAAACATCCACACTGACACAGTGGACAACCACTCCCTCAACCTCCAAATCCCAATACCCTTCTGATGACCATCCCTGTGTACCTAAGAACATTTTTTTGTTTAACCTTGACCTTTCCCCTGTTCCCTCCACCCTGTGCCAAATCCAAGAGGACCCGTCCCACCTCCCAACATTCCCTTCCACCTCCAAGTCCTCCCCTGTCACACCTGCCCTCCTGCAAGAACCCAGACCCCTCCCCAAGAAGAAGCCCACCCCTCCAAAGAAGCAGTCCACTCCTCCCAAACCCACCCCTCCCAAAACCAACTACCCCTCAAAGATGACCCCTGAGGTACCTGCCTGCCATTTTGATGCCCCTTCCTGTACTGCAAGATATGGACTGGCCAATGGCCTTTGACTTTCCAAAATGTCCAGTTAGTAAACCCAAACAGTTGTTTTGTTTAGAGCTACATTTGTCCCGCAACTCTTTTTCTACCTTTGTGTTGTTCCTGAGTGAATTGTGCTGTGTGCCTACAGTTGTGTGTCTTTCAGCCTGCTTGCTGATCCATTTGCTGTTGTTTGCAGTATCTGGAATTGTGGGAAGTGCTGATGTTCCCCAAGACAATGGTATATGTTGACTGTATGGATATGTGGATGTAAATGCAATGGTGGTGTAATGACATTGTGTACTCTTTGTTATGGTAAGCTTTCATCTTGTGTTGCCCCATGTATGTCCTCCTGATATGGCTCATGGTTTCATCTAATGTGTGGCAGCTGAGTTTTGTTGGTGCAGACACAGATTAAGTTCAGTTGTGCAAACTGTCGGAGGCTGGGCCTCTATGTAGTGTGCAAAACTAGGCAGACTGTGCAGGGGTCCAGGCAACCACACTTTGGTTTTCAGGGGTAAAAACTAGACCACCTAATGCTCTACTTTTTATGGTAGCTTGGTCGAGTAATTTTAAAGGCCAAGGGCATCAATGTTGGTTAGGTACTTTTCGAGATATGAATTTTTGTATTTGAATAAAAATAGTCTTTTTGTGTGTAATTACGCACCATAGGAATCAATGGAGGATAACCTTTAAAAATACATCTAAAATCACACAGAATGTTTACCAAGTTCTTCTTTTGCAGGTTGGTTGAGGTTGATGGTGGGCACACTGTGCCAGCTGGAGAAGTTCAGTTCCGGAGGGAGCATCAGGAAAAGGTCTCTAAAGCTGGTGCAGGGACTACTTGGAAAATCACTACACAGTTAAGTTTAAAGGTGAATCCTGGGATCCCCTCGGAGTGTCGAGGTAGCAAGGGGTGGAGGGCCCCTAGGGCACAGCTGGTTTTTCAGTGCAGTGCACAGAGTGGCCGGGTGCAGAGAGAATCGGTGACCCATGAGCTGTGTACAAGGATGCACTCAGAAGCAGGAAGTAAGTTCTGGGGTCTATTGCAGGTTCAAGGGTCTATTGCAGGACAACGGGGGCAGTCTGGTGGGAGGTTAATGTTGTTTCTGAAGCCCCTCGACTGGGGCAGCCTCCTGGTCCTTTTGTAGTCCCAGGTAGACTGTTTTTCTTGTTGTCCAAAGACAGGTGACCAATACCAAGAGTACTAATACGGTTCAGCCATTGGAGGTCATAGTGCCATCAAACTTGACACACTGGCAAGGGTTTGTCCTCGCAGTTGTTGTGTGTAGTTTGGTCCAGCTGCACCATCTGGTTCCGGAGTTAGCATCTGATCAGTGAAGTGGGCGTCACTGGCTTGTTGGTTCCTTGTGAGTTTAGAGTGGTACCCACACTCGGAAGGGAGTTATCTGGCAATTTGCAAAGCCTGGAGGTCCTCTGGGGTTCTTTAGAGTTTTTCCAGTTGTCCAGCAGCTCCACAGTGGCGATTGTCGGGTCCTGGGTGCAGCAGGCAGGGGTTTGCACCTTTTCTTGGTGCAGCAGGTCCCCAGTTCTCGTGCCTTTGGATCTTCTTGTTGCTGGTCTTCTTCCTTCCATCAATTCAGATTTTTTGGTCAAGGGATGCCCTCTAAACACTGTATTTAATGAGCATTTTAGGGGGAACCTGGTAGTGACCAATGGGTTATCTTCCTTAGAGTGGCTACACCCACTATGTGACCACTTCCTGTGGGCAGAGGTCACTTTCCTACTCCTAATTGGCTAATGTCCTTCCATTCAAGATGGAAATGGAGAGTCCACCTCACATGCAACACCCTAGGGGTAGTGCATGCTAAGTAGGGTCACTTCTCCTATCCTTTGTTTGATTCTCCAGCTGTTCCTCCTGCCAATGTGGGGTTTGCTATGGGGGGGATCCCCTGCTAGCAGCAGGCTTGGGGTCGAGTTTCAATGGCGGTGAGCTCTGAGACGTGTGAGGCTGCCTGCAGGTAAGTGTCTCCCTTTATAGTCCCTGTTTCTGCCTGCTGAGACATGGTGGTTGGACCGCAACAGTCACATTGGCAGTATGCAACCACACAATGTGTCATAATACGGTGGTCTGACCACCAACCTGATGGCGGTCAGACTGCCAACACCGCCATGGCGGCTCACTGACCACCAAACACATAATGAGGCCCTGAGTTCTGAAAGATTGTTCTAAACAGAATGCTTCAACAATAGACTGGATATCTCACAACTAGCACCCCTCTCAAAAACACAGGGAACAATTGCCTTGATTATCCTAGCTCAAAAATGTGTCTCTTAGAGTTTGAGAATTCCGAAAATATTGATTTCAGCATCTCTATGATGGCATAGGATGTGGTTTTAGAAGTTTTAGTGATGGTTGTGTTATAAAGATCAACACATTAATATACACGCTTGAACTGCAAATGTTTGAGGTAGACTACAAAAAGTATTAACAGAGAACTCACCAGACATTAATTTGCTTCAGGTTATCCAACTACCAGTCTACAAACATGGGTCTCCTACAAGCTTCATTACTAGCTGACTCTGAGACTGAAGGAGGAAGACCAGAAGTCAGGGAATCCAGCAGTCCCTAGTAGGTGCATGGGTCTGACTAGGTACAGTTATCATGGATAGAGTTGTTTGTAACAAATTTCAAAGTATGAAGCAGTGTTGTTCTGACTTGTGCTAACTGTTTGCCATTTAAAGCACAGATCAGTGTGTTCCAAATTGCGAGAAAAGTGATCACTTTAGAAACAATGGGCCTCGTTTACAAGGCTATTTGCAGTTGTCAGCCTGATAGAGTTTTTTTTACAAGTGCAGGGCTACTTTTGCAATTCGCAGAAGTCAGATTTTCACTGGTAGAAGGATTTAGTAGCACAGAGCATTCAGTGTGAGTAAATCAATTTTGTGGCTCAAGAGTGGTGGTACAGGGTGGGAATGCCCTTCATTTTACATACACCAACAACTGACATGTTTATAGTGATTTATAAGCCTCTCTCACATTTCATTATGCCCTAGAAATGATTGGAGACTTAGGGCCTCATTTAGAGTTTTGCATATGGAATAACTTGTCTGCCAAACTCCGACAGGGTGGTCGCCAACTACATGGCAACCTCTCCACCTGAGTCATCACGAGTTTCCTGCTAGATTGGTTCTGGCCTAGTGGGAAATGGTCTACAGCATTATCTCCAACTCATAATTGAGCCAGTGGCAATGTTGTAGCAAGCAGGGTGCACCAGCACTGTCGCAATGTTCACTGCCTGCAAAGCAGACAGTGAACAATGTGACGGTGCTGGGCAGGGGGCCGGCTGCACTGTCCATGCCTAGTGTGGCCACCTCCACCTGTTCTCCACCAGCCTTTTCATGGCAGTGTTACAGCAATGAAAAGTCTGGCACAGCCCTGGTGGATTAGATTTCCACCTCCGCTGGAGGTTCCCTGGCGGTCGCACCACCGGGGTTTTTATGAGGCAGTCAGACCACTGCATAGGTGGTAGTCCGACCCCCACCGCGAGAGTGGCAGTCGTAAGTCTGCAACACTTATAATTAGGCCCTTCGTCCTACTGAGGAGAACTTCCAATTTCAGAGGGAAGGGTAAAAGAACACTCTCAATATTGTTGGGGGGTGTAAGGGAAGGGGTTTCTTTATGGAGAAAAAAAAAAGTTGCATAATAAATAGTGTGTTTTGCTTGCTCTTTTAGTTTTTACATACAACTATTCAAGCAGGCATTTTCGATAAGTGCAAAAAGAATTCTTGGCATCCGCACACACTTGGAAAGCTGTAACTAGCACCGGCTTCAACACATACTCTGGCATTTTTTTAAATAAAACAATTTTATTGATTTGAGTTAAGCAAATACAGCAACAAAAGAAAAGTGCTCTCCAATCAGTCCTCGCCATCCCGACCGCCCTACCACTCAACATTCACAAAGGAGCCAAACCATCTACAGACACAGTCACTGGTGTGAAGGACAAGCTGTAATTGTTTCACTACTTGCCCGAAATCTTATATAATATCTGAGGACAGCCCTTTCAACATAAATCACCTTCTCTTGTTTAGCACACCAATATATACCAGATCTTCAGAGCCCCAGGTAGGTGCCTGGGGCAATTTCCAGATTCTTGTGATTCCTTCTTGGACCATATGAAAGAAATCAGCCTCGGGGCAGAGCATCTAGAACAGTTAGCATCTGGTCAGAGGCCAGCATGCCAGAGTTGATGCTGTGTCATATATGTGAGGTGTAAATAGTGTAATTGAATGAGTCTGAGCCTCAGGGAGATGATCAGCTCTCAGGGAGCCACACATGCCATCTGCCATTCAACATTGTCCAAATCGCCAACCTAAGTCTCCCTCTTCCGCTGGAGCGAGTCCAATGCCTCACGGGCACTGCTAACCAAGGAAGGATACAGTTGGGAAATCCCACTATTGACCAAATCACCTATCAATAACTAAATTTATTCTGGTAAGTCCCCCAGGTATGTCATCTATCACCCAAGTGTATGTCTCAGTTATAAATACCTATGAAATTGGGTACAAGAGAGCTGGAAAAGGGCCTGCATGTCTGCAAAGAAATGCAGGTGACTAAGGCCCTCATTACAACCCTGGCGGTAAATGCCACCTACCGCCGTGCTGACGGCCGCCAATATACCGTGACCGGGGCAGTATTCTGCTACGGGTATTATGACCCACACTGAGAAATCCGCCACTATACAGACACCCACACAAGTCCGTCAGACCAAAGGTCAGTGATAAATTGCCGGTAGCAAAACCCACACCATTATGTCAACAGGAATACGCCCACAGAATCAGGACCCACAAATCACCGCGGTAAACCATTGGTGGTACACACTGCTGTGCCCAAAATACCCACAAATTTACAAAACACCACCACATTGGACAATTCAAACTATGCACATCTGACACACATACACACACCACACACTCACACCATTATAAAACACACACCCACATTACCCACAACCCTTTCCCCGAAAAAAAAGATTGCCAACGCAGAGAGACACAAGGCAGGAGCACCTACTCAATCTAAGACATAGAACGCCATCACCCATAACCATCCACGCACCTCACAGCACACCACAACACATCACCCCACACATCCTCACACATATCACTCACACCCCAAAGACACCCCAGGTTTTCAGAGGAGGAGCTAAGGGTCATGGTGGAGGAAATCATCCAGGTAGAGCCACAGCTATTCGGATCACAGATGCAGCAGACATCCATTGCTAGGAAGATGGAGCTATGGCGGAGAATTGTGGACAGGGTCAACGCAGTGGGACAGCACCCCAGAACAAGGGTTGAAATCAGGAAGAGGTGGAATGACCTACAGGGGAAGGTGCGTTCTGTGGTTGCAAGACACCAGGTAGCTGTACAGAGGAGTGGCGGTGGACCCCCACCTCCTCCCCCACAACTAACAACATGGGAGGAGCAAGTCTTGGGAATAATGCATCCTGAGGGCCTCGCAGGAGTAGCAGGAGGACTGGACCCTGGTAAGTCAAATCTTTACTACTATATCCCCCACCCTACCTGCATGCCATCACAAACTCCTACCCCTACCCTCACCCCATCACTCCACCACTTCACATATGCCCCACTATCACAACCCACCCATCCCAAAACCAAGCCCTGCATGGAACACCAATCCATGGATCCCCATCACAGACCTGCATGGACACCCATCACCACAGCATGCCCATTAGAGAGAATCACCTAGCCCACAAAATCATCACACACACAAGGCAAAGCTGACAGGGCAATCACAACCATACAGGGAAACACACCAATGCACATGTTGGCACACGCAGATACCATAACACTGCATTTTCATCCCCACAGGACCTCTACTCAACATCACCGGATAGGAGTTGCCAACAACATCCAGTCCCCCCCCGAGGAGGCCCACAGTGATGACAGCAGCCCTGCACGCCTGGATCAAGATGACCAACCTGGCCCATCAGGGACATCTGGACAGTTGGTTACCTTGCCATAGTCCCAACCCACCACAGAGCCTCCTCCCTCAGGAAACACCAGCACAGCACCCACCCAGCGGGCCCATGCCACTGTCTCCAGGACACGTCAATCAGCAGTGTGTCCACCACTACAGGGACCCCAGGCAACCCCACAAACACAGGATGATCAGGGACCTGGGGTCAGTGGCAGTGGGCACACAGTTCAGGGGACAGAGGCACAGGACAACAGGGAAACTGGGAGGACTGCTGTGTGACAGGGGGAGGACAGGCCCAGGGAACCGGAGGCATCTCCTGGAGGCACTCACCAATATCCTGGGAGCATACCACCATTCCAAGGAGACCATGGGCCAGATACTGTACAGGTTGCAGGAGACCCAGCGGCTGCAGGAGGGACGGTACCTGGGGATCAGGTGGGACCACAAAAACATTTACACCATCTTGGTCACCATTACAGGGGTGCTGGCTGACATGGGCAACCCCATGAGGGAGGCAGTGGCACAACAACAGGTCCCTGACACTAGCCACACCGAAGAACAGCCCTCCACCTCAGCCGGCGCTAGTGGACAGGAGGCCCTGCCACAGGGCCAACTTCCCACCAGCACCCCACCCCCTGCAGAAGGAGAACCACCCCGCAAATGGTCCTTGCGATCCAGGCAGAAGCCAGAGAACATTGCCAAGACCCCCACCAGGAAATAGGACTCTCCTGATTGTCACCCTTATGTCCCACTCTGTCACCCTGTCCACCTTGAACTGCCATTACTCTCCTTCCTATGCCCCATTGGACAATGCACCTGTGGTACCAAGAGACTGGACTCTAACTGGACATTCCTCCACCATCACCCCAGCCCATTGCACATCCCCTCTACATATGAGCACTTAAATAGACACCCTTGGAACAAATTCAAATCTGGAGCCTGTCAAATGATTGAAATATGTATTAGCACAACATTCTTAAAACATTGCAAGTCATATGTACAGTTATATATACACATTCGTATGACCTTTAGTGGGCAGAAGTAAACATACTAGGAGCCAGAGTGGGCCACGGAGATCTGAAAATAGAGATGCCAAAGGGTACAGTAAGTGGCCATAGACATAGGGAAATCAAGTGGCCATACACATAGGGAAACCAGGCTGTCATGTACAATGTCCAACAGAAAACTGAAATATAAAGTGAAGTTACAGTGTCTTACCTGTGTGTCACTGGAAGTACTGCTGTATTATATTACTTCTGTTGTCCACATCTTCTTCCTCTGTCTCCTCTTCATCACTGTCCACAGGCTCCACCGCTGCCACAAGACCATCTCCAGTCTCATCCTCCTGCAGAAAAGACACCTGGCGTCTCAAGGCCAGGTTGTGCAACATGCAACATGTAACGATGATCTGGCACACCTTCTTGGGTGAGTAGTACAGGGATCTACCTGTCAGATGGAGGCACCGGAACCTGGCCTTCAGGAGGCCAAAGGTTGTTTCAATTATCCTCCTTGTTCGCCCATGTGCCTCATTGTAACGTTCCTCTGCCCTTGTCCTGGCATTCATCACTGGGGTCAGTAGCCATGAGAGGTTGGGGTAACCAGAGTCACTTGCAAATATTGAGGGATACCTGTTAGACACACACTAACCCTTAGGGACAACCCCATACCCAGACACCAACTTATACTGGGTGGGGATCTTGGGCTCACCTATTAGCCACACCCGGTGCCTCTGGAGTTGGCCCATCACATATGGGATGCTGCTATTCCTCAAGATTAATCCATCATGCACAGAGCTAGGATACTTGCCATTCACATGGAAGATGTACTGGTCCGCCAAACATACCATCTGCACATTCATAAAGTGATAGCTTTTTCTATTCCTGAACACTTATTAATTTCTCTGGGTGGGGGGACAAATGCCACATGTGTACCATCAATGGCACCAATGATGTTGGGGATATGTCCTAGGGCATAAAAGTCAGCTTTCACTGTGGGCAAATCCTCCACCTGAGGGCTGACAACACTTTGGTCAACACGTTGGACAACATTGGCTGAGGCATCCCTGATGCCATGGCCACTGTTGTTTGGAAGGAACCACTTGCCAGGAAATGGAGCACTGACAGGACCTGCACTAGAGTGGGGATACCTGTGGGCTGGCTGATAGCTGACATCAGGTCTGGCTCCAATTGGGCACACAGTTCTTGGATTGTGGCCCGATCAAGTCTGTATGTTAGTATAATGTGCCTGTCCTCCATTCTTGAAAGGTCCACCAGGGGTCTGTACACCGGAGGATGTCGCCATCTCATATTCATCCTCAGCGGTTGAAGCCTTTGGAGGAAAACGGTGAGCAGAGGGTCATATTCACACATCAATTGAAATAATGATGCATCTTTTCCTTTGCAGAACCTGAATGTGAATCCGAGAGTCAGTTGCTGTGCCAATGTCTGTTGTGACGCAGTTAGATGCCATGTCCTGTGCACTCTGAAATGGCAGCTGCCTGACCTGTGGGGAGGGACAAGTGGAAATGAGGTAATTCCGCTGGGGTTGTGCGCCGTTGCGGTTGGCGGTCGATGACCGCCACACAACTTCGCATTCGTTATCATTGTGCCCTATGGGTTCCAGAGCCAATGACGATGTACGCCAGCGGTGACGTTATGCACCACCGCGGACGTGACTGACATTTTCTATCTATTCACTCACTTGCTACCTGACCTTCAACAGGAAAGGACTTACACTCCAAGTGCTGCTGTGACCTGTGTCTGGAAGCGACAATGGCTCATGTATCTGGAGAAAGGGCCCCTGCCTTCACTGCGGATGAGTTGGAGAAACTGGTGGATGGGGTCCTTCCCCAGTACACATTACTCTACGGTCCTCCAGACAAACAGGTGAGTACACTGTGAGCATGTTGCGTGGGCCATGAATGTATGGATTGCTATGTGTGTAAGCCATATGTAGGGGTGGGGCTGAGGCGTCCTGGCCAGAATGCTGCATGTATGGTGGTCAATGTATGTGCGTCAGGGGATGGAAGGGATCTGGTGGGCCATGAGTGTGACGGTCTGGACGGTTAACTAATTCCCTCTTCTTCTGTCTTTTCCATGCAGGGCAGCGCCCATCAGAAAAAGGGTATTTGGCGTGCCATTGCCAAGGAGGTGCGGACCCTGGGGGTCTTTGACTGGCGGGGCACCCACTGCCGCAAATGGTGGGAGGACCTGCGCCGCTGGGCAAGGAAGACGGCGGAGGCCCAGCTGGGGCTGGCCTCCCAATGAGGAAGGGTGTCTGTCGTACCCTGACCCCCCTGATGTTCCACATCCTGGCGGTGGCCTATCCGGAGTTGGATGAGCGCTTGAAGGAATCACAGCAGCCACAAGGAGGTGAGTACAGATTCAGAATCATGACTGTGCACGTGTTAAGGTTTACCTGGGTGGGGGATGTGGGCTGTGGGTGCTCCTAGGCTAGGGTGAAAATGGCAGGGTAGGTCCCTTGTTGGGCAGGCTCTGAAGCACTACAACCCCAATAGTATTAGTAGGCATCTACTACTGGGCAGGGTCCTGTGGGTTTCAGGTGTGCAGCTAATGGCGTTAGGCATTGTACCCCTTGGGCTGGTGACTATCTTAGTAACTGGTAGTGCATGGCCTAGTGCATTGGGATGCTCCCTTTGTGTTGTGTACGCCAACGGTAGTGGTGTTGCTGGCATTGACCAAGTGTATCCTCGGTCTCCCCCCCTTTTTTGTTTTGTCACCCTGTCCTTGTGTGCATTAGCGTCATCTGGCGGAGGAGCAGAGGCACCGAAGACGGAGGGATCTGCATCCCACATGGGCCAGGAGGCCAAATCCACAGACGGTTAGGGCACCAGTGGGACGGAGGGCGAGGGGAGCACCACGACGGGGACAGGAGGGGACACCACAGACAGCGACTCCTCCTCCGATGGACGCTCTCTGGCAGTGGCGGACACCTCTGTGCCCACCCCAACAACAGGTACAGCTGCCACCGCCCCCGCCCCTACAGCACCACCCTCCCAGCAGCCCCTCAGCGTGTTTCGCGTGCCCGCTCACCCAGGAGGGTGGGCATCTCCTTCGCCACAGGCACCTCAGGCCCTGTCCCAGTCAGCCCTGCTGCCCTCAGTGAAGAGGCTATTGACCTCCTGAGATCCCTCATTGTTGGGCAGTCAACCATTCTGAATGCCATCCAGGGTGTCGAGAGGCATTTGCAACAATTCACCCTGGCATGGCGGCCCAACAGAGAGCATTTCAGGCTCTGGCCTCCGCGCTGAAGGCAGCCATTCTCCCTGTCACCAGCCTCCCACCTCCAACTTCCTCTACCCAGGCCCAAGTTCTCTCAACCCCAGCCTATCCCATGCACACCTTCAGACCAGCATTCACCCAAATCAACACACAAAAGTGGCTCAGCAAACACAAGCACCACACTTCATCTCACAGGCACTCACACAATCACCATGCAGACACACCAACATCCACTGCCTCCACTGTGTCTCCCGACTGTACGACGAAACAACGACTGCAAAAACAACTACTGCCTTAACAACGAGGTCGGAACACCGACCTCGTTGCTACTACTAATGATTTTACCACGAATGCCTTAACAACAATATTTCGTTGTAAAGGCATTCCTGATAAAATCATTAGCAATAGGCACCATTCACCCTACATCCTTCACCCAACCCCCCCAACCCCACCCCAAAACCTAAAACCCCCTGACCCCCCACCAACTCCCCAAAACCAAAAACGGCCCACCCCCCAAACCCACCCCAAAACCTAAAACCCCCTGACCCCCCACCCACTCCCCAAAACCAAAAACGCCCCACCCCCCCAACCCCACCCTAAAACCTAAAACCCCCTGACCCCCCACCCACTCCCCAAAACCAAAAACATCCCACCCCCCAACCCCACCCCAAAACCTAAAACCCCCTGACCCCCCACACACTCCCCAAAACGAAAAAACGCCCCACCCCCCCAACCCCACCCCAAAACCTAAAACCCCCTGACCCCCCACCCCCTCCCCAAAACCTAAACCCACACTTACCTTCGCCAAGTCCCTTCTTTGTACCTTAACCACGCATGTTCGTTGTTCAGAACATACGTAGTTAAGGCACAAAAAAACGAAGGCGTGGTTAAAAAAAGCGTTGTTGCGCTTTCGTTAACCACGACTTTCGGAAAAAAAAAGTCGTAAAAAAGGATGTTTCCCTGTCCCCCTCCTCCTCGTCATTCACCTTCCTCCCTGTAGCTTCTCCACTCACACCTGCATGCACTACATCCTCATCCACTACCTCCATTACCAGCACGCCCATCACAACACAACCCTCACTGGCAGTCACCACCCCCACATCCATGCACACATCTCCTGTGTCCTCTCCCAGTATGTCCGTGACCCCTCCTCCCAAAGTACACAAACACAAGCACCCACCCACCCAACAGCCATCCACCTCACAACAGAATCCAGCTCATGCACCTGCACCCAAACTCAGCAGACAGACACATCCTTCAACCACTCCCTCTTCCTCCACTCCCACTCCCAAATCCTCTCCCTCTTCCCACCACAGTGTCCCTAAGAAGCTTTTCCTGGCAAACATTGACCTCTTCCCTACCCCTCCCCCCCGTCCTTCCCCTCGGGCCAGGGTGGCCAGAACCCCACCCAGCACCTCAGCCACCAAGCCGAAGTCCGCTGTGGTTCCTACAACTATCAGAGGCTCAAAGGGGGCACCCGTCAGCCCAGCCAGTGTGCCACCAACCCCTGCCAAGGTCAAAGCCATTCCGCCACCTGGCAAGATGAAGAGCAGCAAGGAGAAGGAGCCACTACCACCCAGCAAGGCCACTTCAAAGACTCCAGCTGCCAGACCCAAGGTCACGCCACCATCTGCCAAAGTGAGGAAGGGGCAGAAAACACCAGGCAAGGCACTTCAGCTGTCTGAGGCTGCAGGTGAAGGCCTGGTGGCTACCAGCACAACCGCCAGCACAGCCATCTGCACCGCCAGCAACCCTGCGGCTAGCACTGCCTCAAGCACCACTACCTGCACCGCCACCTGCACCGCTGCAAGCACCACTTCTGTCAGCAGCAGCAGCCCCAGTGGGCAGCTGTCCGAGGCTGCAGGAGAAGGGCTGGAGCCTCCCTCCACCACTGGCAGCACCGGCTCCTGCACCACGACTAGCACCACCACCTGCACCACCACTAGCACCGCCGCACGCACTGCCGCAAGCACCGCCACAAACACTGCCACCTGCACCGCTGACAGTAGCACCACTACCAGCAGCGCCAGTGGGCAGCCATCCGAGGCAGCAGGAGAAGGGCTGGAGCCTCCCTCCACCACTGGCAGCACTGGTACCTGCACCACGGCCAGCACCTCCACCTGCACCGCCACTAGCAACGCCGCAGGCACCGCCACAAGCACCGCCACCTGCACAGCTGACAGTAGCACCACTACCAGCAGCAGCAGCCCCAATGGGCAGCCGTCTGAGGCTGCAGGAGAAGGGCTGAAGCCTCCCTCCACCACTGGCAGCACCCCCACCAGCACCAGCACTACCACCAGTTTGCAGCCGTAGCTGCCGCCGGATGGAGTCTAGCCCATGGACTATCATGCAACCTGGTCCCTGCAAATCTTGTGCCTCAGAAACCCAGGTGAGGTACTGTGAACTGCCACGCCCCAAGTGTTACATCACTGAGCACAAAGCCCCCTCCAGAACTAGTAGAGATATGCATCCAATCACCCTATCCTTGGCATGAAATGTGGGTCCCACTGTGTGACCTCTACTATGTTACCTCATGGACTAGAGCTGTGTGACATAGGTATGTTGACAATACAATGGACATTGCTATTTTCCTCAGTTATTGCAAATACACATTTGTGAAAGCACAGACTGACTCCAGATTGTTTTGTGATTCAAGGATGTTTATTTAAGTGCTAAATAGTGGAGGGGGTTGTAAAATGGTCAGGGGTGATGGTGGAGGAATGTCCATGGCAGAGTCCAGCCTATTTATCTCACAGGTGCATTGTCCAAAGGGGCATAGGAAGTGGAGCTAGGGCAGTTTAAGGATGGACAGGGTGACAAAGTGGGACAGAAGGATGACATTCAGGGGGGTCTCATTTCTTGGTGGGGGTCTTGGCATTGTTCTCTGTCTTTGTCCTGGATCTCAGGGACCGCTTGTGGGATGGTTCTCAATCTGCAGGGGGTGGGGTGATGGTGTCGTGGTCCTGTGGCGGTGCCTCCTGTCCACTAGTGCCGGCGGAGTTGGTGGGCAGTTCATCGTCCAGGCTAGTGTCAGGGGCCCCTTGTTGTGCCACGGTGTCCCTCCTGGTGTTTACAAGGTCCTTCAGCACCCCTACAATGGTGCCCATGGTGGTGTTGATGGACTTGAGTTCCTCCCTGAACCCCAAATACTGTTCCTCCTGCAGCCGCTGGGTCTCCTGAAACTTGGCCAGTACCGTTGCCATTGTCTCCTGGGAATTATGGTATGCTCCCATTACGTTGGAGAGGGCCTCGTGGGTTCCCTGGGCCTGTCCTCCCCCTGTCGCACAGCAGACCTCCCAGTTCCTCGGTTTTCCTGGGCCTCTGTCCCCTGAACCATGTGCCCACTGCCACTGCCCCTAGGTCCCTGCTGTTCTTGGGGTGGTGGGTTTGCCTGGGTTCCCTGTAGTGGTGGAAACACTGCTGCTTGACGTTTCCTGGGGACAGAGGGATGGGCCCGCTGGGTGGGTGCTGTGGTGGTATTTCCTGAGGGGGGAGGCTCTGTGGTGGCCTGTGCCAGTGTCAGGGAAACCGGCTGTCCTGAGGTCCCAGATGGGCCGGGCTGGTCATCTAGATCCAGTTGGACAGAGCTGATGTCATCAATGTGGGCCTTTTCTGTGGGGAGAGTGGACATGGCTGGAACCTCCTGTCCGGTGACGTTGGGTAGGGGTCCTGCAGGGGTGTAAAGGCATGATTATTGCATCTGTGTGTGCCATGGTGTGCAATGAAATGGGTGGGTGACCCTGTACCCCAGTTCTTACATTCTTGTGTAGGACCTTGTGTGATAATTGTTTTGGGGTCTGTGTGGGTATCTGTAGCGGACATGCATTGGCGATGGGTGTCCATGCTCTGTTGCTGCATGCAGGGCTTGGTGTTGGGATGTGTTGTTTGTGATAGTGGGACATATGTGAGGAGTTGGAGTGATGGGGGTGAGGGTGGGGGTATGTGATAGCATGAAGGTAGGGTGGGGTATATGTAGTTAAAGATTTAACTTATCAGAGTCCATTCCTCCAGCTACTCCTGCGAGGCCCTCAGGATGCAGTATAGCGAAGACCTGCTCCTCCCATGTTGTTAGTTGTGGGGGAGGAGGTGGGGGTCCGCCGCCAGTCCTCTGAACTGCAATGTGGTGTCTTGAGACCACGGAACGCACCTTCCCCCATAGGTCGTTCCACCTCTTCCTGATGTCATCCAGTGTTCTTGGGTGCTGTCCCACTGCGTTGACCCTGTCCATGATTCTGCCCCATAGCTCCATCTTCCTAGCTATGGAGGTGTGCTGCACCTGTGATCCGAATAGCTGTGGCTCTACCTGGATTATTTCCTCCACCATGACTCTGAGCTCCTCCTCAGAAAACTGGGGTGTCTTTGCGGTGCCATGGGGTGGTGTGGTTGATGTGTGAGGTGGTGTGTGTTGTGATGTGTGGGGTGATGTTTAGGTGTGTGTGGTGTTTTGTGCGTGGATGTGTATGAGTGATGGTGTTGTGTGCCTCTGTATGCTGGTGTGGTCTTTGCTTTTCTGTCTCTCTGCTTCTTCCAGATTTTTGGTAGTAAGGGTTTGTGGGTAATGTGGGTGTGTGTTTTATATTGTATTGGTTGGGTGGGAGTGGTGTGTGTATGTGTATCAGGTGTGTGTATTTCGAATTGTCCAATGTGGTAGTGTTTTGTATATTTATGCGTATTTTGATTGCAGCGGTGTGTACCGCCAATGGTTTACTGGGGTTGAAAGACCACCGCATGGATTTGTGGGTCGTGATAGTGTGGGCGTATTCCTTTTGGCGTGACGGTGGAGGTTTTGTTATCGCCAGTTTATCACTGACCTTTGGTGTGGCGGACTTGTGTGGGTGTCTAGATTTTGGTGGATTCCTAGCTGTGGGTCGTAATAGCTGTGGTAGAATTCCGCGGCCACGGCTGTGTGTTGGCGGTCTTCTGCACGGCGGTAAGCGGGATTTACCGTCAATGTTGTAATGAGGGCCTTAATGTATGTTCTTTGTCCGATAATGTGATGAAACACTATTACAATGTTAAACATGAAATAGGAACCTCTATGTTTTTGTTTTTGACAAATATTACAAAAATGCATTAATGCTATACTATTAATTAAAACTGCTTCTTACATTTCTTTTAATACTAATTAAAAACTAGATTATAAACACACAAAATATTTTCTAAAATACGTAAATAATTTTCTAATTTAATAATATACTATTTTTTATAAACAATAAATGCTTACGTTTTCAAAAGTTTGCTTCATATTTTAGAATACATCTTTTAGGATAATTTGTAAAATGTATTACCAAAGTTTATTTGGCCACTTTATCTTATATTTTAGTTCCATCCACTTTTACTGAAGAGATAAGCTATCAGTGAAAATGACAAAAGTATAATAACAGATGAAGGTATGTCATGAGGCATTAATTAATGCGTCTAACAAAATAAGAGTACATTTTGTGATTTAAAAAAAAAGAAGAGAGAAATAGAGAGAAAAGAAAGAGAGAACAAAACCCAGGAATAGAACAAGGAAAAAAATTGAGAGCAGAGAGAAGAAAATAAACAAATTAAAAGGAAGATATAGAAATATTTGGAGTTGACTGTAAGGAGAGAAAGTGATAGAGTGATAACCAGAAAAGATCAAATGTACTCTTGTGTTGAACATACAAAGAGGGAACAGCATCAGTTGTAAGATTACCACAAATAATGTCTCACCAAGAGAGGACTGATAATTTTAAAAGTCTTTCCAAGTATATAATATCACTTCATATGCAGTTGCAATAAATACATCGAACAAGTACTAGAACTTTAAAAATGAAGTGATAAAGATAAAGAGAAATTAGCAAGAGTAAGTGATAAATTGATACTAAATATTTTTGGGGTATATATTGGGGTTTCCACCATGGAAAGGGCGGCAGAAAGGCAAGTCGTAATCAGCATGACGGTGCAGAGCACGACATGCATCACTGCCAACCTCCTGGAATCTCTGTTCCTGGCAGCAGTTTCACATTCAGGAGAGTATGAATAGAATCCACAGTTGTTTAGAAACCCTTTTCTCAGCATCAATGGACAATTTAGCCATTAACATATTCAATGTAGTAGCTTGGGTAATATTATTACAAAACATATCTGCATTGTCAGTAGCAGAAAACCAGATTGGTCAGTTTTTACAATAAAGGGGGTAATGGACTCAAAATTGATTGCCATGATCTTACCATAGATTTTACAATCAATATTAATCAGAGAAATTGGTCTGAACGTTTGACAGGATTTAGGGTCTTTATTATGCTTGGGAAGAACAGTTATTTAAAATACCACTAGCCCTAGAGCTAGGGAGAAAAACATTACCGAGCTTGAGCAGTTTGGATACAAAAAGGGGGCAAATGAAGAAACAAGTTCAATGGAAAAAAATACCATCAGGTCCTGGAGCCTTGGTCATTTTAAAGATTTATTGGCTGTTAATATTGGTTTTAACCTAATATCAGCTTCAAGTTCTCTAAATGTATCAGCTAGCGATAGAAGTTTAGGAATTACATTGAGAATTTTGTCAAAAGTAGAATCCGAAGGATAGGTGTCGTCAGACTTTAAAGATTGGTAGAAGGTAGAAATAATTTGAATAATTGATGAAATCCATTGTTGGATGAAACATGTTGGCTGGGCTGCATGGAAATGTAAAAAAAAACAAAAAATCAGTAAAGCTCTATTGTGAGACTACTACATGGCTTCTTGTTGGATGATTGGAGGATGAATCCGAATTCTAATGATGATTACCTTTCAATGCCTCTCATTACTTACACAAATGATTTTAGTATGTACTACAAGCGATCCCCTTCATTCTTTGGGGCCGTATTATGCATCCCACTTCAGCTGCTGTATGGAACGTTTCTTGGTGATCCGCTAGGTGGGACAAAGGAAAGGAGTTGGGGCAAAATGTGTTTTTCCCACACAACCTCCTATAGGGATTTTAGACTAAAATACAGCCTGAACTGCTGGATGGAATTACATCAAATTTGGCAGAAAGCTAGCATATGGTCTAGAAAACGTTGCTTTTTGTAATTTAGTGTAGATCCAGTCAGTAGTTTTGGAGATATTAAAGGAAAAATAAATGTGTATATCTAGGGACATGAATCCTTCTCCGATCTATCAGATCTCATGCTGAGATCCCACTGGCTGCCAACACTTTGTCAGAATCCCAAGAAAAAAGTTTAAAAGAATAAGGGAGCAGGGTAGGAACACCCTGACCCGAAGACATGGTGATGGGGTGCCACAGAGAACCTACCAGGGCCAAATAATGTTTTTAAACAAATTGTTGCATATTTGCGCAGGATCAGCAAATCCAGGCAAAAATTACAAATAAAAACAAGCATAATCTCCCAAGCTTGTTTATACTGCAGTCCCTGGGTGGGCCAGGTCCCGGGGTCAATGTCAATATGTATATTGTTTTTGCTTTTCCCTAATTTTTAATGCTTTCTCCTTGCCTTTTCTGCCATTTTCTGTGTGCATTTTCTTTGCTTTTCCATCGTTTTCCCTGCTTGCTACTTGCTTTTCAGTTCTTACTGCTTTCTCCTTGCTTTGCCCACCATTTTAAGAGTGCATTCCCCTTGCTTTTTCCTAATTCTCACTGCTTTCTCCTCGCTTTCTTCCCAATTTTCCGTGTGCCTTTCTTGCTTTTCCTGTGTTCTCACTGCTTTCTCCTGGCTTTTCCTCTATTTTTGTGTGCCTTCTCCTTGCTTTTCCCACATTCTCACTGCTGTGTCCTTCCTTTTTCCCACGTCCTTTGTGTTCCCTCTGCTTGCTTCACATTCATTTTCACTGCTTTCTCCTTGCTTTATACACATTTTTCTTGGTGCCTTCTCCTTGCTTGTTCCCTTATTTCCTCTTTCACATGACATCTGTTATTTCTTGCCTCCTGTTTAGCCTCACCCACCACCTCCCAGAGCCTCTCCCTCCTCCCAGGACCTACATTGGGGCCCCCTCCACTGCCTCCAATGCCAAGGAAATGGGTGCCCCAGGGTGGAGGCAGGGCACCCAACAATTTAAGGTGAGGCCCCTGGAAATGGGATCCCCGTGGCCAGAATTGGCCAGGGGAGGGGAGATGCATGCCCCCTTTCCCTTCAAATATTGAGAAGGCCCTGGTAGATGGGGACCATTTAGCCAATATTGGCCTGGGGAGTCAGACTGTGTGCTCCCTTCTCTCCTTTAAATGCTGGGCAGGCTGTGGAGTCTCATGGGCCAAAATTTGCCCACGGAGGAGGCCAACATGCTCCCCCTTAAATGCTCGGTTGGGGTTCCCAGTGCCAATATTTTCCTGGGGAGGGGGACAGTGTGCTCCCCTTTAAATGCTGTTCAGGCTCCAGGGGATGGGGTCCCTGGTGCCAATATTGGCCCCGGGAGTGGGATGCATGCACCTCTGCCCCATTTAAATGCTTGACAGGCCCCCGGAGGATGGGATCCCTGGCCAATATTGGTCCGGCAAGGGGGTAGCATGCTCCCTCCCCTTTAAAAAGTGACAGGCCACAGTGGATGGGGTCCATGGGACGAAATTGGCCCTGGGAGGGATGCCTGGGTTCCCACCTACCTGTGTTGACTGCCGTTGAGGGGGTGGCCACAAGACCTGGCCACAGGCCCTGTGGCCAACACCCACCGTGCATGGCCAAACGCTGTGGATGATGTGGGGTTGACTGCATGCAGGCATGCGGGGGTGGCCGCAGGACCTGGCCCAAGCCAGGTCTATGCGGTCAATCCTCCACCATGCACGGCCAAAGGCCATGCACGGCAGATGTTGGATTGACGTATGGTAATCAAATATTACTTTAGGTTAAAAAAATTATAGAAATTCACTGATAAAAACAAAGGTTACAGAGACGTTAGAAAAAAACTCATGCCCTAAGGTAATTATAACTTGCTCCCTTGCTTTGCACTGCTAATTACCCCACATATTACAACACTCATAACATCTGATATGACATCATTGATAATACCACGGCAACATTTGCTGTAAAATTATTGATAAATAGACTGTGCATATTGGGGGTGTGAGTTATAGTTACCTTAGGACACGAGTTTTAGTTACTTGAGATAACAGTAACTATAACTGCTGAATTTTTTGTGGTTTTGTTTGTGTAAAATATGACCCTAAACTATAATGTCCCTGTAACCTTTGGGTTTTTTAAATTTATTTCCAAATATAGCAACCCTGTAATCTTAGTTTTTTCAGTGAAAATATCTATATATAGAAATATATATATATGTATATATATATATTCACTAAACAAAATAAGGTTACAGAGATGTTATAGTTAGGATGTAGAATATAAAAAAAACATTATAGTTAGGCTCAGATCTCACTCGTACAAAACCATAGAAATTCAGCAGTTATAGTTAACTGAGCTAACTATAACTTACGCCCCTGTAATGCACCTGATGGCATCACTGATGACATCTCAAATTACATCACCAGTGACATCACTGATGACATCATCCAGTGAGTGTGTTTAGAAAACTTTTCTTTGAGTTAAAAATAGATACTAAGCTACTGCACTACTGATGAGTGATGCGATTTCTAACATATCTCATCTGAGTGGCTGTATGAGTGTCTGAATCTGTGTGTGAGTGGCCGCGTGAGTGACTGCATTGGTAGGTGAGTTACTGTGTGAGTGACTGCATTGGTGGGTGAGTGGCTGTGTTAGTAGCTTGTTGGTGAGTGAGTGGATTTGTGTGTGGCTGTATGGGTAAATAAGTGGGTGTGTGAGTAACTTTTTGGGTGAGTGAGTGGCTGTGTGATTAGCTGCACTGGTGAGTGAGTAGGTGTGTGAGTGGCTGTATGATTGAGTGAGTATGTGAGTGTGTGAGTGCATGGGTGAGTGTATCTTCATGTCAATGACTGCATAGGTGAGTGAATATGTGTTAGTATTTGTGTGACTAAGTGCGGGGTGTCAGTATCTGTATGGGTGAGTGAGAGGTTGTGTTCATGGTTGTATGGGTGAGTAAGTGGGTGTGAAAGTTGTTGTAAGGGTGAGTGACTTTAAGTGGATGTATGTCTGTATGACTGGGACTTTCAGTGACTCTATTGGTGAGTGAGTGAGTGAGTGAGTGAGTGGGTGTATCAGTGGGTGTATCAGTGTGTGAGTGGCTATGTCATTGGCAGAATAGGAGAATAAGTGAGAATATGATTAGGTGTATGGATAAGTGTGCAGCAGTGTGAGGTGAGTGGCTCTATGTGTTTATAGGTCAGTATGTGTGTTATTATATGACTGAGTGAGTGGTTCTGTCAGTGGCTGTATGAGCAAATTATTGGGTGTATGAGTGCCTGTAACAATGAGTGAGAGGATGTGTGACTACTTGAATGGGTCTGAGAATGCGTTTGTGAGTGGTTGTGTGAGTGTGTAAGTGGGTGTATTAGAGGTTGTATGGGTGTGTGAGTGGGGGTGTGAGTTGTTATCTGGATGATATGATCTGTGATGTCTTCAGTGATGTCATTTGAGATGTTATCAGTGATGTCACTGACCATGTCGTCATTGATGTAATATGTGAGGTCATAAGCAGTGCATTGCAGGAGTGTCAGTTATAGTTAGCTCAGGTAACTATAACTGCTGAAGTTCTATGGTTTTGTAACCTTTGTTTTTTCCAGTGAATTTCTATTATTTTATATTCTACTTCCTAACTATATCATCTATCTAACCTTTTGTATTTTTTTAGTGGAATTCAGAACTATGTAAGTAACTCTGTGCATCTGACTGGGTGTGTGACTGTCTGAGTAGGTCTGTGAGATGGTGTTTGAGCCTCTGAGTGTGTCTGTGAGTACAATCTTGAAGAAAGACATTGAAATTGAAGTGTGGACTGTAGAACTTTAGATGTTTATCTGGCATCTAGCTTTTTGATTTAGATTTTTCTGGTGTTCCTTTGGTTTGGGCAGTCAAAGTAGGTTCAGCAATTTAGGTGTAAATGGGCACAGATGAGTTCAAAGCAGGCTTTTACATCTTTTCCTAGGTGCTCTTTCATATGACTCGTTCTCCATTCATTTGTTTCCCTCATATATTACGTTTTTTCTCTTGTTTCAACTAACTAGTAAAAAAAAAATCCAGAAAAAAAAGTTGTGTAACAGAATACTCATTTGTCTAGGTGTTCGTGACATATCTATGATACACAGAAATATTGCACTTTCATTATTTTTATGGTCTTTAATTGCATGAAAAGGAATCGAACGTTTGAAAATGTTTCTATTTGCTGTTGTGATCAAATAATTTGCTTTTGATTAAATAAGGTCTCAGATATCTCTGCCAGGGTAGTTTTGACTAATAAAAGATTGTCCTTTGCAATTTAAGATGGAATATACTTCATAGGAGACTGAATTCACTCTCAATTCACTCCTCCATAGTATAGAAATCTCAGTGAAATTAAAGGCATAAAAGCAGCTTTTTCAAAGTGGGAATTTCAGCCGTCGTTTACCATTTTATTTTTAAAATGAATATAAACACAGCATTTTAGCAGAATAATGTTATTTTGTCTTTTCAAGAGTAGCTCTTTCCAATACAACTATTAAAAATTCATTGAATATATATTTTCTATTTTTAGCCATATTTAATTATTGGTTTGAGCATCGTGAGATATTTTGCAGATCTCACTGTTCAGAAACTGTCGTTTTCGCTTTTCGATTATATCACATAGGACTGTGCGCTTCTTCAGATTCTCTGACAAAAGGATCATTTAGGTTCTTGCTATTATTATTTATCTAACATTATCAATTTAGGGCAAGTCCTAATCGTCTGAACAAACATTTTAGGGGCTTTAAAACTATTCCAGAAGAGGCCCGAATGAATATAAATAAATATGGTGTACAAGTAAGGTATGCACGTTTAGAAAAGATTAGTTTACGTTCTCACATTGGAAACATTATTAGGGAGATACAACATTGAATATTTATGTGACCCAGTTTCAACAGGGTGCATGTTTGTTGAGGCATACGCGATTTCTGCCTATCTTTAGTCAGTGGGAGGAAGAGTGAATTCATAGAAACCCAAATTCCCAGTAAGATCAACAGACAGAGCAAAGGCTTTTTAATGTCGCCGAGGCTAGGTATTCTGAAAGCTACCAAGCACAAAACTTCCAGTCAGCATTATTTGAGGATGTTGTCAAAGAACCATACATTTCAGTCTGATAAAAGAATAACACAATGCAAGGCCAGATACAAACATTAACAATTCGGCAGTAACAAAAATGAACTACAAGCGTGGACGATGAACAGTGGGGCCCAGATTTACAAAATTCACACAAAATGTAACACAGCACCTCAAAACATTTTGTGTTGCGTGTGAGGGACAGAGCTAGAAAACGAAGGGCCATATTTATACTTTTTGACGCAAAACTGCGCTAACGCAGTTTTGCGTAAAAAAAATTAGCGCCGGCTAACGCCATTCTGAAGCGCCATGCGGGCGCCGTATTTATTCAATGACGTTAGCCGGCGTTTGCCGCCGGCGCTGCCTGGTGTGCGTGAAAAAAAACGACGTACACCAGGCAGCGCCGGCGTAGGGGGATATGGAGCTTGGGCGCCAAAAAATGGGGCAAGTCAGGCTGAGGCAAATTTTTCGCCTCAACCCGATTTGCGCCATTTTTTTCGACTCCCAACCCCCATTGAAATGACTCCTGTCTTAGCAAAGACAGGAGTCATGCCCCCTTGCCCAATGGCCATGCCCAGGGGACTTATGTCCCCTGGGCATGGTCATTGGGCATAGTGGCATGTAGGGGGGCACAAATCAGGCCCCGCTATGCCACAAATTTTTTTTTTTTTTAAACTTACCTGAACTTACCTTAATGTCCCTGGGATGGGTCCCTCCAGCCTTGGGTGTCCTCCTGGGGTGGGCAAGGGTGGCAGGGGGTGTCCCTGGGGGCTTGGGAGGGCACCTCTGGGCTCCTTCCGAGCCCACAGGTCCCTTAACGCCTGCCCTGACCAGGCGCTAAAAAACGGCGCAAAAGCGGCCGGACGTCATTTTTTTTGACCCGCCCACTCCCGGGCGTGAATTTTGCCCGGGAGTATAAATACGGCGCACATGCCTCGGAGTCAATTTTTTAGACGGGAACGCCTACCTTGCATATCATTAACGCAAAGTAGGTGTCCACGCTAAAAAACGACGCAAACTCCATGGACTTTGGCGCTAGACGCGTCTAACGCCAAAGTATAAATATGGAGTTAGTTTTGCGTCGGAATTGCGTAAAAAAAAACGACGCAATTCCGGCGCAAACAGAGTATAAAAATGCCCCGAAGTACCTACTAAGATGTGGCACTACCCTGCTCCCTTCCTGGTAACACACAATTAGGCTGTCAAGTGCCACACACATAACTTTGTAACGCAAAGGTGTCTGCATGAGTATGTCACATTATTTTGAACTGGAAGGGTTCCCTTACCATACATAATAATATGTCTAAAAAACTGTTTCCCACTTAGGATGTGTGCTGTATGGTGCAGCACGCATGCAAATTGGGAAAAGGTAGGAGAAATAAAAGCATTTCTCCTTTTGTGATGAAAAGCCAGAACAAAATGCTTGCAAGTCTGGACCTAATTTGGGGCCCTAATCTGGGCCTAATTTAGACTTAACCTAAATAAACTATTCGTATCACAAACGTAATTGTGGGCCAGAATGAAAGAACAATTAGAAATGTTCAAGAAAACAGCTAAGAAGTGAGTTACCACTTTCAGTAAAGTCAAATGCTGACTGAATCCAAACGTTGCTGTTATCTAGCCAAAACAGTACCATGGCTGGAGTCTGTAAAGGATAAATCATATTGTTAAACATAATCATTTACACAGCTTAAAATTAATAAAGCATACCCAGCTAACAGTAGTTATGCCTTGAACTTCTAACAATCTTTGACTTTTGTACACTGCAGGTGGCATGAATGACATATTGTGCCCTATTTGACTGACTTTATTCACTGTGAAAATTGCAATGATAAACTTTGAGAAAGCCGCAGGCCAACCGGGCCTAAAGGTCAAAATACGTGTTGGTTGAAATTTATATTAAAACTTCCTTTAACCATGCATTACGAATAGATGTAAGAAACGACTTTGTAATAGAAAAAAAACATCTGCTTCTATCTCTGTTTATTATACTTTTGACTTATGCTTTTTAAACTAGTGGACTAACTGTCAGCTCCAGCACACACTTCCTCAACTCATTTCTAAGTGGAGCCTACCTCTTAGTCTAATATCAGTTGCTGTCCACTTAATTGAATTTTACAAATGTAGTTATGTTGATGGAAAATCGTAGCTGTCAGCTAAGTGTAAAAGGTCAGTGTCTGATATTAAAGGTTAGTGTGCTTGTCTGTACAGGATTTTCAGACAACCAGTTTTAGATAATGGTTCTTCTTTGATCCTAAAATCTGCCATACCCTTTTTCTTCAAGAAAGCACATGAGCAGCAGAACAAGGTAGCAGTTCTAAACCATCTAGGTCTGACAGTAGCTTGAATTTAACGGCCTGCTTCACCACTGGCATTCCTTAGCAATTCTCCTGACTCATAAGTTCCACAGTGCAAGAGAAACATTGATACAACAGATGATGGAGAGCAGAGTCTCTCAAAGGCTGTCCATTCTCTAACCCTGCTCCAAAGACTAATTCTATGGGAATCAAGAGAACTGCAGCACACAATAGCACACAAATGTCTCCTTAAGGCATTATGGAGGCCCATAGGTCTGGAGATGCAGCAGATGACCTCACATATCCATTAATGAGATTCATTCTATGTTTGTTCAGCTTTTTTGCCATAAATGGCTCTTCAAAATTTTCTCTAGTACTGGAAAAACATGCTCACAATTTACAGTGTTGTGTGTTCCAGGGGAAACCTTATGATCTGTTGGAGTCTTTCTCAGAACCCTGTATCTTTAAGAAAAAAGTGGGAACTGGAACATTAGTCACAAATCCACAATCAAGGGTTCTCACACAGTGGAACATGAGAACCGAAATAATGAATATGACAAAGACCTTCCTAAAAAAAGATGTCACTTTGGACTGTATTGGTTCAATTTGTAGTCCTTCTACTTTCACCAAAGTCAAGACTTTGTTTTTTTTAACTCATCCTTGTAGTTGCATGCATGGACAACTCAGAAAAGTCGGGAATTTGACAGCAAAGTCCTCCCCACCAATCAGTACACTGGATACTCAGTCTGTGAAGCAATGTTGGATTCCTAAGTCTGACTATTTGTGTACCTAGACAGACATAACTATAAATGGTTTAGCCTGTAGGGAAGTTCAAAAATATTAACCCCTTCTGTGCCTTGGACGAGATGATCTCGTCCAAGGCTACAGTTCCCCTGTGCCTTGGACGAGATCATCTCGTCCTAGGCACAGGGGAACTTGGGGGCGTGCTAGCGCGCCCCCCGTGCACCCCCCTCCCCCCCCAAGTCGGGGATGGAAGGGGAAGACCTTCCCCTTACACCCCCGACCCCCCCACCCCCCCCCCTGTGACGTCAGCGCGCGCGCGCTGATGTGTCACAGGGGCCTCCCTAGTCGCGCTGGAAGCTCTGCTTCCAGCGCGATTGAAAAAGAAATGCAAAAGCATTTCTTTTTCAATCACTGGGAGGCCCGGAGGGGCTTCAAAGGGAAGGAAAAGTATTTCCTTCCCTTTGAAGTCCCTCCGAGGGTTTCAAAAGCCGGATTGCTTGCAATCCGGCTTTTGAAACCCCACTAGACACTAGGGATTTTTTTTTTTTTATTGAAAGTGACAAAAGGGAGCGACCCCTTGGGCAAGGGTCGCTCCCAGGGGGGCATTTTTTTGAGAAGGCCTTTTCTGCCCCCAGGGGGGGCAGAAACCTCTACGCACCAGGGACCATTTTTTTAATTTATTTTTTTCATTTTTTTTTTTTGGGTGGGGAGCGACCCCTTAGGCAAGGGTCGCTCCCCTTGGGGGAAAATTATATTTTGGCCATTTCTGCCCCCCTTGGGGACAGATTGGCCTATTTTGATGAGGCCAATCTGCCCCCAAGGGGGGTAGAAACCACAAGACACCAGGGATTTTTTTTTTTTATTGTTATTGACAAAAGGGAGCGACCCCTTGGGCAAGGGTCGCTCCCAGGGGGGGCATATTTTCGGGAAGGCCTTTTCTGCCCCCCCGGGGGCAGATCGGCCTACTATTAGGCCGATCTGCCCCCAGGGGGGGCAGAAACCTCTAGGCACCAGGGACCTTTTTTTTTTGTTTTTTGTGTTATATTTTTTTTTTTTTGGGTGGGGAGCGACCCCTTAGGCAAGGGTCGCTCCCCTTGGGGGAAAATTATATTTTGGCCATTTCTGCCCCCCTTGGGGGCAGATTGGCCTATTTTGATGAGGCCAATCTGCCCCCAAGGGGGGTAGAAACCACTAGACACCAGGGATTTTTATTTTTTTTATTGTTATTGACAAAAGGGAGCGACCCCTTGGGCAAGGGTCGCTCCCAGGGGGGGCATATTTTCGGGAAGGCCTTTTCTTTTGTTTTTTGTTTTTTGTGTTATATATTTTTTTTTTTGGTGGGGAGCGATCCCTTAGGCAAGGGTCGCTCCCCTTGGGAAAAAATTATATTTTGGCCATTTCTGCCCCCCTTGGGGGCAGATTGGCCTATTTTGATGAGGCCAATCTGCACCCAAGGGGGGTAGAAACCACTAGACACCAGGGAGTTTTTTCTTTGCGTGAATTTCACGCAAAGGGAGCGACCCCTTAGGCAAGGGTCGCTCCCTGGGGGGGAGGGCAATTTATTTTAGGCCATTTCTGCCCCCCCCTGGGGGCAGATCGGCCTATTATTAGGCCGATCTGGCCCCAGGGGGGGAAGAAACCTCTAGGCGCCAGGGCAATTTTTTTGTGGTTTTTTTTTTTTGTTGTTTCTTTTTTTAGAGATGGGGAGCGACCCATCAGGCAAGGGTCGCTCCCCTGGGGGGGCAAATTGTATTTAGACCATTTCTGCCCCCCTGGGGGCAGATTGGCCAATTTTACGCAAGGGTCGCTCCCGGGGGGGGGGGGTTGGGGTTGGGGGGGCAAATTTATTTTAGGCCATTTCTGCCCCCCCCGGGGGACAGATCGGCCTATTATTAGGCTGAACTGCCCCCAGGGGGGGGCAGAACCCTCTAGGCGCCAGGGCAATTTTTTTTTTTGTGTATTTTTTTTTTTGTTGTTTCTTTTTTTAGAGATGGAGAGCGACCCATCAGGCAAGGGTCGCTCCCCTGGGGGGGGCAAATTGTATTTAGACCATTTCTGCCCCCCTGGGGGCAGATTGGCCAATTTTAGGTCAATCTGCCCCCAAGGGGGCAGAAACCACTAGGCACCGGGGATTTGTTTTTTGGCACCAATGTCACGCAGGGGGAGCGACCCCGTAGGCAAGGGTCGCTCCCGGGGGGGTGGTGGGGGTTGGGGGGCAAATTTATTTTAGGCCATTTCTGCCCCCCCCGTGGGACAGATCGGCCTATTATTAGGCCGAACTGCCCCCAGGGGGGGCAGAACCCTCTAGGCGCCAGGGCAATTTTTTTTTTGTTGTTTCTTTTTTTAGAGATGGGGAGCGACCCATCAGGCAAGGGTCGCTCCCCTGGGGGGGCAAATTGTATTTAGACCATTTCTGCCCCCCTGGGGGCAGATTGGCCAATTTTAGGTCAATCTGCCCCCAAGGGGGCAGAAACTACTAGGCACCGGGGATTTGTTTTTTGGCGCCAATGTCACGCAGGGGGAGCGACCCCGTAGGCAAGGGTCGCTCCCGGGGGGGTGGGGGTTGGGGGGGCAAATTTATTTTAGGCCATTTCTGCCCCCCCCGGGGGACAGATCGGCCTATTATTAGGCCGAACTGCCCCCAGGGGGGGGCAGAACCCTCTAGGCGCCAGGGAATTTTTTTTTTTGTGTGTTTTTTTTTTGTTGTTTCTTTTTTTAGAGATGGGGAGCGACCCATCAGGCAAGGGTCGCTCCCCTGGGGGGGGGCAAATTGTATTTAGACCATTTCTGCCCCCCTGGGGGCAGATTGGCCAATTTTAGGTCAATCTGCCCCCAAGGGGGCAGAAACCACTAGGCACCGGGGATTTGTTTTTTGGCGCCAATGTCACGCAGGGGGAGCGACCCCGTAGGCAAGGGTCGCTCCGGGGGGGGTGGGGGTTGGGGGGGCAAATTTATTTTAGGCCATTTCTGCCCCCCCTGGGGGACAGATCGGCCTATTATTAGGCCGAACTGCCCCCAGGGAGGGGCAGAACCCTCTAGGCGCCAGGGCAATTTTTTATTTTGTGTTGTTTCTTTTTTTAGAGATGGAGAGCGACCCATCAGGCAAGGGTCGCTCCCCTGGGGGGGGGAATTGTATTTAGACCATTTCTGCCCCCCTGGGGGCAGATTGGCCAATTTTAGGTCAATCTGCCCCCAAGGGGGCAGAAACCACTAGGCACCGGGGATTTGTTTTTTGGCGCCAATGTCACGCAGGGGGAGCGACCCCGTAGGCAAGGGTCTTTCCCGGGGGGGGTGGGGGTTGCGGGGGCAAATTTATTTTAGGCCATTTCTGCCCCCCCCGGGGGACAGATCGGCCTATTATTAGGCCGAACTGCCCCCAGGGGGGGGCAGAACCCTCTAGGCGCCAGGGCAATTTTTTTTTTTGTGTTTTTTTTTTTGTTGTTTCTTTTTTTAGAGATGGGGAGCGACCCATCAGGCAAGGGTCGCTCCCCTGGGGGGGCAAATTGTATTTAGACCATTTCTGCCCCCCTGGGGGAAGATTGGCCAATTTTAGGTCAATCTGCCCCCAAGGGGGCAGAAACCACTAGGCACCGGGGATTTGTTTTTTGGCGCCAATGTCACGCAGGGGGAGCGACCCCGTAGGCAAGGGTCGCTCCTGGGGGGGGGGTGGGTGTTGGGGGGCAAATTTATTTTAGGCCATTTCTGCCCCCCCGGGGGGCAGATCGGCCTATTATTAGGCTGATCTGCCCACGGGGGGGCAGAAACCTCTAGGCGCCAGGGGATTTTTTTTTTCTTCTTTTTTTTTTCTTGTTTTTTTTCTTAGAGATGGGGAGCGACCCATCAGGCAAAAGTCGCTCCCCTGGGGGACAAATTGTATTTAGGCCATTTCTGCCCCCCTTGGGGGCAGATTGGCTGAGTTTAGGTCAACCTGCCCCCAAGGGGGCAGAAACCACTAGGCACCGGGGATTTGTTTTTTGGCGCCAATGTCACGCAGGGGGAGCGACCCCGTAGGCAAGGGTCGCTCCCGGGGGGGGGGTGGAGGTTGGGGGGAGAGAAATTTATTTTAGGCCATTTCTGCCCCCCCTGGGGGCAGATCGGCCTATTATTAGGGCGATCTGCCCCCGGGGGGGGCAGAAACCTCTAGGCGCCAGGGCAAATTTTTTTTTTTTTTTTTTTTTTTTTTTTTTTTTTTAGAGATGGGGAGTGACCCATCAGGCAAGGGTCGCTCCCCAGGAGGGCAAATTGTATTTAGACCATTTCTGCCCCCCTGGGGACAGATTGGCAGAGTTTAGGTCAATCTGCCCCCAAGGGGGCAGAAACCACTAGGCACCGGGGATTTGTTTTTTGGTGCCAATGTCACGCAGGGGGAGCGACCCCGTAGGCAAGGGTCGCTCCCGGGGAGGGTGGGGGTTGGGGTGGCAAATTTATTTTAGGGCATTTCTGTCCCCCCCCTGGGGCCGGCTGAGCTACAGGCCAAACACCACAGGTAGGCACCTTGCAAAAAACACCTCTGTTTTCTGTGAAAAAATATGTTGTGTCCACGTTGTGTTTTGGGCCATTTCCTTTTGTGGGCGCTAGGCCTACCCACAGAAGTGAGGTACCATTTTTATCGAGAGACTTAGGGGAACGCTGGGTGGAAGGGAATTTGTGGCTCCTCTCAGATTCCACAACTTTCTGTCACCGAAATGAGAGGAAAAAGTGTTTTTTGGGCCAAATTTTGATGTTTGCAAAGGATTCTGAGTAACATAACCTGGTCAGAGCCCCGCAAGTCACCCCATCTTGGATTCCCCTGGGTTTCTAGTTTTCAAAAATGCACTGGTTTGCTAAGTTTCCTCAGGTGTCGGCTGAGCTACAGGCCAAAATCCACAGGTAGGCACTGCTTTTTATAAAAAAATGTGATGTGTCCACGTTGTGTTTTGGGCCCTTTCCTTTCGTGGGCGCTAGTCCTACCCACACAAGTGAGGTATCATTTTTATCGGGAGACTTGGGGAAACGCTGGGTAGAAGGAAATTTGTGGCTCCTCTCAGATTCCAGAACTTTCTGCCACAGAAATGTGAGTAACATGTGTATTTTTAGCCAAATTTTGAGGTTTGCAAAGGATTCTGGGTAACAGAACCTGGTCCGAGCCCCGCAAGTCACCCCTCCTTGGATTCCCCTAGGTCTCAAGTTTTCAGAAATGCACAGGTTTGGTAGGTTTCCCTAGGTGCCGGCTGAGCTAGAGGCCAAAATCTACAGGTAGGCACTTCGCAAAAAACACCTCTGTTTTTTTCCAAAATTTAGGATGTGTCCACGTTGCGCTTTGGGGTGTTTCCTGTCGCCGGCGCTAGGCCTACCCACGCAAGTGAGGTATCATTTTTATCGGGAGACTTGGGGAAACGCTGGGTGGAAGGAAATTTGTAGCTCCTCTCAGATTCCAGAACTTTCTGCCACAGAAATGTGAGGGACATGTGTTTTTTTAGCCAAATTTTGAGGTTTGCAAAGGATTCTGGGTAACATAACCTGGTCAGAGCCCCGCAAGTCACCCCATCTTGGATTCCCCTGGGTTTCTAGTTTTCAAAAATGCACTTGTTTGCTAAGTTTCCTCAGGTGTCGGCTGAGCTACAGGCCAAAATCCACAGGTAGGCACTGCTTTTTATAAAAAAATGTGATGTGTCCACGTTGTGTTTTGGGCCCTTTCCTTTCGTGGGCGCTAGTCCTACCCACACAAGTGAGGTATCATTTTTATCGGGAGACTTGGGGAAACGCTGGTTAGAAGGAAATTTGTGGCTCCTCTCAGATTCCAGAACTTTCTGCCACAGAAATGTGAGTAACATGTGTATTTTTAGCCAAATGTTGAGGTTTGCAAAGGATTCTGGGTAACAGAACCTGGTCCGAGCCCCGCAAGTCACCCCTTCTTGGATTCCCCCAGGTCTCTAGTTTTTAGAAATGCCCAGGTTTGGTAGGTTTCCCTAGGTGCCGGCTGAGCTACAGGCCAAAATCTACAGGTAGGCACTTCGCAAAAAACACCTCTGTTTTTTTCCAAAATTTAGGATGTGTCCACGTTGCGCTTTGGGGTGTTTCCTGTCGCCGGCGCTAGGCCTACCCACGCAAGTGAGGTATCATTTTTATCGGGAGACTTGGGGGAACGCTGGGTGGAAGGAAATTTGTAGCTCCTCTCAGATTCCAGAACTTTCTGCCACAGAAATGTGAGGGACATGTGTTTTTTTAGCCAAATTTTGAGGTTTGCAAAGGATTCTGGGTAACAGAACCTGGTCCGAGCCCCGCAAGTCACCCCTCCTTGGATTCCCCTAGGTCTCTAGTTTTCAGAAATGCACAGGTTTGGTAGGTTTCCCTAGGTGCAGGCTGAGCTAGAGGCCAAAATCTACAGGTAGGCACTTCGCAAAAAACACCTCTGTTTTTTTCCAAAATTTAGGATGTGTCCACGTTGCGCTTTGGGGTGTTTCCTGTCGCCGGCGCTAGGCCTACCCACGCAAGTGAGGTATCATTTTTATCGGGAGACTTGGGGGAACGCTGGGTGGAAGGAAATTTGTAGCTCCTCTCAGATTCCAGAACTTTCTGCCACAGAAATGTGAGGGACATGTGTTTTTTTAGCCAAATTTTGAGGTTTGCAAAGGATTCTGGGTAACATAACCTGGTCAGAGCCCCGCAAGTCACCCCATCTTGGATTCCCCTGGGTTTCTAGTTTTCAAAAATGCACTTGTTTGCTAAGTTTCCTCAGGTGTCGGCTGAGCTACAGGCCAAAATCCACAGGTAGGCACTGCTTTTTATAAAAAAATGTGATGTGTCCACGTTGTGTTTTGGGCCCTTTCCTTTCGTGGGCGCTAGTCCTACCCACACAAGTGAGGTATCATTTTTATCGGGAGACTTGGGGAAACGCTGGTTAGAAGGAAATTTGTGGCTCCTCTCAGATTCCAGAACTTTCTGCCACAGAAATGTGAGTAACATGTGTATTTTTAGCCAAATGTTGAGGTTTGCAAAGGATTCTGGGTAACAGAACCTGGTCCGAGCCCCGCAAGTCACCCCTTCTTGGATTCCCCCAGGTCTCTAGTTTTTAGAAATGCCCAGGTTTGGTAGGTTTCCCTAGGTGCCGGCTGAGCTACAGGCCAAAATCTACAGGTAGGCACTTCGCAAAAAACACCTCTGTTTTTTTCCAAAATTTAGGATGTGTCCACGTTGCGCTTTGGGGTGTTTCCTGTCGCCGGCGCTAGGCCTACCCACGCAAGTGAGGTATCATTTTTATCGGGAGACTTGGGGGAACGCTGGGTGGAAGGAAATTTGTAGCTCCTCTCAGATTCCAGAACTTTCTGCCACAGAAATGTGAGGGACATGTGTTTTTTTAGCCAAATTTTGAGGTTTGCAAAGGATTCTGGGTAACAGAACCTGGTCCGAGCCCCGCAAGTCACCCCTCCTTGGATTCCCCTAGGTCTCTAGTTTTCAGAAATGCACAGGTTTGGTAGGTTTCCCTAGGTGCAGGCTGAGCTAGAGGCCAAAATCTACAGGTAGGCACTTCGCAAAAAACACCTCTGTTTTTTTCCAAAATTTAGGATGTGTCCACGTTGCGCTTTGGGGTGTTTCCTGTCGCCGGCGCTAGGCCTACCCACGCAAGTGAGGTATCATTTTTATCGGGAGACTTGGGGGAACGTTGGTTGGAAGGAAATTTGTAGCTCCTCTCAGATTCCAGAACTTTCTGCCACAGAAATGTGAGGGACATGTGTTTTTTTAGCCAAATTTTGAGGTTTGCAAAGGATTCTGGGTAACAGAACTTGGTCCGAGCCCCGCAAGTCACCCCTCCTTGGATTCCCCTAGGTCTCTAGTTGTCAGAAATGCACAGGTTTGGTAGGTTTCCCTAGGTGCTGGCTGAGCTACAGGCCAAAATCTACAGGTAGGCACTTCGCAAAAAACACCTCTGTTTTTTTTCAAAATTTAGGATGTGTCCACGTTGCGCTTTGGGGTGTTTCCTGTCGCCGGCGCTAGGCCTACCCACGCAAGTGAGGTATCATTTTTATCGGGAGACTTGGGGGAACGCTGGGTGGAAGGAAATTTGTAGCTCCTCTCAGATTCCAGAACTTTCTGCCACAGAAATGTGAGGGACATGTGTTTTTTTAGCCAAATTTTGAGGTTTGCAAAGGATTCTGGGTAACAGAACCTGGTCCGAGCCCCGCAAGTCACCCCTCCTTGGATTCCCCTAGGTCTCTAGTTTTCAGAAATGCACAGGTTTGGTAGGTTTCCCTAGGTGCCGGCTGAGCTAGAGGCCAAAATCTACAGGTAGGCACTTCGCAAAAAACACCTCTGTTTTTTTCCAAAATTTAGGATGTGTCCACGTTGCGCTTTGGGGTGTTTCCTGTCGCCGGCGCTAGGCCTACCCACGCAAGTGAGGTATCATTTTAATTGGGAGACTTGGGGGAACGCTGGGTGGAAGGAAATTTGTAGCTCCTCTCAGATTCCAGAACTTTCTGCCACAGAAATGTGAGGGACATGTGTTTTTTTAGCCAAATTTTGAGGTTTGCAAAGGATTCTGGGTAACAGAACCTGGTCCGAGCCCCGCAAGTCACCCCTCCTTGGATTCCCCTAGGTCTCTAGTTTTCAGAAATGCACAGGTTTGGTAGGTTTCCCTAGGTGCCGGCTGAGCTACAGGCCAAAATCTACAGGTAGGCACTTCGCAAAAAACACCTCTGTTTTTTTCCAAAATTTAGGATGTGTCCACGTTGCGCTTTGGGGTGTTTCCTGTCGCCGGCGCTAGGCCTACCCACGCAAGTGAGGTATCATATTTATCAGGAGACTTGGGGGAACGCTGGGTGGAAGGAAATTTGTAGCTCCTCTCAGATTCCAGAACTTTCTGCCACAGAAATGTGAGGGACATGTGTTTTTTTAGCCAAATTTTGAGGTTTGCAAAGGATTCTGGGTAACAGAACCTGGTCCGAGCCCCGCAAGTCACCCCTCCTTGGATTCCCCTAGGTCTCTAGTTTTCAGAAATGCACAGGTTTGGTAGGTTTCCCTAGGTGCCGGCTGAGCTAGAGGCCAAAATCTACAGGTAGGCACTTTGCAAAAAACACCTCTGTTTTCTCCCAAAATTTTGGATGTGTCCACGTTGCGCTTTGGGGCGTTTCCTGTCGCGGGCGCTAGGCCTACCCACGCAAGTGAGGTATCATTTTTATCGGGAGACTTGGGGGAACATAGATTAGCAAAACAAGTGCTATTGCCCCTTGTCTTTCTCTACATTTTTTCCTTCCAAATATAGGAGAGTGTGTAAAGAAGACATCTATTTGAGAAATTCCCTATAATTCACATGCTTGTATGGTCACCCCGGAATTCAGAGACGTGCAAATAACCACTGCTCCTCAGCACCTTATCTTGTGCCCTTTTTGGAAATGCAAAGGTTTTCTTGATAGCAATTTTTTACTCTTTATATTTCAGCAAATGAATTGCTGTATACCCGGTATAGAATGAAAACGCACTGCAGGGTGCAGCTCATTTATTGGCTCTGGGTTCCTCGGGTTCTTGATGAACCTACAAGCCCTATATATCCCCGCAACCAGAGGAGTCCAGCAGATGTAACGGTATATTGCTTTCCATAATCTGACATTGCAGGGAAAAGTTACAGAGTAAAACGCAGAGAAAAATTGATGTTTTTTTCACCTCAATTTCAATATTTTTGTTTTTCAGCTGTTATTTTCTGTAGGAAACCCTTGTAGGATCTACACAAATGACCCCTTGCTGAATTCAGAATTTTGTCTACTTTCAGAAATGGTTAGGTTTCTGGGATCCAGCATTGGTTTCATGCCCATTCCTGTCACTGACTGGAAGGAGGCTGAAAGCACAAAAAAATGCAAAAATGGGGTATGCCCCAGTAAAATGCCAAAATTGTGTTGAAAAATTGGGTTTTCTGATTCAAGTCTGCCTGTTCCTGAAAGCTACGAAGCTGCTGAGTTTAGCACTACAAACCCTTTGTTGATGCCATTTTCAGGGGGAAATCCACAAGCCTTCTTCTGCAGCCACTTTTTCAATTTTTAAAAAAAAACACGAAATTTTCACTGTATTTTGGCCAATTTCTTGGCCTCCTTCAAGGGAACCCACAAAGTCTGGGTACCTCTAGAATCCCTAGGATGTTGGAAAAAAAGGACGCAAATTTGGCTTGGTTAGCTTATGTGGACAAAAAGTTATGAGGGCCTAAGCGCGAACTGCCCCAAATAGGCAAAAAAAGGCCTAGCACAGGAGGGGGAAAAGGCCTGGCAGCGAAGGGGTTAAATGGGAGAGGAATCAAGTGTTTTAGTATTCAAACTCAATCATTATTGGATTGTGAAATCTGTGCATCTTACATTTAAGGATTTGGGTTCGGTGATACCTCATAGCAAATCAATTTTTCCGCATCCAGGGGCACAAGATCTTGGTACTCATGGAGTGCAGAGAATGATCAGATTCTTGTGGGCGAATGGGGTGTGAGCCAAAAGCATGAGGGCACATACTAGGGCCATGAAGGTCCAGATAACACGCAGGCCTGCCAGGATCTACACCCATATCTGGCAGAACAGGTCAAGGGTTTTTTGAGGAGGCTCAGTGCATCTTCCACTGACTTCCTGCCCATTTTGTTTACAGATGGGCCTGTGCTCACACCATACCAACCATGTTATTGGATATAAACAGAGTTGACAGTGAGGAAATGCAATGATGCTGAAAGGAACAAAAAAGAATGATGGACGGAGTGCTGAACAATGCAAACACTCACCCCCACTCACAGATCTGAGTTTAATCCATCGTTCTTTTGCTCACCAAGCCACCCCAGTTTGGACACAGCCATATGCAAATCAGTCTTGACCCTGTTCCTCATGGGAACAGTCCAGCCCGAAATACCAAGCCAGGTCCTCCCTGGACTGGAAATAAGCATTCTGGGACTGGTTTCAGGGTATCTCCCTTCATCAGTCAGGCTAGCTTGAATCCAGTGGCACAGTGAGCACAGGACCCATGTCTGGGTATACCCTTCCCACTTGGGGCAACAAATGCAAAAAGAACAGGATGCTTGTTTCCGGTCCAGGGAGGACCTGGCTTGGCAGTTCGGGCTGGACTGTTCCCATGGGGAACAGGGTCAAGGCTGATTTGCATATGGCTGTGTCCAAACTGGAATGGCATGGGTAGCAAAAAAACTATGGATTTAGGCCTAGATCGCTGTACTGTGGGTGAATGTTTGACATTGTTCAGCATTCCATCCATCAGTTGTTCTTTTTGCATATGATGCTGAAAGGAAACATAAGCACAGGTAGGCGTTACTCCCCAGCTGAGTCACTGCTCACCTGCATTTGTAGATTGATAGTTCTTTGGCAGCCCTCTTCTTGGTGTTTGGTGCGGGCAGAGAAAACTCTTTATATAACTATATTCTGGTCTCTAGACTAGTTCATAGTAGGAGAAACAACAAAAGCAAGATCAGAAGAATTAGCAAGACAGTCCAGCAGAGATACATCAGGACATCTTATTAAGTTCAAAACTTGAGGGATGGGTAGCATGCAGCTTCTTATTTAGGAAGCACCATATAGATGTTAGTTGATGTAGGTTTACACTGAAATGGAGCTTTTTTAGGTTGTATGTACAGTCATAGGCAGTTGGTAAATGGTCAACGGTCATTTGTTTCCAATTCATCCACAAAGTTTAAATGCACAACAAACAGGTTGATGCAGGTTTCCCTCCTTACAGAGTGCACTGTAAAAAGCAGGACTTGCTGTACTCTCAGTATGCTTTTTGAGGTTGCCTACTTCACAACAGGAAGGTATATCTAATAGGCACTAGCACTAATGGAAAACCTTGTGTACTCCTCTCAGACATGACCTGTGGGCAAAGGAAGCTGAAGAGGGAGAAGAAGTGGTGGAGTAAGCTACCATTATCACTTCTATGGTGGCAGCTCTGTAAAAACTACAAAATGCTGCTATAGGCCAAAACATGAATAAAAGTATCAAGGGGGCTGCTACCTCATGTGTGCAGAATGGGGATGTTAGTTTAGGGCTAAGGTCTTAAATCTGTGGAGCATGACTCCGGGGGCGGGGGCATGGAGTCATGAGAAGGAGGGCGCGCATTCCCCAGCCTCACTTCTGCCTTGATTCCATAATGTCTTAATTTTGGAAAAAGGCAACTGCCCTGGGACTTTCAGTTTCAACAGTGTAAAACGCTTCAGCTGAATTGCCATTCAGTGAGTCTCTTGTTCAGTGAAACCGAGGGAGGGGCAGACAGCTAAACAAGTATTCTTGTTAGGGTGCCTGCAGCCTGAAAGAAATGCAAATGTGCGCTACAAGTTAATCTATAAATGTAAAGGCTAATCTGCAAATGTAAAGGATGCTTCGGAGCCTGAGTTTTGTGATGACAAAGATTTAGGGGCATATTTAAGAGCCCCTGGTGCCAGCGGAGCATCACTTTTAGTGATGCTCCGGTGGCGCTATGCACTGCACTATATTTACAAGGTGGCGTTAAACACTTTGCCTGGAAGGGGCGTGCAATGGGTGTTGCTGTGGGTGTGCCACAGCAACACCTATTGCATTTTGACACTGCCCCAGATTTACAAGTTTTCGTAAACCTGAGGCAGCACCAAAATCTAACACCACCCCAGGGATGAAGTTAGCATGGTGCAACGAGGAGAAATGCTTTCATTTCTTCTCGTTTTTTCTCTTTCTATGTGTCCTGCATTGTGCAGCATACAGAGAAAGAGCAAATCACCATTTAAGATTATTTTTGTGCGCAAAGGTGTTCCTTTCTGCACAAAAACAATCTCCCCGTCAACACAGCCATCCTGGTGCAAGGGTTGCTGCATTGGCGCATGGCAGCATTTTTAACCCCGGCGCAGGGGGAAACTCAGGGGTGTGCAGTATTCTACTTTTAGTGACGCTCCGGAGGCGCTATGCACTGCACTGTATTTACAAGATGGCGTTAAGCCACTTTTTTGGCTTAACACCACCTTGTAAATACAGCCTCTTCACATGCAGCACTTTGTCTGGAAGGGGCATGCAATGGGTGTTGCTGTGGGCGTGTCACAGCAACACTCATTGCATTTTGACGCTGCCCCAGATTTCCGAATTTTTGTAAACCTGAGGCAGCGGCACAATCTAACACCACCCCAGGGGTGGCGTTAGCATGGTGTAACGGGGAGAAATGCTTTCATTTCTCCTCGTTTTTTGCTCTTTCGATGTTTGCTGCATTGTTCAGCACACATAGAAAGAGCAAATCGCCATTTAAGATTGTTTTTGTGCAGGAAGGTGTTCCTTCTTGCACAAAAACAATCTCCCCCTCAAAGCAGCCATCCTTGCATTAGGATGCAAAGGTTGCTGCACTGGTGTATGGCAGCATATTTAGCACCAGCGCAGTGGTAAACACATGGGTGTGCTATATTCTAGAAAACACAGCGCATCTCTGCGTTTTGAAAATGACGGTGCGCGATGCTGCCAACTTTGATGCAGCGACGCACACCGTCATTTTCTATTAAATCTGGCCCCTATTCTTTTTGAGTGGTAGTAAAAAGAATTAACAACTGAACTGTGAAATGCGTACTTTTAGTTGTATTTGTATTTACATAGTGCCTACTATCCCTGAGTAGGTGTTGAAGGAACAGTTACGTACAAAAAATTGTATACGTATGGTCTGGGTATTACTAAAATCTGTATTTTGGAAACACCATCTTGTTATAAAACTTTTTGCATATTTTGTGGCTGCTATTTTATACTGTATGTAATGCAAATATAAAATAATGACTTACATTTTGACAGTGCTTTCTGTCACAGGCTGTGAGATTGTAGCACTAAAAATACACATTCACTATTCTCCACTGCACCAACCGAGATTTAAGTATGTGGCCCTCTGGTTACACACAGACCTCTACAGTGCATTAACTAATGGAGATAATATAATGTCCGATAGTGCATTTCCCACAGAGTAACAACTTTTTACATCTATTTTTCATTTAAGCTGCCCGTTATTTTATATGTAGCTACCTAATGGTGAAAGACCTAAACACTGGAGTCAACAACAGCAGCAAACTAATATACCCACTAATCAGTTATTGCTAAAATAAAAGCATCTGGTTTCATGATAAGAAAAATATAAACCTTTTTAGAAAAACAGTTTGAAATAAGATTATGGGACCACTTCCCCCCCTGTAATTAAAGAGAGCATCCTACTTGGACCTTACAGTTCATCATTAATGATTGTAATTATGATGCATGATGTTAAGCATCCTTCAGTTCCATGCAGCCAAGCCATCAGCATCCAATGAACTATAGTATGGTTCTCCTTGGATGCCGCGCACTAAATTTGCATCCCATCCATTACAGCCATTATACCCAGGGCTACTTGAACTATGCGATTGAGCGGCTGCTGCGATTTTCGCATATTTACAGATTTGCCACATAATCCATCATCTGCCACATAGTCTGCTGATTTTATTTTAAGAAAAAAATAGTTTATAGCTCAAATGGTTCAAACGTTACTAAAAAGCAGCAAAATATGTTGCCATGCAGTAGAAGGTCCTTTGACCAAAGCTGGACTGGTCACCTTTTTTGTTGCTCATTGCTATATTTGGGTGTTAAACTAGTATTAATGAGGTGCAACCACAGACTAACCATCTCCCTGGAGAAAAATAGGCATACCCATTACATTATTTCAGAAAGGTGTTATCATCTAAAGAGGTTTTGCCATATTACATTTTGTTTGTGAAAAATAAAGTACCATTGTGATTTTTTGGCTCATTCTTTTTGGGAACTTTTTTTTTGAGCTGTGTGGTAAGCCTCTGACGCCGGACCACAAGTCACCATCTAACATTTGTTTTGCTAAACACTATTTAATATTATTCCACTCACAGTAAAAGTGATTTGCTGTAGGAATTTATGGTTGTGGATGTTGAGGAGTCCCAGGTTTTAGAAATGTTTGTGAGGAGGAGGTTCTTACTCCTGAAATATTGTGACAAGTTTAGGGTTTATAATATTTTATAATTCAGGAAGGCTGACCCTCAGGTGCACTGAATAGGCAGTAAGGTGTTCCTTTGTGGATATAGGACATGCAACCTCAGACAAAAATGTAAAATAAACGGGAACATGTACAGCAGTGATATAATGGCAGAATAGCTGCATGAGTTGACAGAAACATTCTTCCTCACATCTCCCTGTCCAATTTATTGAAAAATCTTTGGCTTGAAATTCAAACATTGTTTAGCAAGTTGGACTTCAGTGTCAAAAAATTGAATTGCTGAACGTAAATTCCAAATCCTGCTTTAGAATCCGGACTGGTGAAACGTTAAATGTTCTTACAAGTGTAGCTATTCCGTTATTTTCTCACAATTTTAGGTAAGATGTGGTATAATGGCTACTTTTATGTGGGGCACCACACACTGAAACAATGAGTAAACACCAACAAATATGTGGGTTTTTGCTAAGTCCATAATAGCTCTTACAGTTAGTTTTCTTCATGAAAACACATTTATAGGTATGCCTATTGTAGTCAGGAGTATGTATCTTAATAGGATATAAATGAGAAGTAAATATTCCATATTTGAAGGAGATGTTAGGAAAAAAGGTCTCCCCGAAAGAAAGGATTCCCCTCATTAAAAAAAAGAAATATTTACATTTACTAAAGCATATTTGTGTATTATTTGCTCACACATTATTTTGCAGTGTACGGACCTGGGATAACTCCATGATCCTTATTAAGTTGGATAGCTACACTCAAACAGGGCTTACTCTCCAGGAGCAGTTTTCAGAATTTTACATTTGGCCCTTTGTAACTCAGAATGTTTTGGTAGGACAGAAGTAGGAAGTCGAATTTCTGTCATTTTGGTTGAATAAGCACTGGGTCAGCTAATTTGAGACATTAAAAGGAGAGGGAGAAACAGTTTAGGAAATGGGTTTCAGACGATCATGACCGTAGTTTAATTGCATTTCACTTAATTTAATTTATTTTGAAAAATCCACCTCATGAAATGTGCTGAAATCACATCATAACATAATAGCATGCCTCTAAGTGGTGTCTCACTGCATGGACTGATTTGCCTTCACAAGGCCTCTTCTATCATCGTTTTCTGCACCCTATTATATCTCGCAATCAGACAAAAGACAGAGATTCCTAAACAAAATTATTTTTTGTTATGTTTTACGGGAACCCCTAGGCAAGTTGATCTTCCCCTCCCAAGTGTTGTGTGGCAGAATCTTATTGGTAGATATATCTAAATATAGTTTATAAGGCTATCTTCCCAGTATACCAAGTAAATATAGACTCCAGAATATCATGTAGAAAATAATGAGCACCACAATATTGTGTAGGTAAGCATGCATAAGTAAGTATATGTTCACTTTACTTAACTCACTTATGTGTCTGGCTATATTATATATATCTTCAAGTTACATACATATGAAGTTAAGAATAGTAAATATATGCTTACCTATCTGCACTTACCTCCTTGATACTTTGGTCCTCACAATTTTGGCCATGATACTTTGGTAGCATGATGTTTCTGTAGTCAACATTTTGCCATGAAACCATCTTCCCTTCTGTGTAGATTTACTATTAACAACTCCTCTGAGGGGATATTTTTACAAATGATATTTAGGACTCAATACATTTGTCAGATTACATTTTTTACATAAATATTCTGGCACCATTCTATACTGGACACCTCTTCTCTTCACCTCGGTGCCCCATAGTCCTGGGCCCTTGACATACCTCCATAAATAAATGTTGTCCAGAGACTTTAATTTTTGATTTGTGTCTATGTACCATTAGAGAAGCAATTTAGCTTGGGTAAAATTGCTAATCTGGCCGGGTTTTTGTGGATGACATTTGTAAAAATGGCAGATGTGTTGCAGTGATGATGTAATATTTCAGGAACTATGAAACCTATATACTTCCTTTTGGTGTCAAAACATAGGTTTTGGGAGTGAAGTACTCTTATAGAGAGAGAGACAGAAAATAACTCCTCAGAGCAATCCTTCCACCATTGTCCAAAATGGTGGCTCTATAATGATGTCTTTTAGCCATCATATTGGTACTGTATTTTAATATTGTTTTTGTTTCAGATTTTCTATTGATTCAAATTCGCAAACATGAGCAAAGCAGGTGGTAGCAGAGGATCTTTACCACCTGACAGAGTGTTGGTAATTACAAAATCTGAGGACTCCTTCAGCAAAAAAATGTGTCATATGCCAAACTAATCCGAAAAAAACATCAACTGCAGCTGGACAGAAGGAATTTGAGATACTGCATAAATACGACCAGACGAAGTTCACAAAAGATTGAAACTGATGGATGAAGATGATCAAATATTTTACTGTTGCAACAACACATGCTACAAGTTGTATACAATGGAAAAAAGCCTGGAAAAAAACCATTGAAAAATAGTAGAAACCAGTAAATCACAATAAGAATCTGAGTCTTCTAAGAAAGCAACGACAACCAAACCCAATGCCCATCCACTTAAAACATCGATGGCTGACCTCCCATCCACCTCCAATAACTAATCAGAAAGCAGAGGATCTTCAATGTTTTACCTGGAGTTTAGCCAGAACAAGGGCCAAAGGTAATCACAAATGAACAAAGTACAGAGTACCAGTCTCAAAGGGCTACATGTTCTTATCTGCAGCTAGTTTCTTCTAAGATGAATTTTCAGTACAGTTGCTGATCTAAAGAGCAAGGTGAATGTATTTGCAGCAGATCTGTATGCCCACCCAAGCTGCATGTGTGCATAAATTAGAAAATATGAATGCACAATGAGCTGTCAGCAGCAACGCAACTGTCTGCCTTTGGTTAAGTTTGCACTGTTTGAAAAAGGGGTTCATTCTCAGTGAGATCAGAGAAATAATGGTCAACATTGATGAAACTGCATTGATCCATAATAATGAAATTAAGATTTTCTGGTGAGAATGTACGATGACAGAATTTGTTTTTGTTAGTCTAACAAAAACAATGAGCCAGTTATGGTGCTCTCTGCTGATTTGACTTCTGAAGTTCTTCCTGCCAAAACAAGATTACAGGATGGAGTAAAAGCACTATGAACCATTTAAAAAAATGCCCTTAAAGATTTAGATTTTGGACTTAATGACAATTTTTGTGATGCTCCAGAGCTCCGCAAATCATGATGGTCAACAAGAACGTCTGATGTTGTCTTAACATTTTTTACAACATTGTTTAATACCAGCAAAGCAAAACTGTTAAAAACTAGAATTCTTGAGTTTGCAACAGAAGCCGACAAAATTGACGATGGCTTTGAAGATTTAAGCTAAAAGTGGAAGACAATCCCATGAACCGATAGGCATATGCTGTGGAAATGTACTGTCTTTTCCAAATCATGTTTTATGAATAACATGATGGCAAAAAGAAAACTCTGCTACACATGACGACTGCCCATGCAATCTATGACAAGTGTAAAAGTAGAGAGCTTATCACCTCAATGAATATAATTGGTATATCAACAAGTTAAAATGGCATACTGCAGAGCAGCTCATGCTGTAAATTCTTGTGAATCCGACTGCACACCACTTCCAAGTAACTTTACCAGGAAAGGATATCCAATGGCTGCTCTTGATAATTTTGATTATGAAGATAGCTCTTCCTTGTCTGAAACAGCCAGCACACATGATACTGACATGGTGCTTTTTCAAGACTGTATTAATCAAGTAGCTGCTGGAAAACAAGCTGTGTCAGCTGTAGGAATAAACAAGCAAAGCTGAAAATGTATACCCCAACTGCCTTTCCAACATGTGCAAAATCACTACAAGCCAACAACACGTCCCAGTCTACCAGAAAGTTTCAAAGTGGCTGTGGGCATGTATCTTCTTCTACCTGATGCTGCGGTCTGCAAAGCAGATTTCACTGGTGCGGACTGATGGATGAAGAAATGCCAGTTACTCTGTTGGCTGGAATTCATTTTCTGATCTCCCAGAATACCATCCCACTGAAGAAGGGTGGGTTTTTACCAGTAGTAACATCTCCAGTCACAAACTACACAACATTATACACAAAATTCAAAATGTGCGTGCTCAGAATAAAGATCAGCCTATCCTGCCAATTTTCTGTGATGAAGGTGTTTTCCATGTTGTAGCTGACATTTTTATGAGCCATTCAGTAGAATTTGATGATCTTTATCCAATGGTGGGCGTTTTCCACATGACAAAAGTTGTGTTGCGGTGTGCAGGAAGTTATCTCAGTGGATGTGGCATAGACAATGCATTTATCGAGGCTGAAATCTTTGGAAGCAAAACTGTCCAGTCAGTATTGAGCAGAACTCATACTGTTCATTAGTTCATTAGTTAGGTATGTTCATCACATCTGAGGCTACAGAAACATTTTGTTGGAATGCTTTCTGGAACAAGAATGACAAATTAGGTTTTGCATATCTTATCTCAGAAGTGAACAAGGCACAGGGTGCATTTCATTCAAAAGACATAATGCAAAGCCAGGCAATGTTGAGTACACGTAGGACCATATTTATACTTTTTGACGCAAACCAATCAAAAAATTTACCGCCGGCTAACGCCATTCCTATGTGCCAGGCGGGCGCCTTATTTAAGGCTTGATGTTAGCCGGCGCTGTGGGCTGGTCAGAGTAAAAACAAAATGACTCAAACCAGGCAGTGCCAGCGTAGGGAAAAATGGGGGTTGTGCGTCAAAAAATGGTGCAAGTCAGGTTTGAGTAAAAAATCATAGCTCATTGCCATTTTTTGACGCACAACCCCCATTGAAATGACTCCTGTCTCAGCAAAGACAGGAGTCATGCCCCCCTGCCTAATGGCCATGCCCAGGGAACCTTTGTCCCCTGGGCATGGCCGTTGGGCACAGTGGCATGTAGGGGGGCCCAAATTAGGCCCCCCATGCCACTTTAAAAAAATAAAAAAAGTATACTTACCTCAACTTACATGTATCTACCTGTGATGGGTCCCCTTATCCAGGGGTGGGTGAGGGTGGCAGGGGGTGTCCCTGGGGGCAGGGAAGGGCACCTCTGGACTGCTTCCATGGTCAAAGACCATGGAAGTGAGCCCACAGGTCCCTTAACGCCTGCCCTCACCCAGGCGTTAAAAACGGCGCACATCAGACTCTGCGCCGTTTTTTAAGGCCTGCCCCCTCCTGTGCGTCAAAATGATGCGGGAGTATAAATAAGGCGCACAGGCCTTAAAATAATTTTTTCGATGAGCACGCCTACCTTGCATGTCATTAACGCAAGGCGGTTTCCCGCATCCAAAAAATGGCGCACATGGAGGATTTTTGACATCAGGGGGGTCGGGCATCATAGTATAAATATGGGGAAAGGTTTGTGCTGAATGTGCGTCAAAATTTTTGAAGCACATTCGGTGCAAACAGAGTATAAATTTGCCCCTTAGTTCAAAATCAGAAAACCTGAAAACCAAGTTTGTAGAGTTTGTCAAAGAATGTGAAGAAAAATCAGAACTTGGCAAGGACTGGGGAAATGGTTTACATATGATAGCTCCAGTGAAAAACTAGGTACATGCTGATCAGGAAGGTGATTAGGAGCTGCACGTGAGGACTGTGGAGTCATTGATTACTATGTTTGGCAAACTTAATTGCATAAGTTACCTGAGATATGGGTTATGGTATTTGGAAAAAGTGAAGAAGTTAGAGGTGGAAAAAACATGCCTCTACAGAAAATTAATCAAAAGACATTTTGTAGTGAAAGGCAGATATGGAATGTTCAATCCTGTGGCTTCAGATGTGAAACTGGAACAGACAATCCAGAGATCACAGAAAAGCTTGAAAGGAATTGTTGGTCAGACACATAAAAGTGAATATGTTGCGCAATGGTAGGTAGTTTACCATGAATAATTTCTATTTGCAATGTTTTCAGAGACAGACAAATTCAAAATTAATGGACCATTGTGAAACTGTTCCTCACTGAGAAAGTGTGGGAAACAGAGGATAACATTTTAATAAACATGTTGACATCCTTCTTCATTTCATGCAGCAGCAAGGAAACCCCTTTGAAATGACTGAGCCTGTGTGACTACATAACTTCAGGACCAAACAATATGTGGATAACGATATAAAGACACGTCTACTAGATGTCCTTAAACATGGATGGAACCTATATGCAGAACTGAAGCAGGAGAGCTTTGTATTGAAATAGAAAAAGCTGTTTAACATAATCACAAAAACTAAACTTCCACGCTTTGATTACCATAGTAAGAGTTTTTCCCAACCAACCGCTACAAACTAGGTTACAAAAAAACAACCTTCACAACCACGTAGAGAGATGGATGTAGCAAAAGAAAGGGTAAATTTATCAAGGACATTCTCTCGCATGATCATCCTCCAACAGACACATTATTTGATGGAGATGCTGCAACCAAACCAGTGAAGCACAAACTCATACAAGAGCTTAAAAAAAATTGAGCTTAAAAAAGAATTTCACCTGAAGAATTTCAATTTGAAAAGGTTTCCTCATTGAAAACTGCTATTATTGTGGATTGTATGTTACAATTGCAAATGGTCAAGGTTTCATTCATGTAAAAACTTCGGAGAGGTCGTTCAGACAGTTTCACAGATATCAAAATCAGTGTGCACCTTGCAAGAAGTGCACATTGTCTTTGACATTTATCTTGAACTATTTGTCAAAGACTTTGAGAGAATCAGAAGAATGCATCAAGTGGAACAATTGATCTTGCTTGCATCAAAAATGCAACACCTATACTTGTGAAACTTGATAAATTCTTGTCATGTACATCAAACAAGATTAAAATTAGGGATGTTAACTCACGAAAACATTGCTGATGCTTCGGTGAACACAGAATTTCAAATTATTGCAAGTGTAATGATTGTCAATGAGGGTTCGTGCCTGCAGAGATATGTTAAAAAAGTAGAGGTCATATTGTTCAAGAATTTAACGGCAAATTTGAGAAAGCTGAACTTTATGTTGTGCCACTTGTTAAGTGAGCTGTTCGAAATGGTTCCAATCGAGTCATTGTACTGTCAAATGACATAGATGTTATTGTGCTACTTAGATTTGTTGCAATGTTCATAAGTTAAGGATTGTTAGAGTTATGGATATGTTACTGTGTTACGGTGGTTAAATACAGATAGCTTTACAGTTACAGAATAGATGAGATAACACACGTAATCCTGCATCATATTTTGTACAACAAACTTGACCCAGAAATGCCCAGTCTTCTTATCAAGGCACAAATTCTTATAGGTGATGACACTATGAGCAAAATTGGAACAAAGCTTGGAGCTTTAACTGCTGACCCTGTGAGGTTTCTATAGGAGACTGGCTCTCTATAAAGGGTGCAAAGCTAGGCACACTGTGTAGGGGGTCCAGGCAACCACATGTTGGTTTACAGAGGTAAAAACTAGATCACCTAATGTTCTAAGTTTTATGGTAGCGTGGTTGAGCAGTTAGGCCAATCTTAGAGAAGTGCAAAGCATTTGTTGTACTCACAGTATCAATCATGCAATTCACACATTCGAAAGAATAACTTGAGACCAAGTTAAAATTAATACTTCAGATTTTTATATACATTTTAAGACCAAGATTATCAAGATTAGTTAAATACTTTTGGAGGTATAGATTTTTTAAGTTTAAAGAAAATAGTCTTTCTATGCGTAATTACGCAACATAGGAATCTATTGAATGTCACCTTTAAAAATACATATAAAATCGTACAGTTGAGTTACCAAGTTCTCTTTTGTAGGCAGGTTGGGGTCGTCAGTGGGCACACTGTGCCAGCTGGAGAAGTTTGGGTGGCTCCCGATTCTGGCAGGAGCAGCTGGGAAAAGTCTCTGGAGCTAGTCAGGGCCACTGCAAGGGACCACTTGGAAAAGCACTGCACAGGTAAGTATAGAGGTGGTTCCTTGGGGTCCCCTTGGAGTGTCAAGGTTGCAAGGGGGGAGGGACCCCTAGGGCACAACACGTTCTTTGTTGCAGGGCACAGGACGGCTGTGTGCAGAGTGAATTTGTGATCCAGGAGCTGTGTGCAAAGATGCCCTTTGGATATGGAAGTAAGTCTCTCTGAGGGTCGCGTGCAGGACAACGGGGGTACTCTGGTGAGAGGTCCAGGGTGTTCCTTAAGTCCCTCAACTAGAGATTTGTTCTGGTCTTTTTCAGCTCGGGGTATGCTGGTTCTCCTGGTGTCCGATGTCACCTGACTAGCACCAGGGTATTGGTACAGTCCAGCCACTGGAGGGTGCAGTGCCACCAACCTTGGTACACTTTCCAGGTTTGTCCTTGTCGTCATCTGTGTGTCGTCTAGTCGGGAGTTAGTGGACGGTCAGTGAAGTGACCCTCACTGGGTTGCTGGCTCCTTGGTTGTTGCAGAGTGGTACCTCCACTTTGGAGGGAGTTCTTGGGCAATTTGTTAATCCTGGAGGTCCTATTGGTCTCTTGAGGTCAGTCTACTTGTCCAGCAGATCCTTAGCGGCAATTGTCAGGTCCTGGGTGCAGCAGGCAGGATTTGGCCCCTTTTCTTTGTGCAGCAGGTCCACACTTCTCTTGCCTTAGATCTTCTTTGTGCTGGTCTTCTTTGTGTCCTTTGAATCTGTTTTCTTGGTCTAGGGATGCCCACTAAATACTGAATTTAGTAAGTGTTTTAGGGTGTTCCTTGTAGTGTCCAACGGGTCACTTACCATTGGGTGGCTACACCCACTACAGTGACTGCTTCCTGTGGGAAGAGTAATTTCCCTAAACCTGATTGGCTATTTTCCTTCCATCTAAGATGAAATACAATGAATGGAGTATCCACCTCGCAGGCAACACCTTAGAGGTGGTGCGTGCCAGGTGGGGTCACTCCTTCTATGCTTTGTGTGGTTTCCCACATTTGCTCCCACCAAAAGTGGGGGATTTGCAAAGGGACTGACCATCTGCTGCTAGCAGCAGGCCTGGGGGTCGAGTTTCAAAGGCAGTAAGCCATTTGAAGCTCACCGCCAGGGGAGTACACATTCCTGAGGGAGTGGGCGTTAGCTCCCCCACCCAGGAAGGGCTTTGTTTTACAAACCACAGAGGCAGGGCTTCCCCTAAGGTTTGTATATAGGGTGTCTGAAGATGGCAGGCTGGATAGAACCAGTCAGCAACCATGCCAGGGTGGTTACCTTTTGCAGGGGGGCACCTCTAAGGGGACCCTTGGGTACATTTGGGGATAAATCCAATACTGGTACTAGTTTGGAGTTATCATTCTGAATTGTTTGATACCAAACAAGCCAGGGTTCAGAGAGGCCATCATGTAGCTGGGAAACTCGTGCTGTCCAGTGTTCAGCACATGTATTAAAATGGCTGCTCTGTTCACTGACTATTCCTAGGTTTGGCAAGGACACAGTGTGGGGCATATTGCTCATTTAGCTATGCCCTCACATACACTATGGAGCACCCTGTCTTATGGCTGTAAGGCCTGCCAGAGGGGTGTCTCACCCATAGTAAATGCAGTGAATGGTGGACAGGGCACACAGGCAGTGTGCCAAGTCGAGTTTGTGTTTTAGGTTTGCACCAGGACACTCCGCCTGCAACTGCAGTGCTCGGTGCATCTGGATACATGACCCTAGAGGGTGGCACAACCAGTGCTGCTGCCCTCAGGGGCCTACCCATAGTACCACATACCTGGGGTAACTTGTAGTGGTAGTTAATGGTGTATCCAATTGTGTCAATGCATCACTAAAGTTTTAGTGAAAAGAGCTCTGGCCCAGGGAACCTGATTAGCAGGGGCCCTGGGCACTACAACTTCTGGGATACATCAATCAGGCTGAAGTGGGGGCTAACCATGTTTAAAAAAAAGGCCTTTTCTCACAGTTTCTAAAATGATTTGCTGAGACAGGAGAAGAATGTGACTTTTTTAAAGACCGAAAAATACCTTTTGCCTGTGTGGAAGACGAGTTCTGAACGTCACACATTTGACAATCTTTAGTACAGTGGGTTCAAGAGATCAGTCCTGCGAACTGACCTTTCACTGACATCATACTGTTCGTGGACACATTAAAAGAGTGTTCTACTTGATCAGAAGTTGTGTAAACGTTTTGGATCAGGCATATGTAGAGAAACATCAGTGTGAAATTTGTTGGGAAGATATTGATGGGGTGCTAAAACCTATGAAATTTCTAAAGCCTCTGCCCACAGAACTTACACATACATGTGTCTGCAAAACCTGTGCTACAAAAAGATGTCCCTGTCAATGTGCTCTTCTCAAATGTGCAACATTCTGCAAATGTACAATGAGCAGTAGTTGAAACAAATAAATAAAGTGAACTATGAAAATGTGTCTAAAACAGGAGTTGAAACAAATAAGCGTTATTTTTTTCATATTCAGATTGTAAACATTGTTTGGTTTATACATCAAAAGGATTAAAAAACATTATTACTTGTTTCATTTCCATATATGTCTGTTCTTCCTCTGTTATAGCTGCCATTTTGGAAAATGGGGGAAGAATTGCTCCGAGGAGTTATTTTCTGTCTCTGTAAGACTACTTTACCCCCAGAACATATGTTTTGACACCAAAATGAAATATATAGGGCAAATGGTTGCTGAAATATTACATAATCACAGCAACACATCAATCATTTTTAAAAATGTCGTCCAGAAATTTTCGGCCCGATCAGCAATGTCAACCCAAGCTACATTATTTCTCTATTGATCCAAAAGCACAAAATAGAAATGAAAATCTCTGTACAACCATTTTTTAGGGAGATATATTAGAGGTGCGGGACTACCACACCTCCTATGACTTTTGATTTACAGCTCAACTTCCCTCATCAACCTCACCCAAGCTATAAATCACTTACAGCCGTTACATGTATTTGAAAATATATTTAATTCGGACTTAATCCTTTCTCCTCCTTACATTGCGAGCATACCAGATGAAAACCAATGACATAATTTACAAAAATGTAAAATTGCATTTATCCCCATGTGTAAGGAAATGCCTCCTTGGCATGGTTACCCCCTGACTTTTTGCCTTTGCTGATGCTAAGTTTTAATTTGAAAGTTGCTGAGGCCTGCTAACCAGGCCCCAGCACCAGTGTTCTTTCCCTAACCTGTACTTTTGTTTCCACAATTGGCACACCCTGGCATCCAGGTAAGTCCCCTTGTAACTGGTACCCCTGGTACCAAGGGCCCTGATGCCAGGGAAGGTCTCTAAGGGATGCAGCATATCTTATGCCACCCTGGGGACCTCTCACTCAGCACAGACACACTGCTTGCCAGCTTGTGTGTGCTGGTGAGGACAAAACGAGTAAGTCGACATGGCACTCCCCTCAGGGTGCCATGCCAACCTCACACTGCCTATGCAGTATAGATAAGTCACCCTTCTAGCAGGCCTTCCAGCCCTAAGGCAGGGTGCACTAAACCATAGGTGAGGGCACCAGTGCATGAGCACTGTGCCCCTACAGTGTCTAAGCAAAACCTTAGACATTGTAAGTCCTTGGGAGGAGGCACAAAGAGGGTGTACCCACCCTCAGGGCTAGTAGCCATTGGCTACTAACCCCCAGACCTAAACACGCCCTTAAATTTAGTATTTAAGGGCTCCCCAGAACCTAGGAACTCAGATTTCTGCAACCTAAGAAGAAGAGGACTGCTGAGCTGAAAAACCCTGCAGAGAAGACGGAGACACCAACTGCTTTGGCCCCAGCTCTACCGGCCTGTCTTCCCACTTCTAAAGACACTGCTTCAGCGACGCTCTCCCCAGGGACCAGCGACCTCTGAAGCCTCAGAGGACTGCCCTGCATCTAGAAGGACCAAGAACTCCCGAGTACAGCGGCTCTGTTCACCCAAGACTGCAACTTTGTAACAAAGGAGCAACTTTAAAACAACTTGCGTTTCCCGCCGGAAGCGTGAGACTTGACACTCTGCACCCGACGCCCCCGGCTCGACTTGTGAAGAACAATCACTTCAGGGAGGACTCCCCGGCGACTGCGAGACCGTGAGTAGCCAGAGTTGCCCCCCCTGAGCCCCCACAGCGACACCTGCAGAGGGAATCCCGAGGCTCCCCCTGACCGCGACTGCCTGCTTCTAAGAACCTGACGCCTGGTAGGGACACTGCACCCGCAGCCCCCAGGACCTGAAGGATCCGAACTCCAGTGCAGGAGTGATCCCCAGGAGGCCCTCTCCCTTGCCCAGGTGGTAGCTACCCCGAGGAGCCCCCCCCCCTTGCCTGCCTGCATCGCTGAAGAGACCCCTTGGTCTCCCATTGATTTCAATTACAAACCCGATGCATGTTTGCACACTGCACCCGGCCGCCCCCGTGCTGCTGAGGGTGTACTTTCTGTGTGGACTTGTGTCCCCCCCCAGTGCCCTACAAAACCCCCCGGTCTGCCCTCCGAAGACGCGGGTACTTACCTGCTGGCAGACTGGAACCGGGGCACCCCCTTCTCCATTGAAGCCTATGCGTTTTGGGCAACACTTTGACCTCTGCACCTCACCGGCCCTGAGCTGCTGGTGTGGTAACTTTGGGGTTGCTCTGAACCCCCAACGGTGGGCTACCTTGGACCCAAACTTGAACCCTGTAGGTGGTTTACTTACCTGCAAAAACGAACAAACTCTTACTCCCCCCAGGAACTGTTGAAAGTTGCACTGTCTAGTTTTAAAATAGCTATATGTGATTTATGTGAAAACTGTATATGCTATTTTGCTAATTCAAAGTTCCTAAAGTACCTACCTGCAATACCTTTCATTTGGAGTATTACATGTAAATCTTGAACCAGTGGTTCTTAAAATAAACTAAGAAAATATATTTTTCTATACAAAAACCTATTGGCCTGGAATTGTCTTTGAGTGTGTGTTCCTCATTTATTGCCTGTGTGTGTACAACAAATGCTTAACACTACTCCTTTGATAAGCCTACTGCTCGACCACACTACCACAAAATAGAGCATTAGAATTATCTCTTTTTGCCACTATCTTACCTCTAAGGGGAACCCTTGGACTCTGTGCATACTATTCCTTACTTTGAAATAGTGCATACAGAGCCAACTTCCTACACCATGCCACCGGAAACTGAGGCCCGTATTTATACTCCGTTTGCGCCGAATTAGCGTCGTTTTTTTCGACGCAAATTCGGCGCAAAACTAACGCCATATTTATACTTTGGCGTTAGACGCGTCTAGCGCCAAAGTATGGCCAAATAGCGTCATTTTTTTGCGTGAACGCCTTCCTTGCGTTAATGAGATGCAAGGAAGGCGTTCCCGTCTAAAAAAATGACGGCGACGCAAATGCGTCGTATTTATACTCCCGGGCAAAAATCACGCCCGGGAGGTGGCGGGTCAAAAAACCCCGCATTTGCGCCACTATTTAACGCCTGGGTCAGGGTAGGCGTTAAGGGGCCTGTGGGCTCAAAATGAGCCCACAGGTGCCCTCCCCTGCCCCCAGGGATCCCCCCTGCCACCCCTGCCCACCCCAGGAGGACACCCAAGGATGGAGGGACCCACCCCAGGGACATTCAGGTAAGTTCAGGTAAGTATAATTTTTTATATTTTTTTATTTATTTTGGGTGGCATAGGGGGGCCTTATTTGTGCCCCCCTACATGCCACTATGCCCAATGACCATGCCCAGGGGACACAAGTCCCCTGGGCATGGCCATTGGGCAAGGGGGCATGACTCCTGTCTTTACTAAGACAGGAGTCATGAAATGGCGTCTGGGTGTCGTAAAAAAATGGCGCAAATCGGGTTGAGGCGATTCTTTTGCCTCAACCTGACTTGCCCCATTTTAAGACGCCCTAACGTCATTTTTTCCCAACGCCGGCGCTGCCTGGTCTACGTGGTTTTTTTCCACGCACACCAGGCAGCGCCGGTCTGCTAGCGCCGGCTAACGCCATTCCATAAATACGGCGCCCGCATGGCGCTTCAGAATGGCGTTAGACGGCGCTAAATTTTTTGCCGCTAAACTGCGTTAGCGCAGTTTAGCGTCAAAAAGTATAAATATGGGCCTGAGTGTGTGTAAGCTTGAATGTCGGTAGTTTGCAAATTCTTTATTTTATGTTTTCAGTGCTACGTTATTTCTTTTCCATTTGCAAGCACATATCGGTGGAATGCATTTTCTATGTTTTTAATTTGGTGATTTGATTTCAGATCCCAAGAAACATACATGCACAAATGCCACTTGAAAGTTAATCAAAGCAGTATTCATAAAGCAATGAGCTGATACAAAAATAGTTGGTCTTCACATGGACTAATTGGAGTGGAGCTCTCACACCAGTCTGAGAGAGCAACAGAGAGCATATGTACGGGCTACATTTATTGGAATGTGGTAAAAGAACATCTTCCAATAATAGCCCAATATCCCACCAGCAATCTTTTTACATTCAAACCTCAATTAGATTATTGTGGAGGATGGAGGTCCCGATGGAGGAGTCGCTACTGACTCCACCACCGGGAATCCATTATGGCACACCCCAATGAATATTATGTCAGAGGGACTACTTACGTCAGAGTAGACCCTCAGATTCCACTTGAAAGGTAATAAAAGTAATGGTAATATAGAACTCAGCTGGCATCACCTCAGCAACAGTGTGCATTCACCAAGTGTGAGTTTCACACATATCAACTTGAGCAAAAAATGGTGAACATATGTAGGGGCTATATTTACAGGGTTGCATTTACAGGAGATTTGTCAGTAATAAACCCATGTCCCCTTGGTCCTCCTTTAAGAGCCACACCTCATTTAGATTAAGTTGGAAGATAGAGTTTCCAGTGGTGGGTCCACCTGGCTGCATCATTGGGAATCCAAACAATGTCAATCCCAGTCAATGTGATTTCAGAGAGGCCACTTTTCTTAGGTGGACACTGTGATACCATTTCAACCAGCATCCTTTCTTTCTGGGACCACCATGTCATCTTAAAGGTTTGCATGGTGTAAGCCATGGTGTTCTGGACAGAAAATGTTCTCAAATGATTCCCAAATGCCGCAAGAAAACTCCCAGTGCTTGAAGGACACTAACTATATTATTTGTGAAGCCGGACCCCTAGTTTAGAGATCTATCTTCAGAAATAACTTCAGTGATAACAGATCCGCCGTGCCAGACCTGCCACCATGGACTTTAAATAATGTGGCGCTGCTTAACTGAAACATCAGGCGTGTCAAATTGCCTAACTTAAAATGTGGCAATGCGAGAGTTAAAGTAAGTTAATGGGGCTTTTCTGGTAGTTCTCAGTGCGGCAAGCTTCACGTTTCTTTAATATTATTTATCTAATGTCCCGTTGAAGTCAAGTATTACACAGCTGAAACAATCTATGTTTCAGTCATCAGCTCATGTTTTAGTCTACTCTTGAGGGTGCATTATTTTAAGCAAGAGTTCAGCTCTCTCACACTGAGCTCAAAGTCTTGCTAATACTCAATAAGGAAAATAAGGGTCCGATTAAACATCAGAATCTCCAAACCCATATAACTTATTTCTTGATCTTTTCTTAAAAGGTACTTCATTTCTAACAATACTACTGCAATATTTTCTGTTTTTTGATCTTTGCTATAAAAAAAAGCTTGGATACCAGTGGATTGTTCATATTTTAACAAACAATAAGATAAATTAGTTTAATGTCGTTTTATTTTGTCACTTAGTATTGTAAACAAAGATTTTCTACAAATTCATGTACATTTAGCATTATTATTATCCTGAAATTAACGCAGTTCTAAGTTTTTGCTTTAGTATAGAATCCAGGGGTTCTACGTACCGGGTCATAATTCCCCAGCTGCCCTGCAGCAGGTTAACAGTCTGGACAGCACTGTGGTGGCGCACACACACCTGTGCTCGAGAGTATTGTCACGTAGCAGGCTAGACTTTGGGGCACAACCGATGTCAATGAAGCTACAGTTGTCTCGCATGAGAAAAGCCAAGGTCTCAGGGTGGACATGCAGCCACAAGCAGCGCCGCCGTGGCTGTCATCACGTCCTCTATTTGCTAACTGTCAGTTGTTGCTAAGATGCAAAATATTATGTTGTCTTTTGGAAGACAGCAACGTGGCTGAATGGAGAGAGGGGCGAGTGCATGGGAATAAGTACAGCATGAACGCTGTGTGTACATCCACAGATGTCATGCCAGTGGCATAGCTTGGCACATTTCCTGTGTAACAAGGACTTGAATTGACAAGTTGGTTAATTATACGTACGCCCTTTGGGCGTTTGACCTAGCTTTCATCACACTAATTAGCAATGGGTTCGAGGCTAAGCTTTGGTTCATTTTCATCCATGCCTTCAGCAGCTGTGGGATTTCAAGGTGAAACGTGACAATTTAAAGAGCATCGACCAGTTTTGCTGCCTCAATATATGTCAACGTGCGATTATTTCACATAAGGAGACAACAAAACCAGAGGCACTCCAACGATGGTAGAGAGAGGTGTCGAAGCTACACGGAAGCATGTTCTCCTCATTTTTAAGAGAGAGATGTGACAGATTTTCATGCACGGTTTCCCTACTCCAGCAAATAATGCCTACATTCAGAGAAATTTGCATCTTTTTTATTTTCTCATTATCCTTCCAACATAAGGCATTTTCCATGTGAAGAAATACCTCCGCCTAAAGCCCAATAAAAATGTAGGTGTCCATATTCCAATGCTTATGGAATTGTGCATCTTTTTTATTTTCACATTATCCTTCCAACATAAGGCACTTTCCATGTGAAGAAATACCTCCGCCTAAAGCCCAATAAAAGTTTTGGTGTCCATATTCCATTACTTATGGAATTGTGCATCTTTTTTATTTTCACATTATCCTTCCAACATAAGGCATTTTCCATGTGAAGAAATACCTACGCCTAGCGCCAAATAAAAATGTGGGTGTCCATATTCCAATACTTATGGAATTGTGCATTTTAAGTTGGGATATTGTAATTGTATTTATGTAGCGCTTACTACCCCTCACGAGGCGTCAAATTGCTTTTTTGCGAGTAGTATGCTACTCTGGAAGCCTAAAGGATTAATGGTGGATTAGTATAGGAAAATATGAGTTAATTTGAGCGGTGGATATGTGCTGTTAGATGGATTGAATAGGATAATGAAGGGATAGAGGAGGGGAGAGTTTAGAAAGTGTTCTCCATAAAGACTGCAAAACTTTGAAGTACATTCTCTACTTAAATTAGGCACTTTCCCGTCCACATAGCTTTTCTCAAAACAGTAAAAGTATGTCTCAATTCACCTGAGGCATACAACACAACATCCACAGTAAGTTTGGCCAATGCGCAATATACGGGTAATGCACTACCCAGCCTGTGCAGGCCAGGTGTTGATATAAACACACACATTTTAGCTGGGCACAGCCAAGAGTATAAATAAGTCAGCATGAAGGTCCTCAGTACTTCTGCCGATTTTCTCATGATGGTGTGGTTGCTGTGTCCTCTGTGCAGTGTGAGTGTGAGCCAGGACCCAGTCATCCAGAGGGTTCCACCACACTTTTAGAGATCCTGAGAGGAACAACGGTGTGTTGCAACAATCCGGACCAGTGCAAATAGCTGATCATGCACCACTTCTTCCATCCCATGGCAAAAATACTTCAATGAAAAGACTGGAATGTCAGTTAACAAACAGGTGTATGTTATATTCCTTCACTGACTTGCCTCACATCTTTTATCATCATGGATTGTTCAGACACACATACATATGCATACACACTCACATACACACACACAAACACCCACACACCCACACCACATATATATATAGCTCATAATTATTTTCACTGCACACACCCATCACTAGCTTCCTCACTGATGTATCAACACAATACTTAAAACTCCCACAGCATCTGCACCACCTCTCCACCCTTCTTTCTCCCCACCCAAGCATCAAATAATTCCTCCACAAGCAAGATTCATCCAGCGCCCACACAACACATCACCACACATAAATGTTAGCAATCACCTCTACACATAAAAGGTTCACCCTTGTTATCCATACATGCATGCACCTGCACGGCTTCAGAGGGAAGATGGTAATAGCACTTCAGGACAATCCTAGGGCAGCAAAGCTCTATATGAAGGCAAAGACAATTGCACTTGTAAGCGCATTTAATTAGCACTTACTACCCCTGATACGTTGTTGAAGCACTTTAGGCTGTGCAGCACGCTGTCCAGAACCCAGGGTTAGTGATTAATTCAGTAATATCAGTTACTGTTAGTTTTTGGTATCAGTCTTGTGCCCTCAAGCAAACCATTCTATGCAGGCATTGCATTTTCATATGGAGGGATGAATTAATAGGGGTTACTAGTGGTCATTTAGGTGTAAGTCTTGAAGTGTAGAAGGTGGAGTATGAGCATTATAAATATTTGTGCCCTTCTCTGTTTGTCTCGGTCACCATTCACTTGTGTCATAATGTCATCTGCCTGTTCAGAGGGGCTAGGTACTAAAGTTGCCTCACCAGTCATGACCCTCCAGGTCTCCACCCATAATCAATCTTGCACCAAAAACCCAACCTATGCGGTATCTGCACATCTGTTCCTCCACTAGCTAGCAGCTCCAAGATGTGACATGAAGAGTGGGGTTTGTGAGTCCTCTGATTACAAATTCTGTCCTCTGCATGGAGGAAAGTTGACAGCTCCCTGTGAAAAGGTACTAGTTTTTGTTGCATTAATGTTATTGCCAATTAACCTCAAATATGAGGTATTTTTATTACACATTCAGATTAAAGAATTATACTATGTAAACACTTGATTCAAATATAGTAATAGGACAATAGCAAATAGAACATATGCAAGACACTTCAATAGAATGTCACAAAATATGCCTGTTAGATCGGTCAGACTTAGCGTGGTCTTCCCCTCAACTTTTTGCCTTACTCCTCCATTTTTGCTAAACTAGTTTTTGTTGGCCTTAGGACTCAGCACACTTTACCACTGCTATCCAGTGCTAATGTGTTTGCGTTCTCTCCTTTAAAAATGGTGAAATTGGCTTACACCCAATTGGCACATAACATTTAATTCATTTGTAAATCCATAGTAAAGTGGTAGTACATTTATGCAGGGCCTGCAAATTAAATGTAACTAGTGGGCCCGCAGCACTGTTTGTGCCACCCATTTAAGTAGCCTTTTAAACATTTCTTAGGCTGCCACTGCGGTCTGTGTGTACACCCATTTATTTTACACTGCCATTTTAAGCTGATAAGATAAAACTCTAGCCAGGTCCAAACTTCCCTTTTTAATACACTGACATCACCCCTTAGTTAGACCCTACACAGCTCAGAGAGCAGGGTGCAGTGACCTAAAAGGGCTGGATTTGCACGTTCTGTTTTTACATGTCTTGCTAGTCAAAAGCTCCTAAAGTCATTTTTCATTACTCTGAGCCCCACGCCTCCCACAAGATAAGATTAGGTCCCCTTATTATCTTTAATAAGTGGCAACTTTCAATTGGAAACAGATAGGAATGCCAAGCTTGGTGTCTACAGAATAGTAATTCAAAACCCATTTTCATGGTAAAGTCATATTTTAAGTCACAATTCTGAAAATGCTACTTTTAGAAAGTTAGCATTTTCCTGTCCTCACCATTTGTAGCCTGCAGCACGCATCCTGAGTCACATGACTCCTGAGGTGTAACAGACAGTTGTGAATTACTCCCAAACATCGAAACAAAGGTGTAATAGGTGTTTGCAGGATGGGCCATCTCTGACTTGGATGGAAGGAGGGGTGGTAATTGTCGCCGACTACACTTATACACCAAAAATACTCTGCCTGAGTACACTCACAAAGGGTCTGACACTAGACCTCTCTGTCCCCAGACAAAGAGGGGTCATTGAAGGGAGGCAGGAAATTCCAAACATCTCTGGGAGTGGAACCTCCAGAACCTTATCCTACTTCACAGTGTGCACCAGGTATAAATATTCGACCCACAGGTCCACCTGCCAGCACACTTCTGGACCTGTGGAAGACTCAGAAGTACTCAGAAATACTGTGGGGCTGCTCTGCTGCACGAAGGGCTGCTACTTTTCAGCCATTCTTCTCTGCTGCCCTGCTCTACACATTGTCTCAAAGATAAGCCTGACTGCTTTGTGGCAAGCTATAGGAGGGTTAAACAGAGGTTAATTTGGGGTTTGCTTGTGGTTCACCCTGACATGAATTAGGGTTGCTGCTTGAGTTGAGTGTGACCCCCCCAAACATTAACCCAATTTCGTACAATGCCCTCATACAGCTTAAGTGCATAAGCAAATAAAACATGTGGTCCAAAATATTACTAATGAAAACAGTCCTAATGGCGCTCATTAATACATGACATTTTGAGATACTTTATAAGGAATTTGTCTTCCCTATTCTGCTGTTGACACTGTTGAATTTTTCCATGCAAGGACATCTCTGTCTTTCCCTAGAAGAAATATCTAGCGTTGCACATACTGATACCATGCCATAACAAAGCTACTCCCACTGTCTGCATACAAGCTATTCTTCTTGCACACAATATCTCATGGCGAGGGAAAAAACATTTCTCAGATATTTGCATTTTCCAGCCCAATCTAAAAGGTTAGGAACGCATTATCAACATTCATCTGACTCTTCAAGTGAAAGCACTGTAGTTGTTTGTTTAGGGGGAGGACGCACACAGTTTCTATGGGAACTCATAGCTATTTGGAGAATTTCATACCAGCTGTACTAATGCTCGCCTTTTCATTCGAAGTGATGCTATTTCTGTGTGCCCTGGGATTAAGGAAGGACAGTTCATGATGTAGTTTAACTTTCTTGTGCACAGGCAGCAGAGTGGTGTCAAGATACAGGAAAACGTACATTTAAATCTATACATTATTTACGCGAATGAATTTATGTTTCAATCATCATCATATGTTTTAGTCTACTTTTTATACTGCATTAACTCATGCAAGGGTTCAGGTCTCTCTGTTTTACAAAGGGCAGTTTGTGAAGTGCCGAAGTTAAAAACAAATTCATTTAAAATTTCAATAATACGGTCGGGGCTGGAGGTGGTTCGAAATGTGTCTTTTTCTGTAGCTCATGGCTTAATTTTTTATTTTATTTTCTTTTCCTAGCATGAGGACAAAGCGAGTTTATCACGAGGATCATGCTAAGAAGAAAACCAGTAGCCTGACAGTGGCAAAATCATTTGGCATCAATTATAATCAAAGTCAAAAACTGAAAATGGAATAGTGTTCACTCCAGAGGCAAAACAGAATTTTACATGTAGTACTGAATATCTTTGCACCCTTCCTGATCCTGGGTATCATTAGGGGCGTTGCACCACATAGAATTATCAAGCTACGCATGCGTTTTGATAACATTAACTCCAGTATATCATTACAAGCGAGTTAATAATAGTAAACATATACTTACATTAATGACTTTTAGAACTTATTTGAAAGTCGATACTTAGGGTGTTTGGAAATGTGAGATACAACCCGGGAGGAGAGAAGAGGCCGCCTTCTCCTCTCCTTTGGTACATTGAGGCCTGGCTGGGCGCCCTAGTCATGCAGAGCCATTACACACCTTCCACCTAATATGAATTGTGTGATTCATATCATCGTAACAGTTACCAAGCAAACAAGTACTGTACTTAAGAAACTTGAGAGGTGAGAGCAGCATGAAACACACTGGGGAGGGAATGTATGAGGGTGCCTAAAATGGTGATAGGTAGCTGGACATGTTTGTAATAGGAAGCGAGGAAGAGTTCACAGATGAAAGGGGAAAGTGAAAGATAGAAGGGATCTCAAATATATGGTCACATATATGGTGTGGTCGACAATAGGTAGGAGGAGAAGCTGTAGAAATGAAAAATGAGAAAGCGGTAAGGGTAGAGGAAGCGGAAGGATGGAGACTGCAGCACTACTCCATGGCCAGACCTTCTCTAGCAGACTCTGGCTGGTTATTGTATTGTAATCGTATTTCCATAGTGCTTACTACCCCTGACGAGGCATCAAAATGCTTTTTGGCGAGTAGCATGCTACTCCGGAATCCAAAAGGAATAGGGAAATATGAGTACAGTATTAGTATTATTATGAGTTATTTGAGCAGAGGATATGTGAGTTTATTAGTTGGATTGACTAGAGTAATGGAGGGATAGAGGAGTGAAGAACCCAGAAGTGTTAATTGGGAGTTTACAGTAATAGGACGAGGCTTGGGATGAGTAAAGGAGAGATGGAGGAGGGAAGAGTCTGTGGAAAGGGTTAGGGAGATCATAGTAGCAGGAGGGGTTTTGGATGAGTCAAAGGTGAGATAAATGAGGGAGAATTTAGTAGGGTTGTTGGGAGATCATGGTAGTAAATTGAGGTTTGGGGTGAGCTAGAGGTGGTAGAGGAGCGAAGAGCTTAGGAGGGGTTATTTTGGAGATGAAAGTAATAGAATGGGATTGGGATGTGTCAGAGTGAGGATGGAGGATAGATTCATAGAGTCACAGGGTGATGGGAAGACAGAGTAAAGCTTACAAGAGAGTAAATATATATATATATATATATATATATATTCTCAAAAACGAAGTTGTCCTCATGTGAAAGCGCACTCCCAACAGGTTATATAAACGGGAAGAAAAAGCAAAGCCAGCAACTCACAGTGAATTCTTTAAGCAGTTTCATTATTCCAGGCCTTAGGTTATAAAATCATCTCTGGACACGTGTTTCTAGGTCAATCCTTTCTTCAGCAGAGAAAAATATAAAAGTGTTTCACCCTCATAGGTGCAGCCAGTGCTGGAAGTGTTCCAGGCATTTCCTTCTTACTGAAAAGACCGGCATGGCTTCAGCTTGTCTAATTACAGGCACCTGATTAGTCTCTTTAAATACCAGTCCGCCCCAGTGGGCCTCTCAAGTGAGTAACAGTGCATGCTGGTTATGGTGGTCCTGTAATTTTTTCATTTTGCCCCAAGTGGGTTGCTGGAGCCAAACGAAATAATGAACCAAATATATATATGGATTTATTTATTTATTATGTTATTCATGTACATATATATTTTTAATTAATATTTCATTTTTATTTTATTTATTTATTATTAATATATCATATATATATATAACTTTAATTTAATTATTTATAAGTTGAATTTTATTTATAGATTTTCTTTTATTTCTTTTTGTTTCATTTTCTCTAGTACAGTAGGACTAGAGTAATAAATAGATATGCAAATATATAGTAAGGGAATATATGTGCAAGGAATATAATAATCGGATAATTTGGATGAGTCAAAGGTGAGATAAATGAGGGAGAATTTAGTAGGGTTGTTTGGGAGATCATGGTAGTAAATTGAGGTTTGGGGTGAGCTAGATGTGGTAGAGGAGGGAAGAGCTTAGGCAGGGTTATTTTGGAGATGAAAGTAATGGAATGGGTTTGGGATGTGTCAGAGTGCGGATGGAGGATAGATTCATAGAGTCACAGGGTGATGGGAAGACAGAGTAAAGCTTACGAGAGAGTAAATGTATATATATATATATATATATATATATATATATACATATGCATTTATTTATTTATTAAAGTGTAATAATATGAGAAGAAAAGTAGCAATATATAAAGTTAATTAATAAGTGTACTTTTCTAACATTTATTTTTCTTTCCTCAATTTTTGAATAGCGAAATGCTTATGATAATAAAACATTTGATCAGTGTGATATAAAACGAAAGCAGGGATTCATAAGTATCTAATATAACAACTTATCTAGGAGCTATGAAATAACCTATGAACATGACACACACACACACACATATATATGTATATATATATATATATATATATATATATATATATAAATGTATGTATATATAGACATATGCACACATATACATATATAGCAAGCACACATATACATATATATTTAACCATGAGTAAATATACGTTTGTTAAACAGGCTTAAAGAGTATGTGTATAAATTATTATTATGACATAGTAACAATACATATTTCCTAAAGAACTATACATATCTAGAATATATACATAATCAGATTATAAATATTTACGAACACAGGCATATGCAGTCCATTGCTGTTTGGATAGTGTGGTTGTGAAGCTAAGAGCCAACTCTTGAGTAGTCTTCTGAAGGCAAGATATTCATCCGCGGATCTTATTTTTCGGGGCAATGAATTCCATAGTTTGGCTGCCTGGACAATGAAGGATGTACCACCTATTGTCTTTTTCTTGTATGGTGGTGTTCTAAAGCGGGGTGCCAATCTTGAGCAGAAGTTTCTTTGTTGAAATTATTTGGCTATTTTGTTTCTCATAAAAGTGGTCCTGTTCCATGTATAGCTTTGTGGGTGATACAAAGCAGCTTCAAGGTGGATCTTCTGGAAACAGGTAACCAGTGTAGTACTCTCAAGGCAGGGGAGACGTGGACTTGTGCCTTTACATGTAATAGTAGCCTGGCAGCGGAGTTCTGAATACATTGTGTTTTTTTCATAATAGATAGAGATGATCCATGGTAGAGGCCATGGGCATAATCCAGTTTGGATAGTACAAGAGAGATAGTAGCCTGTAGCTTGTGTGGAAATCTGAGGTGGGGGAACATGGGTTGCAGAGTCTTCAAGGTGATGAAGCTTGATTGTGCTAATTTGTCCACTTGGACATTCATTGTTAATTTGGAGTCTATAGTAATTCCAAGGTTTTTAACTTCCTTGGATACTTGAGGAGGTGGTGCGAGATCGTCGGGCCAGGGGCACATTGGGCCATAATTTTTCCAGTCTCCACGTGTGAGTATTTCTGTTTTGGAAGCATTTAGTTTGAGATGGCTTCAAGTCATCTACTGATCAACAGCTTTGAGGCAACTAAAGATTTGTGAGTTTTCAATGTCTTTGGGGCATTCCACTTTAAGTAATATTTGTGTGTCATCTGCATAGTTGTAACTGTCAGGAATCCCCACGGTGCCTCCTGCGTTATCTGTCAGCATCCCCAGGGATTAGGGTTAAATCATATCTCTGTTCTTGGTTAAACCTTCATGTTTCTAAGTAAACATAATGTGCTGTGTTACACAATTGGTTTTTATCAATGCTTGTTTTACCAATGCTAGTTTGCTAATGTGAGCAGGTGTAGACATGTGCTTCTAATTGGGTGTGGTGTAGAAATGTGCTTCTAATTGGGTGTGGTGACTCATCCACATGTGGAAACTCAACTGCTTTCCTGATTGGCTATAAATAGCAGAGTGAAGCATGCCTCCCTGCTTGGCTTTGTTTTGCTTCCTGATCTCAGCATCTAATTTGGCAGTCCAGCCCCTGCTGTCATCCTCATATTCAGGACTTTTGAGGCAATTCTTTTCTTTGTTCCTGTACCAGCTGACACCAGGCATTCCTCCAGCACTCTGGAAAAGACTGCAGCTAAGTGAATATTATTCACAAGGGAGTTTGTTCTTTGAGCGCTGCGCTTTCCTAGAACAGCTGGTGTATTTCAGACCTCGTATTTTGGCTTAGCTTGAAGAGACAAATACATTTCTGAACATTCTACATTAATATTGTAGTTACTTTCCTAAATGTGCTTCAGGAAATCTGCTTGAGTTCAAGAACTACAGAAAGTGACAGTGCAATTTTAAAAGAGCATCTACGTGACTTTTCTTTCTCTAATAGCATAACTCTTGGATTTAAATTGTGTCATTTATACCTGTGTTTCAGGTTTGAGGAATTTGCTTTTGAAGGGTTTTTCACACACACAGTGAAACCAAATCAAACAGTGCCACCCTAACTGTTTAAACCCAGAGTGGACATTTGTATTTCTTGGATTGTTTTTGTTCCTTTTAGTTTAACCCTGTGCATGCAGGAAAGTTATACGTGATATAATTAATGACCTTGTTTGTCTTTCTTGTGCATGATAAGCGCAACCACAGTTCTAATTGTAGTGTGCAACAGTGAATCTCTGTGAAGCCAGCCCTAGTGTTGCAGTACTTATTGTTATGGTTTGGGTTTTTGGCAATGCAGTGTTAGTAATAGTGCCAAGTTATTATTATCCAAGAAAAGTGCTGGAGCATCCCGATGTTCTTCTACCACTCCCGTGCCCATATCAGAAAGAGAGATTCAGTTTCACGGACCTTGAGTGCACTAACTCTACTATCACTCTGTCAACAACGACCTGCCGCTCCGAAGATACAGTGTGCCTGGCTGGACCGGCAACACATGGCAATGTTTTGTCTCTTTCTCTTCCACTCCCCCTTTCCTTTTGAGAAACCTGCCGGAGTTTCTGTGTTCACCAGGGAGTGCTGAGAGGTGTTCCAGGAGGTTGGGGGGCATACCATCGCCCCTGCAGACATCCTGCTTTTCAGGTGAGTGGCCCCGTTTCGACAGTAGCCTGTGAGTTGAAAATCATTGATCAATTCTGGTAATGACATCATGTAGATGTTGAAATGCAAAAGTGAGGTGATTGATCCTTAGGGGACTCCTGCCTTTGTGAGGTAGGGTTTGGACGAGAAGGGGGGAGAATAGATAATATTAGTTCTGTTTTGAAGGTAGGATGTAATTCAGTCGAGAGGAGTCCTATTGTTGCCGGCTTCGTGGAGTCTTTGAATTAGGGTGTCATGGTCAACAGTATCAAAGGCAGCCGAGAGGTCAAAGAAAAGTAGTGCAGCAACTCCATTGTGGTGGGCTGTGTTTTTCAATCACACCAGATTGCAGTAACATGTCATTTGCAGGCCCTGGCTGGACAGGCAAGAAGTGGCAGTGTTTTGTCTCTTTCTCTTCCACTCCCCCTTTCCTTTTGGGACACCTGCCAGGTTTCTGTGTCCACCAGGAAGTGCCGATTTACTATAGGCTTGGAAGTAAATTAAATGTGCCAACTGAGTATAAGCCAATTTCACCATGCTGAATGGTATAGAGCACACACAGTTCAGCATAGATTGGCAATTATAATGTATATAGAGCCCTATGACCAACAAGAATGAGATCAGCAAAAAATGGAGGAGTAAGGCAAAACGTTTGGGAGAAGACCACCCTGAGGCTGACAGGTCTAAAACAAGCTATTTCAACATGGAAGAAAACACACAGACAGAGTAGTAGGTTATGTAGGTTAGCAGTTCAGCTGCAGTATGACATTATAATAAGGGACCATCATTCCAAAGGCATCTTGTAATGTAATGATCTCAGCAGAGCAGCAAACTCCCTCTTCTTTGAGCCAATGAAAAAGTAGCAACTAAAGGTATCATAAGCAAAATTAAGACAAATATCAATACAAACTTGTGAACCAAAGCTGAATCTAGTAACAAAATATGCTAACAACAGAAGATGAGGATTTATGTCATTTTCCATAGAACCAAGGGATCTCAATATTGCACTAAGGAGAACAATTTGAAAAAGCAAATGCGAGAAATTGGGTTGTTGGTTGACTGGGGTGTGAGTCAGGGTTGAGCAACACTCCTTGGCAGGGTAAACCACAAAAAGTCACTGAATTAACCTATGCTTAATCCTGGAGGCAGTGTGTAAAGTATTAATGCAGCACAAAAATGTAACAAAGTGAAAACACAACAAATGTCAAACCAATTTCGAAAAATAGAGTACATTTTAATAAATATTTTGACACTAAAAAGCCGAAAATCAGTAGAACCAAAGTTATGAATTTGTATTTTTTTACTAAAAACTAGTGCCTAAAAGTTCAAAGCGCCAACTGTGGACATCTAGTTGTGGGAGTCAAAAAATATGGCTAACCACGATGGAGTGCGGTTCAGATACAACAATTGGATTGGGCCTGGTTGGTGCATACCTTCACACTTCGAAGAATTTGCAAGAAAAATGCTCTGAGAAGGCAATGTTCAGTGGGGCAAGGCTGCAGGCATTGTCCGAGGAGGGAGCATCGTCATTGGGGAGCCTCTGGACAAAGTTGCGAGGAAGATTTCTACATTCAGACTTAGTCACATTTTTTGGAAGTTAGAAATCTCCAGCAGGACGAGGCAGGAGGCTATAGCTGAAGACAATTCAAGGATGTAGGACACCCCTTTGGAGAAGCACTGTTGAGAACAATTTGCTGCTTTAGAGAGGAACGTAGTTGGAGCAGCTGCAATGTTAGGCCGACCGGCGATGCACCTTGGGCGGATTGACAAGCAGGTTGGTCCTGTCTACTGTTGGTTCAAAGAGCAGTTTTTAACCAACAATTTTACAAGACCCACATTTTGGATTGTGGCTATCAGTGCATATTTAGCACCACAATCAAGAGTCCAGGAATGGTTAGACACCAGTGGGAATTCAGGACTCACTTAGGCTGGGTCCACATGTGGATTCAAGATGTTGAGAGCCTTTTATGTCCCTATGGCTCTGAACAGGAGGCCAGCAAACTAGCCCTTGGAGTCACTCTGGTAGTCCTGGGTTCAGTTGAAGATGCAGGGCTCAAACAGCAAGGCTGGCCTCTGAGGGTTTCAGGCAGGCTCCAGGCAGCGAAGCAGTCCTTCTAGGTGCAGCAAAGCATTCTTGTAGAGTATATAGCAGGCCACAGCAGCAGGCAGCCCTCTGAGATTCCTTCTGCAGGTCCAGAAAGTGAACTGAAGAGAGGGCCTAAGGGCCCCATTTTTAGGCCGAGCTTTGGCAGAGCGCAGGGCTGTCTGCATGACGTGGTGTTTTCAATAAGGGCTTTTAACCAGGCCCACTCTTGCCATTCATTTTTTGTTGTGCCTGCTTTAAATGCTTCACTTTTATTGGTGCATTGTGCTAAATGTCCCCCCTTTTGTGTGCAAAGTTCCAGCTGAGGGGATTTCACTAAGAGAACATTTTTGTTGGCAATTGCACTCGGTCATGCTTCCTCCAGTTACAGCATGTGATGGCCCCTCCTCCCGTATGATTTTGGTTTTGCCTTCTTGAGAGATGGCTCAGTCAACATTTCACAAGCTCTTTTTAATTCTTTGTTATTTCTTTTGGCAAAGGTATCCTCTTTCATTCTTTTTTTGGATCATTATTTTTGTTTAACAATATGTAAGCGTGTGCCTTTTTTGTTTCAATTCCACTTAAACAAGTGCTGCAAATCGCTTTTGTAAAATTGTAAGTGCCAGGGTATATAAAAATGCGCAGTCTCTGGGACCATGTACTGGTGGAACGAAAAACTGCACAAACCGGTATATATTTTTAGTTATTCAGAATTTCCTAGTGACGTTATGCGTGTTAAAACGAGGATCCTCATTCTTTAAATGTTAGGCAGCGCATTGCTACGATCATTTGGATCAATTTCTCTCCTGTTAGAACTAGAGTAAACAGACATAATTTTAAGTCTGTCATGCGTAAAGTTATCAGATGACTCCGTGCAAACCGCAGACAATCTGTTCCCAGTCCTGGGCTTGCCTTGAATAATCTACTACATTCTGGGAGCTGTATTCCTCATTCATATCTTTGGGGCAAGTTCTAAAAATAGCTCAGGGATATATTTTCATAAACAATATGCAATTGTCATTAAGTGACACTGGTAGTAATGGCAGTACGGAAGAAGGTAAATGGAAATGCTTTAGTTGAATGCAGGACCACTGCAATTATGTTGCAGGAAAAGACCAAATTATGAGGCAGGGTTGAGCAATTTATGTAGCAAGAAAAGTACAGTTATGAATTAACACAACCAATAGCCCTAACTCAAGCAAATGTGATACCTGTTGCATTGCAAATGCTTGTTATACTTTGTGCCTCCTTTGAAGTTGGGAGAAGTTCTTAGAGGTTTCTCTTTGAAGTGCTTGGAATTTCCGGATTCCCTGCCGTAGCTTTAAGTTGGCTGAAGGACAATGATGTAATGTGAAGATGACAAGCTCTTTGTGTGAAAGCAAAGCACAGCCTATTCAGTTGCAGCTAGAGCTGTGCACAGCTCCACCTCCCAATCCTGCCAGCAAGTGTTGCATTCACAGTCACCTAGTCACTCAATTGAGTGACTATCTGGGAGGAATTCACAAAGTCTAACTGTCAGTTTCACCCATTTATATGACCTAAGAGTAAAAAGGTTAAGGGAAGAGAAATGCCAGCTTTCTAAAAGTGCCATTTCCACAATTGTAATTTAAAATCTGACCTTATCAGGAAAGAGGATTTTTAATTACAATTTCATACATACCAAACGTGAAATGTTTATCTGCCCTCAATCAAAAGTTAGCACTTATTGAAAGTAATAAGGCAACCCAATGTTATCCAATAGGACAAATAGGCCTCATAGTAGTGAAAAATGAATTTAAGAGTTTTTCACTACCAGGGCATGTAAACCTTAAAAGAATATGGCCAACTTCTTAATTACAATGCACCATGGCCTATGGGCTACCTACGGCCTACGCTTTAGGGGTGACATATGTGATAAAAGGGGAGTTTATCGCTTGGCAGGGGGTATATGGCCAAGTCGAATTTGCATTCAGGCTGCAATGACAGAACTGGGACTTATTTTAAGGGGTTACTTAAGTATGTGGCAAAATTTGTGTTTCAGACCCACTAGTAACATTTAATTTGCAGGCCCTGGGTATACGGTATAACACTCTACAAGGGAATCATAAGTAAATTAGATATGCCAATCAGGTGTAAACCAATTTATCATATTTAGGGGAGGGAGCACAAGCACTTTAGCACTGGTTGGGGGTAGTAAATTCCTATCGGTAACAAAAAACAATTTAGAAAACAAGTGGAGGGCAAAGGGAAACAAATTGCGGGTCAATAGATATGGGATAAGATGACTGCTATGGTGCACCCTAAGAGGAAGAAGCTGATCCATTGGAGTGCTGGTTTATGGATTCCAGTCTTGTGGAGGCATAGGATGTGGATGGGTAAGAGGTGATATCAAATGCAGCCTAGAGGTCATGTAGGATGAGTGCCTCTGTAACCTCCTTGTCCATGATGAGGCAGATGTTGTTGTGCCAGTCATGAGAATGGTTTTGTTGATGTTGTCTAATCTGAATCCTGATTGAGAATTGTCCAGAAGGTTATTGCCATTGAGGTGATCAGCCAGTAGGTTACTGAAAAGCTTTTCTACTACTTTTGCCAGCTGGGAGAGGAGGGATATGGTCCTGTAGTTAGACAGATATCATACCTGATCGGGCCAGAAAGGAAGTACTGTGACCAGTGTTCAGTAACTCTCTGTGTGTCAATCCCAGTTCTCAGGATCACTGAAAGGAGGAAGATATCCCACCATTAGAGGAAAGTGTCTGCTAACTGCACTTCCAGATACAGGGCTTCATTATGAGTTCAGTGGACGGCATGACCCATCCACCGAACTTCCGATGGGAAGGTTGCCGTCATGCTGGCTACCTCTCTGCTGGGCACGTTACGACTTTCCCACTGGGCTGATGGGGGAAACCAAGGTTTCCACCCTTCAGCTCAGTGGGAAAGTGGCAGAAGCATTGTCACCAGCTTGTGACCGAGCCGCGGCAATGCTGCCGTCTCAGGGTGCTCCAGCACCCTTTTTATCACACTACCGGAGAGTTTAAGGGAGATAAGAAACATGTATTTGGTGGGAAACAACCCATACTAGCTCCCTCTTCATAAAACTAATTACCACAGAAAGGTATGGGGTTCACCAATGATATGGAGCTTTGTTCACGAGAGATTATCCATGGGCTCCTAGACCTCACTGGGTGTAGAAAATGCGAAGTGTGGGTGCTGTGTAAAGTGAGTGAGGGAAAGGGGGAATTTCCAGCGAGGGGGTCGGTCTAGGCGCACAGGGAGCGCCTCCTTTGATGTAGTAAGTGCAGTTGCACTTACTTTGCGGCCATTCTTCCTCTTTCCTGGACCTCCAGCTACACCACAGATAAGACTGGGTGCCTGGTTGTTTGCATCAGAGAGATAATGTGTGTTTTAATGTGTGTGTGGCTTTTTTAATAGTTTTAGCAGTTGAGCTCAACAACTTTGTTGTATTCAACGTTTTCTGGCTATTACGACTGTAAACTAGTTGTTTTGTTTCAGATGCTTTACCAGAGGTATCTCCTCAGATCCCAATTTCCCACTAGGGCTGGTTCCCTCGTACACTATCCGTTAGCATTAAGGGCACATCTTGTGTCCCACAGGCTGTGTACTCTGCATTAACCCCTGTGTCAGGGGAACAACCCCCCTCCCACGGACTGTGAATTTTTATCTCCTGATACACGCTGTCTATGTCTCTATTTCCCTCCCCCACTAGAGTGTGACTATAAGGGGACACTCCCCCTCCTGGAATCTGAGGCCAGTTGCCTTAGATATTAGGGTAAGGTAACTTTTCTTTCTTTCATTCAATAGAACTGTGTTTTCACTGCGTGCTCTGCATGACTTTGGGTTGCTGTGGCACCCCTTTTTATATTATATTATATTATATTATATTATATTATATAGTTTGTTTTGCTGTGGTGTGTTGTTGAGGTAACATCACCCTCGTTTTCTACCCCCTTAGGCCTCCACGAGGTAGTCCCTTGCCACAGGTAGGCCCATTCAATCATTATTTTTTTCCCCCCTTTATGAGGGGAGGTTCATCTATCTGCACCTTGCATGATGGTTAGGGATCCTAGGCCCTGAAGAATGCCCCCAGACCTTCCATGGCTCATAGCAGAGGGCAGAAACATGTCGGCCAATTCTTAGATAGGCAACCCAGTGAGTCCTCATTCTCACTGAGGTGTCCTGCCCTTGTTTTTAGTTACACCAGCAGATACCACTATTAAAAGTGTAGACCACACACAGGTAGCTGCCTAGGTGTTTTTATATTCCCCTAGTTTAGCTGGATCCCATTATCTCCAGATAAAATATATTTACGCACTCCCTCCTGTTCTTTTAACAGTGAGGTTGAGTCTGCTCCAGCACCCTCACAATGTTTACAGGAGTCTGCTGTGCAGACAGTAAACATTGGGAGGGTGGCCTCTGCACCTGTTCCTTGCCAGTCTTTTCATGGTGGTGACACCGCCATGGAAAGGCTGTCGGAGAGCCAGGTCGTAATTGGCAGGGTGGTGCTGTATGCAGCGCCGCTATGACTGATTCCGACCTCTACCACCGTTAGCCTGTCAGGATCACCGATCCTGGTGGAGCCGGTGGTACCTTGGCGATCTGACTGCCAGGGTCGTAATGTGGTGGCCAGGCCGCCACAGCAGCAGCGGTCCTGATCGCCATAGTGAGGCTGGTGGTCTCAAGACTGCCAGCCTCGTAATCAGGCCCATAGTCTTCAAGTGGAAAATCAACAAAGTTTGTGATTTAGACAAGAAGCAAACAGGTCTACATGAAGTGGACCCCAAGATATGAGATTATTTTGAAAATCTTCAATGTACGGACCAATTGCTTCTGTTGTGAATAAATCTGGATGCTAAATCTACTACTGATTTGGAAAGTCCTAGGAGATACTCTGCTTTAGGCATAATTCCCTTGGTGAGGTAAAACTGGCAAAACTCTCTGGCAAGTCTAAACAATTTGTTTACATATGTAAAAGCAGAATATAACAGTTTTCCTTGCCCTAAGTTTAACTTTTTACTACTAAAGGACCTGCAAGCATCTCCAATTAGCATATGTGGCACTGAATTTTTTCACGTTAGCACTTTCCTCTTGTTAATATGTCTTTCCATCTTGGACCCTATCCAATTTTGCTTGCATCCGACTCTTACATTATATCTGTGGACTGGCAAAAATGAATCTTTCATTTGAGGTCCCTATTTAGGAGCACTACCAATGCAACTCCTCCCTTACCTGTTGAGAAAGGGAAATTATTGCTAAGGTAAGGGAGGCCCCTGTAAAGATATGGCGCCAGATGTATCATGTTATCCAATAGCGATTACCTTATTGGGATTTTTTGCGAATCGCATTTAGGTAATTGCTATTGGAGTGTATGAAACTCCAAGAGTTTCATACTGCGATTAGCAAGGGCTCGCAAATGGACCTACCTCATCAATATTCATGAGGTAGGTCACACTTTGCGAGCCATTGCGAATGGCTACAATCACAGGGATGGTGGTCTGCTGGGCTCAACAGACCACCATGTCTGTGATTGCTTTTCAATAAAGGATTATTTTTTTTTTTTTAATGCAGCCCGTTTTCCTAAAGGGGATGCGTTTAAAAATGAAAAAAAAAACGTTTTCTTTTCATTTTTTAAGAGTAGGCGGTGGTCCGTGGGACCACTGCCTGCTCTTAAAATATGTTTTCACATGCATTCACAAAGGTATAGGAGTCCCTTGGAGACCCCTTCCCCTTTGCGAATGGGTTACCACCTACTTTAAGTAGGTGGTAACTGCGATTGTTTTGTGACCCCATTCACGGTCACAAAACAATCATGCACACCTCTGCTATTCGGTATTAGGCAGGGACGCCCTTGACACGCCCCTTCCTAATACCGAATCGGTATGTAGTTGCAAATCCAATTTGCGATTCAGTAACCAGTTACAGAATCCCAAATTGGGCATGTTACATACCAAAACGCATTTTTGCGATCGCAAAAATGTTTGATACATCTGGCCCGTAATGCTTTCATGTGCTGTAATGCTTACTATTGTAGAGGAGATAGAAAGTTTGTCTGGATGGATGCGGATAACAGACCCTCACTCCTGGCTAATCTCTTGAGAAGAAACATCTGCAGTCAGAGTACTTATACAAACCTCCTTCCGATTAATTTTATTTTTTCATGGGAGAAAAAGGAATGCTTTCATAGAGTCTATCTCGAATTCTAAAAACTGAATAGTCTGTGATAGAAGAAAACACTAACATGTTTAATCTATTATCAAATCCAACTGTAGAAGACAGTGAGCGCCCACAGAATCTGATCTGTTGGCCTAACTGTTCCTTGGAGTTGCCCATTAATAACATGGTTACATAGATCACTATCCTGATGCCATGTGACCTTAAACAGTGCCACTACACAACTCATTAACCTGATGAAACACCACTGTTTTGATGACAATTCAGAAGGGAGAGACTTGAACTTTAATTTCTTTCCCTTCCAGCAAAACTGCAGAAATTGTGTGAGATGAACAGAACTGAAAGGTTTACCACTTTTAGGCTTACTTTTGCTAACCAGTCTTTCCTAGGAAAGGAATCTCTGAGAACTGTCAGTAAAGGACAAATACATTCAACAGCTTCAAATATATAACCGGGCGAAAGCCTATATCTGTTTTCCGCACCAGGTATAAGCTGCCAAGACAGCCATAAGAGGTTATAGGAACCTTGCCTATTGTTCCTTTGTCAAGTAATTCAAGTAATTAATGCACTTCTTGCATAATGAAACCCCTCGCTAGGGCTGTAAATATCAGAGGACAGTGCTGAATCAAGTGAACGCCATGGGAATAACATTCTATCTTGTGGTTCTGAATTGATTGTAGTACCTATTGATCCAATGTAATTAAATTCCAATTGTGAAAAAAGAGGGTGAGTCTGCCACCCAAAATTGTTAGGGAAAACATTTTTACCAAGGATTGACCTACCAATATGGGAATGGGCATGCCCCCTGCCCTCTTGAACCACTCTGTACTGGCTTTGTCTTTGAGGCAAGAAAGGAGAATATCTATCTCTGTTGTTGAAGCTCACTGTATGCCCTCCTCTTGTCCTCTTGGAACATAGAAGGGTAGGCAATAAGAGCTCAGCTGAAGGGTGCTGGAAAAGCATGTTTTGCCTCAACCAGCTCCTCTAAAAACATAAGGAACACATTCTTTTTAGGAGGTTTCGCTGGGCTTTTGTTAGAGATGCAAAAGTTTGGACATAAAATAAAATTTCTTTGATGAAAAGATCACCAAATAAATCAACTTCAGCATCAGGATGCAACAAGATTGCTATATCCATCAGATTGGGGTCTATTGTTATCAATAGAGTGTTCTTTCTGTACAATGCCATGGCTCTGTTAGCATTGCCTAGCAGGTAAATTGCTCTTATTGTTTATCCTCAGAGGACAGATAAATCTATGTGGCCGCCTGTGACTGCTGTATCTTCCATGATTTCCAGAATCTGAATTAGGAATCTCAGGAAGTCGAAAAGCTTATCCTAGCCAACTCAAAGGGGTTTATCAACACCTTTTTAGGGTCTTTCCATTTTTTAGGTACAATTAAACTATTGCAGGGTCATTCACTTGGGTAGCAGGTAGTCTGTGTGCTAAGATATGCCTACGATATTCAGCTTACAATGTACTCCTATTTGTTTTATCCACAGGTTTCCTAATCCACTGGGCCCCACATTGAGAATTAGAGGTGAAGGAGCCTGGTCTCCAGAAGTAGAATATGCAATTCTCTCAGGATCAAAATAGGGAGAACCTGAAGCATCCAAAATGACTGTTTTCTCCTGCTATAGGGTCAGGTGTATCACTGGCACTGAGGGGGTCACCAGTGTGTTCCTCGTGTATGCCCTGAAACAATCAGTAAGAGAGAACAGCAAATCTGACTATGATGGACCTAGAATTAAATATATTTTACCTTTTATCTGAAAAGGTATCCCTCACAAAAGAAAAAATAGGTATATAAGTTCTTGAGTTGATTCCTGATTTTGAGATTGCTTAGAGCCCTTTTTGCTTGAAGATGAATCTTTATGGTTAGCATGTGAGGATTCCCAGCCATGTGGTCCTTCCTTACGACACTGGGGAAAATTATCTATTAATTTATTAAGTAAATGGCTAACAGAGTCTTCTATGGAATGGATTGATGCAGCATCTGCTGAATATATGACCTCTTGTACTGTCACTTGTCCCTTCTCAACAGATTCTAGTCTTCCCTGCCTTTTCTGGCCATCCTCATCCACAGAGGAATTAGACTGATCATGGCCTGATCTCAGTGGAAGATTATTCATCAAGAGTCTCCTTCGATCACTTTTATCAGTGCCCTACATGCTGAGACTGTAAAGGCAAAATTAGATAAGTTGACACGCAGTCAAAGCCCAGAAGGTATAAAATTATTAATATTAAACTATGTATTTACTTCTGTTCTCCCTTTTTCTTTTTTTTCTTTCTTTTTTGCATGTGTAATAACTTGAAATATATTTAAATGTATTACCCAAACTAACAAAATAGGACTTGATGAGGGACTAACTTAAAGGTTTAAAAATATGTCTATATGTGTGTCCCAAAGAAACCGAAGATAAAGGCTGAGTAATTGAGAAATGGCTCCAGAGGGTGAAGCAATTCAATGCTTGGTAGCAAGTATGCTACAATATTGCACTTCTAAGGTTGTTGAGGTGAGACAGGCAATACATATAAGGTGCAGTTTGCCCCTGAGCAGTAAACGTTGCTGAGAATTGAAGCTCGCACATCTCAGTCAGATGTGAAGTGGGTTCAGCACTCAAATAAAAAAAAGTGTGCAGAGGTGTCCAATGCCTCCTTACACTGGCATTAACAATGAGTGATAATTATGAATGGTCTTAGGTAACATAAAATTATAAACAGTGTAATGATAGTGACCTCAAGATATCTTCAACACTGAAACAAATTGTAGTATTAGTCGAAGGGGCTGAGAACTCACTTCAGATAATAATCACAATCTTTGTCGGGTGAACCGCACTAAATAAACCTGTGCTCAACTCCCTGGTAGCTATGGCACATAGCAGTCAGGCTTAACTTTAGCAGTAATTTGTATAGCACTTATGTAGTACTCAAACTAAGAAAGGGAAAACCCATCACAAGAAAAACAGAGACATGAGTTTTGAAAATTTGAATAATAAATAGCACCAAAAAGCACCAAGCACCAACCATGGGTATCTGGTCATGCTCGACAGGTCAGAGTTGAAAGTTAAGGCTGAGTGTGATGGACCAGCAGTCAGATACACAGAATGGTTTGTCCTGGCAGAAAGGTACCTTCTCACTTAGAAGCTTTTATGGAGGTAGAAAGTCATCAGTGGGGCCATTCACCTGACTGGATCTGAGGAAGGGCTTGACGATGATAGGGACCCACTGCCAGAGATCTCAGCATCAATTGGAGGGTCCCTGGTGTCCAATCCAGGGAAGCCGATGATGAAGGCTGTTGGCGTCGATACTCCTATATGGCTCTGCATCGAGACCAGGAAAGCCAGAGTTCGAGTGCTGCTCTGCATTGTTCAAATGCTGCTCAGAGTTGCTCTGGTGATGCTCAGCAGTGAGTCTGGTGAAGCTGTCAATGAAGGTTTTAGTGTTGCTACTCAGCACTATATCTGGTCAAGCTTTTAGTTAGGCAGGGAGGAGTACACTTTGACGACAGCTGAGAGTCCATTACCTTGGTGGCAGTACTTGGGATCTACTTCCATAGATGCCAGAGCACGTCCAGGTGGTAATAGTCAGCTGGGAAGGAGAAAAAGGTCTTTAAGCTTGTTATAAAAGAAGTCAGCCTTGACCCTTGGAATCGCTTCTCGAATGCTGGGTTCAAAGCAAGCAGGTCTAGTCTTCCTTCGAGTTCTTAAGACAGCAGGACAGTCCTGTTGATTCTTTTCAGCTTCAGGAGTGTTCTGATAAGAGGTTTGTGGGGGGTAAATTTTTATGCCCAGTGCCAGCCTGTGGATGGAGAGCCACCCTTTTTTCACCCCTAAACCAGCTTGGGCAGCTCCCCCCTCCCAGTGGGTTTAGAGCCAGCCTGACTAAGAAGATGTGTTGAAGGGCCTCTTTATGACATGGTTATCCCCCCCTTTGTGCCTGATGTATGATGTAGCCTAGAAATTGTAGTGTCCATGGCCCCTGCTAACCAGGTTTCCTGGGCTATAGTTCTTTCCCTAAAACTGTTGTGATGCATTGGCACAATTGGATACACCGTTAGCTACCACTATAAGTCCCAAGTACAAGGTACTTAGTTACCTAGGGCATGGGGTACTAAGGGTTGGGCCCTAAGGGCAGCAGCACCGATTGTGGGACCCTCTAAGGCCATGCATCCAGATTCACCCAGCACTGCCACTGCAGGCTGAAGTGTCCTGGTGCAAACGTAAAACACAAACTCAACATGGCACACTGCTTGCGTGCCTTGTTCACCATACACTGCATACACTATGGATAAGACACCCCTCTGCCAGGCCTTCCAGCCCTAAGCCAGGGTGCACCATATTATATGTGAGGGCATAGATGCATGAATAATATGCCCCACTGTGTCCTTGCCAAACCTAGGACATAGTGAGTGTACAGAGCAGCCATTTTGAAATGCATATGTTGGACACTGGTCAGTACGTGTTTCACAGCAACATGATGGCCACTCTGAACCCTGGGTTGTTTGGTATCAAACAACTCGGAATGATAAATCCACACTGGTACCAGTGTTGAATTTATTATAAAATGTACCCAGGGGTCACCTTAGAGGTGCCCCCTGCAAAAGCTAACTACCCTAGCATGTTTGCTGTCTGGTCCTATACAACCTACCACTTACAGACATCCAATCTACAACCTTGGGGGGGGGGAGATCCATCCCTCTGGATTGTAGAACAATGCCCTTCCTGGGTGGAGGTGCTAACATCACCTCCCTCTGGAATGTGCACTGCCCTGGGGGTGAGCTTCAAAGGGCTTATCACCTTTGAAACAGGAACCCCAGGCCTGCTGTTTGCAGTATATAGTCACCCCCTTGCAAATCCCCACTTTCGGCAGGAACAACAGTGGAAAAATACACAAAGGGCATGCACCACCCCCTAAGATGTTGCCTGCAAGGTGGGCTCTCCATTTAACTTTCCTCCATCTTGGATGGAGGAAAAATAGCTGAGTAGGGATAGAGAAGCGACCCCTCTCTACAGGAAGTGGTCACTTATTGGGTGCAGCCACCCTAAGGTAGATGACCCATTGGTCACCACCAGGTTGCCCCTAAAGCACCCACTAAATGCAGTATTTAGTGGGCATCCCTAAACCAGGAAAGACCAGCACCAAGAAGCTCCAAGGCACGAGAACTGTAGAACTGCTGCAACAAAGAAAAGGTGCCAAACCCAGTGTGTTGCACCCAGGACCCAACAATCACTGCTGAGAAGCTGCTGGACAACTCAAAAAACTCTAGAGAGCCACAGAGGACCTCCAGGCTTCATAAATTGCCATATAACTCTCTCCAAAGTGAAGGTACCACTCTACAACAGCAAGAAACCAGCAAGACAGTGAGGGTCACTTCACTGACCAGCTGCTAACTCCCAAACCAGACACTGCAGCTGGACCACACTACACACTGATGACTGCTAGGCCAAATCCTGATAGTATTCCAAGTTTGGTGGCACAGCACCCTCCAGTGGTCAAACCATGCCAATACCCTTGGTATTGGCCAGCTAACGTCGGACACCAAGAAAACCGGCCTCCTGGGACTGAAAAAGGTCCAGGAGGACGCCCCAGTTGAGGGACTTCAGGAACACCCTGAACTGCCCACTAAAGTGTCCCCATTGCCCTGCAAATGACCCTTGAATGAACTTACCTCCTGCTTCTGAGGGCATCCTTGTGCACGGCTCCTGGCTCACCAATTCGCTCTGCACCTGGCCACCCTGTGCCCTGCAACAAAGAACCTGCTGTGCCTAAGGGTCCCCCACCCCTAGCGACCTTGACACTCCAAGAGGACCCCAAGGTACCATCTTTATACTTACCTGTACAGTTCTTTTAGAAGTGGTCTCCTTAGTGGCCCTGCACCAGCTCCGGAGACCTTCTCCCACTGCTCCCGCCGGAACCGGGAACCGCGTGCACTCCTCCAGCTGGCACAGTGTTCCCACTGAGAACCTTGACCAAGCTGCAAAAGAAGAACTTAGTAAACCAACTGTATGATTTTATATGTATTTTTAAAGGTAATCTTCCATTGATTCCTAAGATGCGTAATTACGCACAACATTTTTTTTATTAAATAACAAAAATTCATATTCCAAAACGTACTTTTTTGATAATTTTGGTCTTAAGAATTACATAAAAATCTGAAGTATTTTTATAAATCGGTCTCGAGTTATTCCTTTGAGTGTGTTAGTTGCAAGATTGATGCTGTGAGTATAACAAATGCTTTGCACTTCTCCAAGATTGGCCTAACTGCTCAACTAAGCTACCTTAAAAATTAGAGCATTAGGTGATCTCGCTTTTATCCCTGTAAACCAACGTGTGGTTGCCTGGACCCCCGGCACAGTGTTCCTAGCTTTGCACACTACAGTAAGGGCCAGCCTCCTACAGAAGACAAAAAGGAGACATATGCCAGTGTGAGCTACATCTACCAGTGACAGTGTAGGCATCATTTGAAGCTCAGGAAGGGGATGGGTACGGCCCCCACATCTTCCTGCCCAAGGGAAAATACAAGTCCCCACTCCCAAAACTCTTTGCCCACTGTCTGGGACAATCCACTACTAATCTTACCAAACAAGAGCCATCAGCAGTCGTTTGGCCCTGGACACTGGCAGGCAGATAGGCCTTTTGATTTTGGGCAGGAAAGAGATGATTTCCAAGAGTATTTCTTCCTTAATAGTAACATACAGTACAACTTGACCATTAAGTTGGATTTTAAATTACTAATAAAATAAATGAGTCCTTGAATATTTTTTTGTAGCTGGTCCTAAACAGAAAGTAAGCCTTATATTTTTTATGGTGTAACCCAGTATTTGCCTATGAGACAGCCAGCCTTGCCACAGTGAAAAATAATTTTGAAGGCCTTTCACTGCCAGGAAATGTAAAATATTATTTTCTACATGACCTACATTTGAATATCATGCACCCTGCCTTACTGTGCATTATGGTCTACATTAGTGGTGACTTATAGTTATTAAAATGCAAGGTTTAGGTCTGTCAAAATGGTGATTTTTACAGGTCAAATTTGCATTCCAAAAACTGCACAACCAGGCTGTAGTAGGAGGTATGGAAACATGCTTTACAGGGCTACTGCCATTGAGAGGCATAATGAGTGCTACAGCCCACGAGTAGCATTTATTTACTGGCCCTGGGTACCAAAAACTAGGGACTTATAGGTAAATTAAGGGGCATATTTATACTCCGTTTGCGCCAAATTTGCGTAGTTTTTTTCGACGCAAATTCGGCGCAAAACGAACGCCATATTTATACTTTGGCGTTAGACGCGTCTAGCGCCAAAGTATGAGTAAAGAGCGTAATTTTTTTGCGTGAACGCCTTCCTTGCGTTAATGAGATGCAAGGTAGGCGTTCCCGTCCAAAAAAATGACTGCGACGCAAATGCGTCGTATTTATACTCCCGGGCAAAAATCACGCCCGGGAGTGGTCGGGTCAAAAAACCCCGCATTTGCGCCTCTTTTTAACGCCTGGGTCAGGGCAGGCGTTAAGGGACCTGTGGGCTCAGAATGAGCCCAGAGGTGCCCTCCCCTGCCCCCAGGGACCCCCCCTGCCACCCTTGCCCACCCCAGGAGGACACCCAAGGATGGAGGGACCCACCCCAGGGGCATTCAGGTAAGTTCAGGTAAGTATAAATTTGTTTTTTTTTTATACATTTTTTTGGCATAGGGGGGCCTGATTTGTGCCCCCCTACATGCCACAATGCCCAATGACCATGCCCAGGGGACATAAGTCCCCTGGGCATGGCCATTGGGCAAGGGGGCATGACTCCTGTCTTTACTAAGACAGGAGTCATGTAAATGGCGTCTGGGCGTCGTTAAAAATGGCGCAAATCGGGTGGAGGCGATTTTTTAGCGTCAACCTGACTTGCACCATTTTTAAGACGCCCTAACGCCATTTTCCCCAACGCCGGCGCTGCCTGGTGTACGTGGTTTTTTTCCACGCACACCAGGCAGCGCCGGTCTGCTAGCGCCGGCTAACGCCATTCAATAAATACGGCGCCCGCATGGCGCTTCAGAATGGCGTTAGCCGGCGCTAAACTTTTTGACGCTAAACTGCGTTAGCGCAGTTTAGCGTCAAAAAGTATAAATACGGCCCTCAATGTGCTAATTAGGTGCATGCCAAATTTACCATATTTAAAAAGGAGAGCACAAACACTTTACCACTGGTTGGCAGGGGTAAAGAGCAGAGAGATCAATGGCCACCAAAAATTGATTCAATAACAGAAGGCAGAAATCTGGGGTAATATCATGCAAAAATTGTCATTTTCAACAACCACCAAATTATAAACAGAAGAAAAGATCACAATATCAGTAATGAAAGAACATATTCAAAGACGAAAAGTTGGAAGGAAGTACATAAGTATTCTAGAGCAGCAAAGAACAGGCTTTTGCAGAGAGCATTATGGTACACAGTGCCCTGAGATTGGAGGTACTATTGTGATGTCATGCAGCTACTGGACTGCTAACCTGCACAGCCTGGTACTCTGGTTTGTTTCTTTTCTCTGATGTTGAAATAACTTGTATAAACATGTTTTATTTGAGGCTATAGTTTACGGTAAAGAACAAAATTCATAATTGAGCCTCTGGCCTTTTAATAGACTCAGAAGCAGTTTAAAGTATGTTTCTTCAGAAATGGCTGTAGTTTGATGTGTGCTAACATATACATTGAAGCCTGCTTTTCTGTAATCAGCACTACAAGAGCAATACATCAACTCACTGATATAAATGTCTCTTCATGACAAGTAAATAAATACTTCCAATGGCTGTTCAGTTTCATGAAAAATAGTTCAAAAGAAAATCTAAAACCTTTTCAATGATTTCCTAAACTTCCTTCAAGAAATGGGAAATGGTTAAACACTCATAAAGCATGTGTATCATAGATCCTAGTGAAGATTTACAATGCCAACACTTTGGTGTGTCAATAATTAAGCTTTAAACATTTTGTCTGAAGATCAGAAACAAGTGTAAAAAAGAAACACATTCATTTGTACAAGAAAAGCTGGGATAAAGTTACCAATTCTTTGTATTCAAACAGATTTCCATTACACATTATTTGCTCTGGCTAAATGCAGTGTGATGTCACAACTCCACAGTAGTAACATATTACAATAATATACCAACGTTATGTTCTTAATTACAATTGAGTAGTGATGTGACAAGTAGTGTATAATAAGGAAATCGGAAACAGGTTTCAATACAAATATTGCTGACTTTCATGTAGTATGAAAAAAGGGCAGGCTTTGATAAGGTTACCACAGTATCCCATGCATTCTAGTTGAAATAAACATAGATTAGCCAGCCAGAGCTGTTTTACATTAGAATCACAGTGAAAAGCTATAATAAACTAACATAAATCATACATAGAGATACATCTGAGTAACAGTCGAAAAGAAAATAAATAATAGGGGCTATAATTATAAAATTAAAATTAAACCAGAACCTTCTAAACCTTATATTGCATTCAAAGTATTAATGTAAGAAGTCAAGAGTATGCTATATGGTGGTTGCAAGCAGGGGAGTGATGCCAAGAGGAGGTTGCAATTTAATTTGATTGATTTTACAGCTGTAGAAAACAAAAACTCAAATAATTTTCAGTCACCAGGAGAAAGTGTATTCAGAGATGCACAAGACTTTCAAATAATGATAGTGAATGAAAGTAGGAATTGAAAATCAAAAACCTTTTTAATGGTTTTACAAACTTTCTTCAAGAAACAATAGAACAGCATGTGTATCAAAGAACCTATTGAAGATTTGCAATACCAACAGATTGGTGTGTCAAGTAATTTAGCTTCAAACTTTTTGTGTGGAGACCGGAAACTATTGTATAATAGAAACACATTAGTTTGTAAAAGAAAATCTGGAAAAAAGTTAGCATGGAAGATGCTGATAAGGAGTTCTTTATCTATAATTTAGATGTTCTATGTCATGAATGATTTGAAATATTGATGCATAACTCCATTCCAGACACTTTAGCTGATGATATTGTGTTACAATTAGCTTTAAGAATGGAGTTGCATAGGAGTTCATATTTATAATAATCATAAAGAATCAAAGAAATAGTGGAGCACACCATATGCCTATGCAAAGATTGTTCAAACTAATTAGAACCTATGGGAAATTTAGTTAATCCCTTATTTTGTTAAGAACAATTAACATGAGTAGTAAGGGTGTTCATTTTCCTACCCCAATATACATTCAAACAATTTTCCACAAAACGTAATTCATTCATAAAGATGTATAAAAACGATATACACACCCAATATAAACATATAACAAAGAATACAAATAATACATATGCATAAAAGATAATGCATTCCAATTACAGAAACCTCTGAAAATACTGTATATTACAATTTTCTCAGATGATCCAATTTAGAGCAGAGTGGGCCAAAAGATGTACAATGCTAGGGCTTCAGCCAACACATGTTTCGTCCTAAAATTGACTTTTTCAAGGCTGATAAATTATAATACACAACATCATATTACTTAATTACTTCCTTAATTTGTAATATTAGCTCTAAACTATAAACATGTTTAAAAAATATCAACAAAGGCACATTAAATAGAAAAAAATACATGCTAATGGTCTTTAACTCACAAAGAGAACAAAACTCCCACTATTCACTACAGCATCATACCTATGTGATGCATATAAACTGAATTAAAACTGAAAACCCATTAAAACACCCATGTGCCCAAAGTGTGAAGAGAGAGTGAACTTTAGGAAAGGAAACCATGCATAAGATGTGAACTACCTATAATCAAAAATAAGGAGAGCAGATCTTTCGCAATATAGTAACCAGTATATCCCAAATAATCACAAGAGTGTTTATGACAAAGATCATACATACATAAGTACCTTGTTCGCAAATATTGTCATCAGTTCAAAATATCAAAGACTAAAAGGAAAAAGAGAATATATTACCTCCAACACATAACAATCCTATATGATTGCCCCTTAGTGTAACCAATGAATACTCTCATACCAACCTTATCAGATATATCCACTACTATTAAATCAGAGTATTCACAACAGGCCAAATCGAGCTTCAAAAGTCCTTATGAACAAATCTTACAAATCTTGACAAAGGAACTGGCATATAATATTGTCAGCCTCAAATGCGTAGACAGAAACAGCAACGAAGGAACCCCTTCTACATCTGAAAACAAAATTACTCAACACCTTAGTATTGTGAAGTGCAGCTCATAATTAAGCTACCAATATCTTTTAAACATTGCTCTTTCCTTTTTACTTCTGCCAAGTCTAAAGCTTACTGCGCCAAATTAACAAATTTCACTTTTTTAATTTCCATCACAAAAGCATCCATTATAAACAAACCTATATCGCAATGAGTGTCTGCATTGTTCATTATTTGCACAGACATACACATATGTGATTGGAACATATATAATCAGTGAACCTGCGCCCATTTCAGTCAAACGAACCATATATTGACTCTTGGATTTCATAGTTTGAAAAAAACAACGAATCGCTCACAATTGTGCACATGCAATACCTGTACAGTGTGACCTCCCTCCAAAATTCAAAGTCGTAGGTTCTTGTACACCTTTACAAACACAGGTGACGTATAACAAACACGTTTAAATAGAGCCAAACTCTGTAAATAGAAACTCAGCCCTTCCATTGAGGAGGCTCAATGTTGTCAAACGTAAAGAAGCGGCGGCCATATAATGTTTGAGAAGAGAAAGCAACGATGCCCCCAACAACCGTCGAGAATGAGCTACTAGTTTAAGCAAACGTAAATCTGGTGCCCATCTTGATGTTATCCGACCAAACCAAACTTGCAGTTATGAACTACATTCCTAAATATTAAACAATATCACCACATAGAATTTCTCCATTAAAATCATATAATTGCAAATATATGTAATATTGAGCTCTCCAATATTTCTAAGATAATATAATTGTCGCTTTGCAAAAAGTAAAGACAGCAACGCGCAAACAAGTATATATATAGATCTACAATATCTCCAAAACTACCTAACCAACTTTTCACAAAGAACGTCAGTTTTATAAACTCCATCCAGTGGATGTCCATAATCCCTGCGACCATGTCCATACTTGCCACAATTCAGGTAAAACTGATTTTGTTTAACTTGTACCAACTACGTGAATACAACCCTAAATAATGTCCACACCATTTGAGATCTAGTTATTACAATATACCCACCTTAACCAAATCTATGTCCTAAAAAGCAAAACAACATTGCCATGTTTAATAAGGCACAAAATTCCTGTAAATTATACCATCCTTATACGAGCCACATTTCTCCTACGGCATTTTCCAAGAAGTGAGCTCCCCAATGAATAAACTTCAGTCTGCTGCAAAGAGAGATAGAAAAAAGTGTGAAAACAGTCTTGCTTACACTCTTATAAGAGAATAAGCAAGAATTGTAAGTATATATATTTGAAACATCAATAAGAATACACATTATTTGCACATATGCGATTGGAACATATATAGCCAGTGAACCTGCACCCATTTTAGTCAAAGGGACCATATATTGACCCTTGTATTTCATAGTTTGAAAAAAAAAACAAATTGCTCGCAATTGTGCACATGCAATACCTATATACTGCGACCTCCCTCCAAAATTCAAAGTCGTAGGTTCTCGTACACCTTTGCAAACACAGGTGACGTATAACAAACACGTTTAAATAAAGCCAAACTCTGTAAATACAAACTCAGCCCATCCAATGAGGAGGCTCAATGTTGCCAAACGTAAAGAAGCAGTGGCCGTATGTTTGAGAAGAGAAAGAAACGATGCCCCCAACAAACTTCGATAGTGAGCTACTATCTTGATGTTATCTGATCAAACCAAACTTGCAGTTATGAACTACATTCCCAAATATTAAACAGTATTGCCACATAGAATTACTCCATTAAAAACATATAATTGTAAATATATCTAATATCGAGCTCTCCAATATTTCTAAGATAATATAATTGTCGCTTTGCACAAAAGACAGCGACGCGCAAGCTAGTATATATCCAGATCTATAATACCTCCAAAACTACCTAACCAACTTTTCACAAAGAACGTCAGTTTTATAAACTCCATCCAGTGGGTGTCCATAATCCCGGCGACCATGTCCATATTTGCCACAATTCAGGTAAAACTGATTTAGTTTAACTTGTACTAACTACGTGAATACAACCCTAAATAATGTCCTCACCAATGAGGAGGCTCAATGTTGTCAAACGTAAAGAAGCGGCGGCCATATCAAGTTTGAGAAGCGAAAGCAATGATACCCCCAACAACCGTCGAGAGTGAGCTACTAGTTTAAGCAAACGTAAATCTGGCGGCCATCTTGATGTTATCCGACCAGAGCATCCCTACTTAGGAAACATAGTAAATCTCAAGGCAAATCTTTATATAAAGCTGTGAGTTTTTGTACTCCTTATAGCCAAAATAGTGAAAATATATATCGTATCCTATGTAAACATTGGAACATCTTGCAGACTGAACGCACTCTTGCAGAGATAATACCTTGGAAACCGAAAATGATTCACAGGAGGGGGAAGACCATTAGGAACTTTGTTTGTCGGAGTTTTCTACCCCTATTAAGGAAAGTAAATTTACGTGGCTCACAGAAAAAATCAATGGCTTTTATAAATGCGGTCATTGTAACATGTGCAATATAGCATTGCATTAAGGCCCTCATTACAACCCTGGCGGTAAATCCCCCTTTCCGCCGTGCTGAAAACCGCCAATAAACCGTTGCGGCGGTGGAATTCCGCTACAGGTATTACGACCCACATCTCGGAATCCGCCACAATACAGACCCCCACACAAGTCCGCCACACCAAAGGTCAGTGATAAAGTGGCGATACCAAAACCGACACTGTCATGCCCCACAAATCAACGTGGCGGTGTTTCAACTACGGTAATCCATTGGCGGTATACACCGCTGCGCTCAAAATACACACACACTCACAAATTACAACCACATTGGACAAATCAAAATACACACTCCTGATACACATACACACACCACACCGACACACTCACAACACTATAAAACACACCCACAATACCCACAAACCCTTACAATGTAAAATTTTGAAGAAGGCCAGAGAGAGAGATTAGCAAACACATCAGCATCCACAGACATACAACACCATCACTTATACAGCATCCACACATCTCAAACAACACACACCAACACATCCCCCCACACATCACAACAGACAGCACCTCACACATCACCCACACCACATCATGGCACCTGAAAGACACCCCAGGTTTTCAGAAGAGGAGCTCAGGGTCATGGTGGAGGAAATCATCCGGGTAGAGCCACAGCTTTTTGGATCACAGGTGCAGTACACCTTCATTGTGAGGAAGATGGAGCTATGGCGGAGAATCGTTGACAGGGTCAACGCAGTGGGACAGCATCCAAGAACACGGAATGACATCAGGAAGAGGTGAAATGACCTACGGTGGAAGGTGAGTTCTGTGGTTTCAAGACACCAGATTGCTGTACAGAGGACGGGAGGTGGACCCCCACCTCCTCCCCCACAACTAACAACATGAGAGGAGCAAGTCTTGGCAATACTGCATCCTGAGGGCCTCGCAGGAGTAGCAGGAGGACTGGACTCTGGTAAGGCAAATCTCTATCACTATATCCCCCACACCCTACCTGCATGCCATCACATAACCCCACCCTTACCCTCACTCCCATCACTCCATCATCTCACATATGTCCCACTATCACAACCCACACATCTCAATACCAAAGCCCTGCATGCAACACTTATGCATGGACCACCGTCACCAAAGCATGTCCAGTACAGATACCCACACAGACCCAAACCAACTATCACAAAAGTGCAAACACAAATATGCAAGCACAGGAGTAGAGGGTACCTCACCCAATGCACAAGATGGCACACACAGACACTAAAACTATACATTTACACCCCAACAGGACCCATACCCAACGTCACTGGACAGGAGGTGCCAGACATATCCAGTCCCCCCACAGAAGAGGCCCACAGTGATGACAGCAGCTCTGCACACCTGGATCAAGATGACCAGCCCGGCCCATTAGGGACCTCGGGACAGTCGGTTCCCCTGACACAGTCCCAAACCACCACTGAACCTCCCCCCCTCTGGAAACACCACCACAGCACACCACCCAGCGGGCCCATCCCTTTGTCCCCAGGACACGTCAATCAGCAGTGTGTCCATTACTACAGGGAACCCAGGCAAACCCACCAACCCAAGAAAATCAGGGACCCGTGATCAGTGACAGTGGGCACACGGTTCAGGGGACAGAGGTACAGGATAACAGGGAAGCTGGGAGGACTGATGTGCGACAGGGGGAGGACAGGCCCAGGGAACCAACACTCCACGAGGCACTCTCCAACATCATGGGAGCTTACCACCATTCCCAGGAGACCATGGGCACGGTACTGGCCAAGTTTCAGGGGACCCAGCAGCTGCAGGAGGAACACTACCTGGGGATCAGGGAGGACTTGAAGTCCATGAACACCACCCTAGTCACCATTGCAGGGGTGCTGGCAGACCTTGTCAATACCATGAGGGACACAGTGATACACCAACAGGCCCCTGACACTACCCTGGACGATGAACAGCCCTCCACCTCTGCTGGCGCTAGTGGACAGGAGGCACCGCAACAGGACCAACAGGCCACCAGCACCCCACCCCCTGCAGAAGGAGAACCACCCCGCAAACGGTCCCTGAGATCCAGGAACAAGACAGAGAACATTGCCAAGACCCCCGCCAGTAAATAAGACCCTCCTGAATGACACCCTTCTGTCCCACTTTGTCACCCTGTCCACCTTAAACTGCCATAGCTCCACTTCCTATGCCCGATTGGACAATGCACCTGAGAGACCAAAAGACTAGACTCTGCCATGAACATTCCTCCACCATCACCCCAGCCCATTTCACACACCCCTCCACTTATTTGCACAGAAATAAACACCCTTGAATTACCAAAAAATCTGGAGTCAGTCTGTGCTTTCACAAATGTGTCATTGCAAAATCTCTGGAATATAGCAATGTCAATGTACTTGTTCCCATACCAATGTTACACAGCTGTAGGCCAGGAGTAAACATAGCAGAGGCCACAAATTGGGACCCAGATCTGTGAAATTGAAAGCCAAAGTGACAAGTCAGGGTCCATACACAGAGGTAAAAAGGCAGACTTCTGCTAGGTCCTACAATAGTATGAGATGTGGGAAGCAGTTCCATCTTCTTACCTGTGTCTCACTGGAAGTATTGCATGATGATGTTGTTTTGGTTGTCTAAATCTTCTTCTTCTGCCTCCTCTTCTTCACTGTCCACAGGCTCCACAGCTGCCACAAGACCAGCATCAAGCCCATCCTCCTGCAGAAAAGGCACCTGCCGTCGCAAGGCCAGGTTGTGCAACATACACCAGGCCACGATGATCTGGCACACCTACTTCGATGAGTAGTATGGGGATCCACCTGTCAGATGGAGGCACCGGAATCTGGCCTTCGGGAGGCTGAAGGTGCGCTCGATTATCCTCCTAGTTCGCCCATGTGCCTCATTGTAGCGTTCCTCTGCCCTTGTCCTGGGATTCCTCACTGAGGTTAGTAGCCATGACAGGTTGGGGTAACCAGAGTCACCTGCAAATATCGAGGGACAACTGTTAGACATCCTCCAAAACATTAGGGAATCTCCCATACCCAGACAGCAAATGGAACTGTGTGGGGACTTTAGGCTCACCTATTAGCCACACACAGGGGCATATTTATACTCCGTTTGCGCCGAATTTGCGTCGTTTTTTTCAACGCAAATTCGACGCAAAACTAACTCCATATTTATACTTTGGCGTTAGACGCATCTAGCGCCAAAGTTCATGGAGTTAGCGTCATTTTTTTGCGTGAACACCTTCCTTGCGTTAATGATATGCAAGGTAGGCGTTCCCGTCTTAAAAAATGACTCCGATGCTATTGCGTCGGATTTATACTCCCGGGCAAAAATGACGCCCGGGAGTGGACGGGACTAAAAAAACCGCATTTGCACCGGATTTTAGCGCCTGGGTCAGGGCAGGCGTTAAGGGACCTGTGGGCTCAGAATGAGCCCAGAGGTGCCCTCCCAAGCCCCCAGGGACACCCCCTGCCACCCTTGCCCACCCCAGGAGGACACCCAAGGATGGAGGGACCCATCCCAGGGAAGAAAAGGTAAGTTGTGGTAAGTATTTTTTTAAATTTTTTATTTTGGGCATAGGGGGGCCTGATTTGTGCCCCCCTACATGCCACTGTGCCCAATGACCATGCCCAGGGGACATTAGTCCCCTGGGCATGGCCATTGGGCAGAGGGGCATGACTCCTGTCTTTGCTAAGACAGGAGTCATGTTAATGGCGTCTGGGCGCCCCAAAACAATGGCGCAAATCGGGTTAAGACGATTTTTTTGCCTCAGCCTGACTTGCCCCATTTTTGGACGCCCAAACGCCATTTTTCCCTACGCCGGCGCTGCCTGGTGTACCTGGTTTTTTTTCACGCACACCAGGCAGCGCCGGTCGGCTAATGCCGGCTAACGCCATTCAATAAATACGGCGCCCGCATGGTGCTTCGGAATGGCGTTAGCCGGCGCTAATTTTTTTGGCGCAAAACTGCGTTAGCGCAGTTTTGCGTCAAAAAGTATAAATATGGCCCACCGTGCCTCTGTAGTTGCCCCATCAAATAAGGAATGCTGCTATTCCTCAAAATGTAAGCGTCATGCACTGAGCCAGGATACTTGGCATTCACAAGGGAGATGTACTGGTCTGCCAAACACACCATCTGCACAGTCATAGAATGGTAGCTCTTCCGGTTTCCATACACCTGTTCATTCCTCCGGGGGGACCAAATGCCAAATGTGTACCATCAATGGCACCAATGATGTTGGAGATATGTCCCAGGGCATCAAAGTCACCTTTCACTGTGGGCAAATCCTCCACTTGAGGGAAAACGATGTAGCTGCGCATGTGTTTCAGCAGGGCAGACAACACTCTGGACAACATGTTAGAGGACATTGGCTGGGACATCCCTGATGCCATGGCTACTGTTGTTTGAAAAGACCCACTGGCCAGGAAATGGAGTACAGACAGGACCTGCACTAGGGGGGGGTATTCCTGTGGGGTGGCGGATATCTGACATCAGGTCAGGCTCCAACTGGGCACACAGTTCCTGGATTGTTGCACAATCACTTCTGTAAGTGATAATGATGTGTCTGTCTTCCATTGTCGACAGGTCCACCAGGGGTCTGTACACCAGAGGATGCCCCCATCTCATCACCTGCCCCAGTGGACGTGCCCAATGGAGGAGAACGGGGAGCAGAGGGTCATACAACACTTAGGTATCACAAGGCTGTTAACTTTTCTCTATGTCCCTTTGTCTGTCCGTATTCCTGGCCTAAATAGGTGTGATGCAGTTATTTGGCCTGCCGTGTGGCCCCCTGAAATGGCGGCTGCCTGACCTGTAAGGTGGGACAAGGGGAAATGAGGTAACTGCACTGGCGTTGTACACCGTCGCAGTAGGCAGTCGAAGACCGCAACGCAATTCAGCATTGGTTAACATTGGGCCCTATAAGTTCCAGGAGCCAATGACAATGTACGCAAGCGGGGACGGTCCGCACGGCCGCGGACGTGACAGCCATTTTCTATCTGTTCCCTCACTTGATACCTGACCTTTAACAGCAGAGGACCTACACTGGAAGTGCTGCTGTGACCTGTGTCTGGAAGCGACAATGGCTACAGTGTCTGGGGAAAGGGCCCATGCCTTCACTTCGGAGGAGTTTGAGAAACTAGTGGATGGGGTCCTCCCCCAGTACACGCAACTGTACGGTGCTCCAGACAAACAGGTGAGTATACTGTGAGCATGGTGTAAGGCACATGATTGTATGGAGTGCCGTGTATGGAAGAGGGAGGGGGGGACAAGCCAGCATGTGAGGATAGTGTGTGTGTATGAATGTCTGGGCCAGGGTGGGAGGTTTGTAGGCAATGTGTGAGAAGAACTGTACGGGAGAGTAACATCCATTTTAACTTCACTTTTCCTCTAGGTCAGCGCCCACCAGAAGAAGGGTGTTTGACGTGCCATCGCCAAGGGAGTGCGGACCCTGGGGGTCTACCATAGACGGAGCACCCACTGCCGGAAAAGATGGGAGGACCTGCACCGCTGGATCAAGAACACGGCAGATGTCCTCCCAACGTGGAGGGGGTGCCCATCGCACCATGACACCCCTGATGTAACGGATCCTGGCAGTGGCATATCCAGAGTTGGATAGGCGCTTGAGGGCATCACAGCCGCCACAAGGGGGTGAGTACACTCTCATTCAGCTGACTCTGCGTGCTTGACGAGGTGTCTGCGTGGGGGTGGGGGGGCGGGCTGTGGGTTCCCCTAGGCCAGGCCAGATGCGCAAAGGTAGATCCATTGTTTTGCAGCCTCATTCCCACTCTAACCCCAAAGGTGGTATTTGCCCTCTACACCTAGTCAGGCTCCCATGGGTTCCAGCTGTGCATGAAATGGGTGTAGACAGAGTCCCCCTTGGACATGTGCTTTTCCCCTGCACTGGTAATGCATGGCTTAGTGCGTAGGGCTGTTCCCTGTGTGTTGTGTCCGCCAACGGTAGTGGTGTTGCATGCACTGACCATGTGTCTCTTCTGTCTTCCCCCCTTTTTGTTTTGTCACCCTGTTCTTGCGTGCATTAGCATCATCTGGTGGAGGAACAATGGCACCGGAGCAGGAGGGAGCTGCATCCCACATGGCCCTGGAGGGTGAAGTAACGGAGTCTGAAGGCACCAGTGGGACTGAGGGGGAGGGGAGCTCCATGACGGGGACAGGAGCATACACCAGCAACAGCGACTCATCCTCTGATAGGAGCTCCCTTGCGGTGGTGGGCACCTCTGTGCCCACTGCATCAACAGGTACACCCGCCACCCCCCCACCAGCACCGCCCTCCCAGCAGCCCCTCAGTGTGTTTCCTGTGCCCGCTCATCCAGGAGGGTGGGCATCTCCTTCGCCCCAGGCACCTGAGTCCCTGCCCCAGTCAGCCCTGCTGCCCTCAGTGAGGAGGCTATTGGCCTTCTGAGATCCCTCACTGTTGGGCAATCTACCATTTTGAATGCCATCCAGGGTGTTGAGAGGCATTTGCAGCAAACAAATGCATACCTGGAGGGCATTCATTCTGGCCAGGCGGCCCAACAGAGAGCATTTCAGGCTCTGGCCTCAGCACTGATGGCAGCCATTGTCCCTGTGTCCAGCCTCCCCCCTCCAACTTCCTCCACCCAGACCCAATCCCTTGTACCTCAGCCTATCACAAGCACACCATCAGACCAGCATGCACACTCATCAACACACAAGAGTGGACATGGCAACATAAACACCACACATCCCACAGGCACTCACACAAGCACCATCCCATGCAGACACACCAACATCCACTGCCTCCACTTTGTCCCCCTCCTCCACGTCCTCCTCCTCCCTCCCTGTCTCGTCTCAACTCCCACCTGCATGCACTACATCCTCAGCCACTACCTCCATCACCAGCACGCCCATCACCACACACCACTCACATGCACTCACCACCCCCACTACCATTCACACATCCCCTGTGTCCTCTCCCAGTGTGTCTGTGAGCCCTCCTCCCAAACTACACAAACACAGGCACACACCCACCCAAAAGCCATCCACCTCACAACAGCCTCTGGCCCATGCACCTTCACCCAAATTCAGCAAACGTAAACACCTCCTACAACCACTACCTCTTCCTCCACTCCCAAACCCCCTCCATCTTCCCATCCCACTGTGTCTAAAAACTTTTCCTGGCTAAAATTTACGTCTTCCCTACACCTCCCCCCCATCATTCCCCTAAGGCCAGGCTGTCCAGGTCCCAGCCCAGCACCTCAGCCACCAAATCCTCAAGCACAGTGGCCCCAGCAACTCCGGTCTCATCGTGGGCACCACCCATCAGGGCTGCCAGTGTGCCACCTAGCGAGGCCAAGGAGCAGGCCAAGGAGCCACCTGCCAAGGTGAAGAAGGTGCCCACATGCCAGAGGGAGAAGCCGCACCTACCAGCAAGCAAGGGCTCTTCCAAACCAAAAGGCGACAGTGGTAAGACACCAGCAGCAACATCAAAGGTGGGGAAGGGACACAAGCTGAAGAGCAGGTCAGGATAGGGCACGGTAGCTCCAGCTGAAGGACCAGAGTCACCACTTCTGTCAACCACAACATCAACCTGTACGGCGGTGAACATCGCCACCTGCACCGCCACCAGCACCGCCACTAGCACCACCACCTACACGTCTGCTGCCTCAGCAACAGTCCCCAGCATCATCCCCAGTGGGCAGCCATCCGAGGCTGCAGGAGACGTCCTGCTGTGTCCCTCAACAGGTGCAGACACATGCACCTCCGCCACGACACTGCCGCAACCACCGCCACCAGCCCCGCGATGTGCTCAGACAGTGCCACCACAGTTGACATGGCAATCATCCCCAGTGGGCAGCCGTCCAAGGCTGCAGGAGATGTCCTGGACCCTGCCCAGCGTCCATGAGGCATGACTCCCAGCACTGTTTGTACCTGCAGGTGGCAGGCAAAGTCGCAGCAGGGTGGAGTGTGTCTGTGCGTCCATGGCGTATCATGCTACATGTTCCCAGGCAATCTCGTGGCACACACACCCAGGTGAGGGAATGGGACCTGCCACACTGCATGTGAAGCACTCTGGGCACCAAGCCCCCTCCAGAACCAGTGGAGAATGACACCCACTAACCTCAGTCCTTAGCAGGATGAAGCACTCTGGGCACAAAGCCCCCTCCAGAACCAGTGGAGATTCACACCCAGTAACTCAGTCCTTGGCAGGATGAAACACTGTGGGCACAAAGCCCCCTCCAGAACCAGTGGAGACTGTTATCCACTTGAGAGACTGTGGCTTTGCACTCCCCAGGATACAGCAGTGAGCAAACCACCCACTGGAAAGACTTGAGAGACTGTGGCTTTGCACTCCCCAGGTTTCAGCAGTGGGCAAACCACCCACTGGAAAGACTTGTGAGACTGTGGCTTTGCACTCCCCAGGACCAATCAGTGGGCATGGAGCCCCCTCGTGGAGCAGTGGTGTCGTCCATTCATCTGGCTGAGGTGCCTCCCCTCCCACTCCCCCTGAGGTGCCTGTTTATTTTCCATCTGATGCCCCTGCAGTGTTCTCTACGTTTCTAGTCAGGTATCTTGTGTGGGCTTCGCCCATACATTTTGGGACACTGATCCACGGACAATGATTTAATTAATATCCGGAATTGTGTAGTTGGTGCACATATTTGTGTATACTGATTTTTTAATTTGCCCTATCTGATTTTTATTGATTACACTCGTTACAATCTTTTCCTTTTGTCCTTGCGTTCTTCCAGGGGGTGACGGGGTGTATATGTAATGTTGCTGCATGTATTTGTGGGCATGGTGTTGTGGGTGAGGGTGGGGGTGCTGCGTGTTGCATGTGTGTGTCACTCTCTTTTCCCTCCCCCGCCTTGTGTGCTATGTGCAGTACTCACCGTGATTGTCGACTGCGTCTTTCCTGCTCCTGATACAAGAGGAGGAAGACCAGCATGGGCAGGACCTGTAGTTCGGGCTCCATCGCGTCCTGGTTCCTCGTTGGATGTCGAGAAGTGAATGGTTTCCCATCCAAGTTGTGTTTCCGCCATGCTTTTTATAGCGTTGGTACCGCCCCGGAAAAGGTGGCGGATAGGCGTGTTGTAATACAGTGGGCGGAACCTTGTGTTCCGCCTGTCTGTTGGCAGTTACGGCCGCTGTGTTTGTTTCTACCGCCGTGGCGTTCGGAGTGTTAAAGTGGCTGTCTATGTTGGCGGTTTCCGCCATGGTGGTGATTAAATTTGTTTCTGCCGGCCTGTTGGCGGTATTACCGCTGCTTTAACACCGACCACCAGGGTTGTAATGAGGGCCTAAGACTCTTGAATTCAGCTTTAATGGAGCAACACATATAAAATTGGAACCTTCATTAACTGTAATACTAAATACATTGTGTATATATTGGAATGCAAATGTGGTCAAATATATGTGGGTAGTACCATCAGGCCTCTGAAAGAGCGCATTCAGAAACATATTCACGCACTAAGAAACAATGATGCTACCTCTCCGGTGGTACGACACATTGTTAAAATGCATCCTACTTCAGAGTTCCCAGTAATAAAGTTCATGGGCATTAGTCATACTCGAGCCAATCCTAGGGGTGGGAATAGGACTTTGGAACTGAGAAGGAATGAAGCGAAATGGATAATTAGCTTAAGAACCATAGAACGTGGGATGAATTTCGATGATGAAATGTATCACTTTCTGTAAATGTATCAGTATTCATGCATTGAGAAAATGTTCCATATAAGTACTGCTAAGGTGTTTGCAAGCTTCTTTATTGGTTGGCACTTATAACAGTCATACAATGACATTGCTAATTGCATGTGTATTCTTATTAACGTTTGAAATATATATATATATATATTAACGTACAATTCTTGCTTATTCTCTTATAAGAGTGTAAGCAAGACTGTTTTCATACTTTTTTCTATCTCTCTTTGCAACGGACTGAAGTTTATTCATTGGAGAGCTCACTACTTGGAATATGCCATAGGAGAAATGTGGCTCATATAAGGATGGTATAACTTACAGGGATTTTGTGCCTAATAAACATGGCAATGTTGTTTTGCTTTTTTGGGCATTGTGTTTGTGAAGGTGGGTATATTGTAATAACTAGATCTCAACTGGTGTGGACATTATTTAGGGTTGTATTCACGTAGTTGGTACAAGTTAAACGAAATCAGTTTTACCTGAATTGTGGCAAATATGGACATGGTCGCTGGGATTATGGACATCGACTGGATGGAGTTTATTAAACTGACGTTCTTTGTGAAAGTTGGTTAGGTAGTTTTGGAGGTATTATAGATCTGTATATATGCTAGCTTGCGCGTCGCTGTCTTTTGTGCAAAGCAACAATTATATTATCTTAGAAATATTGGAGAGCTCGATATTAGATATATTTACAATTATATGTTTTTAATGGAGTAATTCTATGTGGCAATACTGTTTAATATTTGGGAATGTAGTTCATAACTGCAAGTTTGGTTTGGTCAGATAACATCAAGATGGCCGCCGGATTTATGTTTGCATAAAATAGTAGCTCACTCTCAACGGTTGTTGGGGGCATCATTTCTTTCTCTTCTCAAACGTTATACGGCCACCGCTTCTTTACGTTTGACAACATTGAGCCTCCTCATTGGATGGGCTGAGTTTGTATTTACAGAGTTTGGCTCTATTTAAACATGTTCGTTATACATCACCTGTGTTTGCAGAGGTGTACGAGAACCTACGACTTTGAATTTTGGAAGGAGGTCGTACTATACAGGTATTGCATGTGCACAATTGCGAGCAATTCATTGTTTTTTTCAATCTATGAAATACAAGGGTCAATATATGGTTCGTTTGACTGAAGTGGGCGCAGGTTCACTGGTTATATATGTTCCATTCACATATGTGTATCTCTGTGTAAATAATGAACAATGCAGACACACATTGCAATATAGGTTTGTTTATAAGGGATGGTTTTGTGATGGAAATTAAAATCGTGAAATGTGTTAATTTGGCACAGTAAGCTTTAGACTTGGCAGAAGTAAAAAGAAACGAGCAATGTTTAAAATATATTGGCAGCTTAATTATGAGCTGTGCTTCACAATACTAAGGTGTTGAGTAATTTTGTTTTCAGATGTAGAAGGGGTTCCTTCGTTGCTGTTTCTGTCTACGCGTTTGACGTTGACAATATTATATGCCAGTTCCCTTGCCAATATTTGGAAGATTTGATCATAAGAACTTTTGAAGCTCGATTTGGCCTGTTGTGAATACTCCGATTTAATAGTAGTGGATATATTTTATAAGGTTGGTATGAGAGTATTCTTTGGTTACACTTAGGGGCAATCATATAGGATTGTTCTGTGTCAGAGGTAATATATTCTATTTTTCCTTTTAATCTTTGATATTTTGAACTGATGACAATATGTGCAAACAAGATACTTATGTATATGTGATCTTTGTCATAAACACTCTTGTGATTATTTGGGATACACTGGTTACTATATTGCGAAAGATCTGCTCTCCTTATTTTTGATTATAGGTGTTGGAAATGGCCCTTCTGCAGGGTTGTCCCCAGACTTTTTGCCTTCCTCCTTCTCTTTTTATGACCTAATTTTTGCTGGTTTCTAGACTCTGCGCACTTTACCACTGCTAACCAGTGCTAAAATGCATATGTTCTCTCCCTTTAAACATGGTAACATTGGATCATACCCAATTGGACTATTTAATTTACCTATAAGTCCCTAGTAATGTGCACTGTATGTGCCTAGGGCCAGTAGATTAAATGCTACTAGTGGGCCTGCAGCACTGGTTGTGCCACCCACTTAAGTAGCCACTTCCCCTTATCTCAGGCCTGCCATTGCAAGGCCTGTGTGTGCAGTTTCACTACCACTTCAACTTGGCATTTAAAAGTACTTGCCAAGCCTAAAACTCTCCTTTTTCTACATATAAGTCACCCCTAATATGTGCCCTAGGTAACCCCTAGAGCAGGGTGCTGTGTGGGTAAAAGGCAGGGCATGTACCTGTGTAGTTTATATGTCCTGGTAGTGTAAAACTCCTAAATGTGTTTTTACACTACTGTGAGGCCTGCTCCCTTCATAGGCTAACATTGGGGCTGCCCTCATACATTGTTGAGGTGGAAGCTGCTGATCTGAAAGGAGCAGTAAGGTCATATTTAGTATGGCCAGAATGGTAATACAAAATCCTGCTGACTGGTAAAGTCGGATTTAATATTACTATTCTAGAAATGCCACTTTTAGAAAGTGAGCATTTCTTTGCACTTAAGTCTTTCTGTGCCTTACAATCCATGCCTGGTTAGGTTTAGTTGACAGCTCCTTGTGCATTCACTCAGACACACCCCAAACACAGGGTACTCAGCCTCACTTGCATACATCTGCATTTTGAATGGGTCTTCCTGGGCTGGGAGGGTGGAGGGCCTGCCCTCACACAAAGGACTGCCACAACCCCTACTGGGACCCTGGCAGACAGGATTGAACTGAAAGGGGACCTGGTGCACTTCTTTGCCACTCTTTGAAGTCTCCCCCACTTCAAAGGCACATTTGGGTATAAAACAGGGCCTCTGCCCTACCACCTCAGACACTTGCTGGAGAAGAAACCTGAACCAGAAACTACATCCTGCCAAGAAGAACTGCCTGGCTGCTCAAAGGACTAACTTGTCTGCTTTCTACAAAGGACTGCTGCCCGGCTGTTGGCCTGCTGCCTTGCTGGACTCTTGTCTGGCTGTAAAAGTGCTCTCCAAGGGCTTGGATAGAGCTTGCCTCCTGTTCTCTGAAGTCTCAGGACCAAAACGACTTCTCTTTTTCATTTGGACTCTTCGTGCGCTGAGAATTTCTACGCACAGCTTGCTCCGCGGTGAGAAAATCGCCGCACACCGACGCTGATCGACGCGACGCCTTCGGGGTGACCGGAACTTCGACGCACAGGCTCGCAAGGACAACGCCGCCTGACTTCCAGAGGGGAAATCGGCACGACGCCTGCCGTGAGAACTAAAATTCCACGCACAGCCTCCCGGAACGACGCGCAGCCGGAAAACAAGCCAAAGAATCCTCGCACAGACCCCGGGACATCTGGTAATGCCGCGAACCACAGAAAGAGACTGTCCGCGTGCCGGAAAACGACGCACAACTTCCCCGCGCGAAAAATAACGACGCAAGTCCGTGTGTGCAGGGGAGAAATAGACGCACACACCATTTTTCCACATATCTCTTCTTCTGCTGCCCTTTGCGTAGATTTTCCACTGTAAACCAGGTACTTTGTGCTTGAAAGAGACTTTGTTTGCTTTTTAAAGACTTTAGACACTTAATATCACTTTTCAGTGATATCTCTACAATTTCACATTGCATCTTCATTCGTTTTGACCTACAATTATCCAGATAAATATTCTATATTTTTCCAAACACTGTGTGGTGTATTTTTGTGGTGCTATATGGTGTTATTGTATAATTTATTGCACAAATACTTTACACATTTCCTTCTAAGTTAAGCCTGACTGCTCGTGCCAAGCTACCAGAGGGTGGGCACAGGATAATTTTGGATTGTGTGTGACTTACCCTGACTAGAGTGAGGGTTCTTGCTTGGACAGAGGGTAACCTGACTGCCAACCAAAAACCCCATTTCTAACAATAGGTAGTTCACATCTCTTCGCACTTTGGGCACATGGGTGTTTTAATAGGTTTTAAGTTTTAATTCACTTTATATGCATCACAAAGGTATGATGCTGTAGTGAATACTGGGTGTTTTGTTTTCTTTGTGAGCTAAATACCATTAGCATGTAGTTTTTGTATTTAATGTGCCTTTGTTGATATTTTTTAAACATGTTTATAGTTTAGAGCTAATATTATAAATTAAGGAAGTTATTAAGTAATATGATGTTTTGTATTATAATTTATCAGCCTTGAAAAAGTCTGTGTTAGGAGGAAACACGTGTTGGCTGAAGCCCTAGCATATGGGCCGAAGTGTACATCTTTTGGCCCAGTCTTCTTCAAATTGGATCATCTGAGAAAATTGTAATATACAGTATTTTCAGAGGTTGATTTAATTGGAATGTATTGTCTTTTATGTATGTGTATTGTTTTTATTCGTTGTTATATGTTCATATTGGGTGTGTATTTAGTTTTTATACATCTTTATGAATACATTAATTTTGTAGAAAACTGTTGGAATGTATACTGTGATAGGAGAATGAACACCCTTGCACTCATGTTATTTGCTCTTAACAAAATAAGGGATTAACTACATTTCCCATAGGTTCTAACTAGTTTGAACTATCTTTGCATAGGCATATGGTGTGCTCCACTATTTGTTTGATTCTTTAGACTTACTGGTTGTTCTGCGGGAATTCCAGCATGTACATTATGGCAACAATGTACTTTAGTGTATGAGCACCAGGATCGGATATCACATGTATGAAACTAGAGGAATGTGCATTCACTTGTTATTCAGTGTTGCCTGTTGTTTGGTTTCGTGTTTATATTAATCATGTTAGGAAGATGGAATTTACTTTGTAACTCACTAAAGGAGCAAAACATATCTCATTGGCAAATATCACTGGTGTAGAAAATGCCTGCAGCAATCCAAGAATCCCAAAATGAAATAGGTTTGTTAAGTTTTAATTGAGGATTATTTCAAAGTGAGTCCTTTTTTAAAGATCTCATATTTATTAAAAGGTATTTGTCAAAGGATAGTAAAGCAAGTTTAGTGGATTTTATGATAGGCAAAAGTTTGCCAATATTGGCTTTAGTCATGGTGAAAAAAAGCTGGTAGAGGAAAGGGATTCAATAGAGAATGTTCTATTGATAGCCATGTAGGGTATTGTAAAAGATCAGTAGGATGAAACCAAAATGAACTTTGAGCAATAAGAAATTACCTTTGGTAGTTCCTAAAGTCGGGTAAACCAATACCAATACACCCATTTCTTTGGAAATCAGACTGACTAACTGATGAACTTACGTAAAGGTTTGTGAAAATTGGATGGTAAACAAATAGAAAACATGGATAAAGTGTTTATAATTTGGGGTGTTGTAACTATTTTAAATGTTTCTTCTCTGCTCTACCAATTCAAGTGAAGGGTTGACCATTTCTTAAGTTTTCCTTTAATTTTACTGATTTAATTGATACAATTTAATTCAGTCATATGCTTAATGGAGTTTGAAAAAGAAAGGCCTAAGTATTCAAGAGAATGAGAGAGAATGAGATGTGTTTGCTATCATATTAGGAGTACAAAAACATTTACGGGAATAAAGTCTGTTTTTCTTATATTCAGTTTGTAATTTATGCATATTGACTAATAATATCCAGGATAACAGGGACAGAAGTAGAAGGGTTGGTAATGTATAGGATATCATCAGCACATGCTGAAATTTTCAAAATAATATATTTCATAGTAATTCCAGCATCTCCTTTATTCAAACGGAGAGAGCATAAAAAGGGTTCAGTGGCAATAAGGAATTATAGAGGTGATGATGGACACCCTTGTCTAGTTCCTCTATATAAACTAAAGGCATGGTAGAAGGTACCATTAACATGGATAGTAGCTAATGGAGCAGTATATAGGGCCTGATTATAACTTTGGCAGAGGCGGTTAATCTGTCCCAAATGTGACAGATATCCTGCCCACCGTATTATGAGTTCCATAGGATATAATGGACTTGTAATACGGTGGGCGGGCTATCCGTCACATTTGGGACGGATTAACCCCCACCGCCAAAGTTGTAATCAGGGCCATAATGTTTTAATCATATTCATGAAATTAGGGCTGAAACAGAAAGCTTTTAATGTGTGAGAAAGGAACAGCCAATTTAACTTATTGAAAGCTTTTTGTGCATCTAATACCAACAGCCCAGCAGGATCCTTGACTATATCAGCAAAAGATAAATCATGACATTGAAGGTGTGTATTGTGTGCATATAGTGTGCCCTTCATAAACCCCGTTTGATCTGATTGAATATTAAAATCTAAGATAGGACCTAATCTGTTGGCTTAATATGTTAGCATATATTTTACAGTCTTGGTTGGTAAGGGATATTGGATGATAATTAGCAATTAGAGTAGAGTCTTTATTTGGTTGGCATAAAACAATGATAATAGCTTCTTTAAAAGAACTTCCAACATTGGAGGATGGATGTATATAATTACATAATGAAAATAAAGTAGGAGATAGTTGAGTCTGACAAAAATTGTAAAATTTTGCTGGTATACCGTCAGGACTTGGGGACTTTTTAGAATGAAGAGATTTATTTGTTGAGTATATGTCTTGAATATCTATTGGGATTTCTAGATGGAGCTGGTTGTCTCTTGATATTTGGGGCAGGTGACCATCGTTGAGAAAAGTAGTAATGACACCATTTGGTAGAGTAGCAGGGTTGTCATAAAGGGCAGGATAGAAATTCTTTTGGAATGTGTTCTGCTTTAAGAAGTAAAGTAACATCAGATTTCCTAGTTTCAATCATTTGGTTTCTGTCTTTTTTATACGTACATAATTAGGTAAACGTCACCCAGATTTATTAGAATCAAAGAAGTAATTTATTTTTTCGTAAACAATTTGAAAACCTGCTCTTTTACTTTGTAGCTTGTTGTATTTGTATCTCACTGTTGTAGTTGAAATCTGTATTTAGAGCCTCAAGAATTGATAAACAATCTCTCCAATTGAGTTATTATTTATCGAGTGGAGATAATTTAGCATAAAAGATTTTTTTTTCATATGTCATAAGGGGTATGGTAGCACATCTAATGCATGTTTTACGCTTCCCAATGAATAATTGTTGTGGCCTCATTTGGGTTATTGTTCATAAAATAGGAGAGTTTATTGGATTTAACATCATATCAGTGTTCATTCTCCATCTACAGTTTGGGGGAATAGGTATACTGTAGGCTAATAGAAAATGAGACTAAAGCATGGTCTGAGATGGTGATTTGTTCAGTTTTAGGATTTGTGGTAATTGTACATAGATGCCTTTAACAAAATAAGTAATCAACTCTAGAAAAAGTAGAATGTATGCAAGAACAAAAGTAAATTATTTGGTTGTAGGACTGGCTAAACTCCAAAAATTAATTGATTATGTGGTGGATGTATCTATTCTATTTAAAATGAGATCTCGGATAAGACTAAAATCTCCTCCCATGATGAGAGGGATATTGCTGAGTTTTATAATTTCAGTAGTGATAGTTTTCCCAAAAAAGAGGGTAATCTTTTGTGGAAGCATAAAGACTGACTTATTTGAGGGTATAAGTACCAATTGAGTTGAGGATATAGAAATCTGCATTCTGAATCACTGTGGTGATTTAACACTTGTATAGGAGAACGTTTTGAGAAACGAATGACCATGCCATTTTTACCTCCCTCAGCCTGGGATCAAAAACTATTCTCCCATCCTTCTGACATGGAATTTAGAAATTTGTCATTTGTATGGTTTTCCTGAAGGAAACACATATCCGCTTTAAATCTAATTCTAACGTTTTACACTTCTTGACTGGGTGTCGTAGACCATTAACATTGAGCAAAACAATGTTTTTTTTGTTTTGAGTAATCGTAGTAGTACATAAGATATCTCAAACAAAAAGGAAAAAGTATCCTGAAAAACTAAACAAACATAACACACATAACGTATAGAGGTCATATCCCAAAACCTCATATTAAGTAGATAGGAAGATAGAGAGGTACGAAGCAAGAGATAACACACTGCATAAATCTGTTATTAATATATGTGTGAAATAAATTGTGAGGAGGTATACTATCCAATGAAACTGAAAGGTAGTGAATCCATTGCAGCAGGGTCTTGTTGATCGAAATAGGTGATGAGGTCCGCAGGAGAAGAAAAGGATTGAGAAACATTATTTTTCTAGAGGCGCATCGTAGAGGGGTAAAAAAGTCTGTATTTGTATCCTGCAGCTCTTAGTCTAGGTCGTTAGTCTGAGAATTGTCAACTTCATACTTTCTTTGGCAAAGTATTGATGTATGTACACTTTGTTACCTTCTAGTAGTAGAGTTTGAATTTCCCATGCAGCTTTCCTGATTAGGAGAAGATAATTATGTAGAACTTTGAAAATTATCTGTCTGGGTGTTGAGGGATGTGTCTTATGATGAGAAATAGCACATTGTGCTTTATTTATTTCAAACTTTTACAGGAATTTCATGTTGAGGCGCTTCTGTTGCATAGACTCTAAATAAAATGAAACGTTTGTCCTTCAATATATTCTGGCACATTAAAAATGCGCAAATCATATTGACAGTTTCTGGTTTTTTAAGTCCACCAAAGTCTTTTGCATGGGGCAAATTTGATTAAATAAAGGCTTTAGAGCTGCAATAGCTTTGTGATTCTCTTTTATTTTGATCTTATTGTCAAACTTCATTGATAAAGAAGCAACGTCTCTTTGAATAGGCTTAATATCCCAGAAAATTGAGTCACTGTTTGAATGTCTGGCTTGTATCTCCTCTACGATTTTAGTTGAAAACAATTCTTGTGATTCTACTACTTTAGATTTTGTAGGTGGGGAAGCAGTTTGTTTCTGTTTGTTGGAGTAAGCAGTTGATGGTTTTGCTTTCATGTTAGAGAGCAGACAGATTACAGATATAAAATAAAATATTGGTATTGCCACTACACGAAATAAACTATTTTGTGGGTTTGTGAAGAGCTGATGTGAAATGTTAAAGTAAGCAACGCATAATAACTGTCAAGGACTAGTATCCAAAAAAACAGTATAGTGAATGGAATAATCTCTTTACTGCAGCTATGAAAAAGAGATCACTGTTAGTAGCCAGGCAAAAGAATGGATGGATAAGTCAGTAGAGTTGAAAATCCCTTTAAGCAGAAAGCTGGATGTGTTCCATAGCTATGAAGCGGGCGTGACCAAAGAAACTGCCTCCTCCTGACAGGGCAGGCCTCCAAATGCACTTGGAGCTGAGGAGCGCTTCGGTAGAGGCTTCCACTTTACCTCACTTTAATGGCCCTTAGTGCTTCATGAATGCCGCCTAAATGATCCCAGCGACCTCCACAGCAGAAGTGTCACCTGGGACGGATGTCAGCATACTCCTCACGTCGTTGAAATATCATTGATAAGCAGGTACGATAACTGAGTGCACATTGCAGCGGCCATCTCGGGATACGCAAGCTTCCATCTCCCTGCTAAAATATCTATTTGGCTATATATTCAAAAGCACATCGATGCTGTGGGAGTTACATTCCTGTAATAAAGAACAAATAGCTCATGGGAGAAAAGAAGCAACTGCCACCAGAGGAGATCCATCCTCGAAGCCACTATTAACTCAGATGGAAGAGGCAATTGGCAGAATTTTGTTCTCAAACGCAATTTCTGCAGTGTATGACACTGACTCATCATTCTAAATCCAAGGGGGGAGGGACCGGGAGGTTATCTGGTCCAGTGTACAGTCTCCCAACAATAGTAATACATATAAAGGTACACTGTTCCACGTGTTCTATAATGGCCTAGGGGACCTGGAATCTCAGGAGCAAGAGCCCTCAAGCATCACAATGGATGACTAGTATCATCATCGGGAAATGCTCCTCGCCAGGCCGGCGCTGCAATGCCTGACGGGCTCCCCGAAGGGGGCTCTAAGCCGTACTGTTCTGATAGTGACCGGAGGGTTCAAACTATCCAGACAGAAATGCCTGTATTCAGGCACCAGCGCACATAGGAGAGAACAGAAAATGAATGCTAAAATTGGTTATTCATCGCAAAATATCTCATACTTTTAATCAATACACTAGGATGAAGACCAAGCTTAAAAACAAAAGGAAAGTAACAAATTGAGTTATGATGCTCAATTACTCTCAAAGAGAAACAAATTCCAGAGGACCATAACTATTACATCACCTCTAAAATAGGGTCGACATGTTTCGCGTTGTGCGGTCCTAACGGATCCAATGACACTTCATCAGGACCAATAACTAAAGATTTAATCAATGATTTAATCAATGAGAAAAAATCTCAATGTAAAGGTAGAAAACACCGGTCACTTACATTAAAGTAAAGTCAAAGTCAAGTCGCCCATCCCCAAGTCGAGATCAGGCTCCTTGGGAGACACGTTCCAAGGACTCAGAAAAACAATTTAAGTTCCTGGTCCATTACTAGGGACCTACCCTCCGGAACAGCGTTTTCTACCTTTACATTGAGATTTTGTATTTATTTGCTCCTGAGATTCCAGGTCCCCTAGGCCATTATAGAACACGTGTACCTTTATATGTATTACTGACTCATCATTGTCAACATAGCCATCAGCATGCAAATTAAAGAATAATTTTTAGATTTTGAACAGCTATGGTATATAAATAATTCCTTATATGTTAACCAAAATTACTTTAAATGATATAATTTATATAATATTTTTGTCTGTAATTACTATTTGAAAATTCAGTTTCCTCATTGCATTTTGACCAGCACAATGCATTCTGGGGTTTGGAGTTTCCCCCCTAAAAAAGTACACTCTCCCAAAAAAATATTGGAAAAAAGTATTCACTTTGATAACTATATAAACATGTCAACCTTGAAAGTATTGTTACATAAAATGTGTTACATTAAATACATTCCAACCCAAAATATGTTGATTGAAGCATTAGAAGAGGCTGAAGGTGAGGAAGAAGAGGAAATGCTCAATTTGGGGAAAGTCTCAATAGTATGAAGCAATTTCCACTTGTCCCTCAGTAAAGTCACTTGATACAAGAGTCAACAACACCACCCTACTACCCAACACAATACGAGGCCTCAAGTTCAACAATACAGACTTTTAATGTTCTGCAAACTTGGTGCCAAAGTTATGCCATGATATGGCTGCAGGTGTTCTATCAGCAAGCACTCTTCTTGTATTAGAGAGAGCAATGGTAACAGCGAAATATCAGCAAACATCTGCCATGAAAACACTTGGCAACAAAATGGATGCTTTGGCCACCATTGTTATAGAGGGCTTTACATCTGTAATTGAAATAATTAATAGCTTAAATGAAACTGTTACATCATTATGTGATTCAATACAATTGAAAATCATAATCAAAAGCATCATTCGTATTTGAATGGGTTGATAGGCATGTGAGAGATGTCCACAAATTGGCCAGTGCTGATAGTTGTAGTCTCCCCAGCCTAAGTACCCTCCAATAAATACTTCACACACGGAGCTGTGTATTACACATCTTCATTTCTCTGCATGTAATTGCAAACTCAACATTCTAAACCTGCATTCACTTCACCACATTCTAACATTTACGTCACAGCTGTGGGGAGTCCTTCAGGATCCACAGGGATCCATCATTCATACTCACACAACACTACATTTTCCCCTCTGTTAAATAAAAAAAATATATATTTTACAGGCTTCTACACAATCACAGCTTTTCGATAAGCCTCCTTGGTGCTTTGATTACTCGTCCTGATCGTGTTTTTGGAAACTGGGTATCAGCAACATTATCTGTGTTGGTGATGTAGGAGCAATGGCGGTCTGGAGTTTTCCAATTGTTCTTTCTGATCCAGTGTCTGCACTGACATCTGAATCTGATGAGTGATGAGCCACATGTCTGAAATGGTAGGAATCTTGCAAAATGGATTTCCCAAGATGTTGTCCTTTGCTAGTTATGACATGGAATGGCTAGGCATCATATGGAGCATATGGATTATGTTTTCCTCGCTGATAGAGGAGTATTTGATCTCCTCTTGTGAAGACAATGGGGGTCATTATGACCCTGGCGGAAGGCGGAGAAGCAGCGGTAAGACCTCCAACAGGCTGGCGGTCTTTCCTCAGCGTATTATGATCATGGCGGTTACCGCCATGGTCAAACGCCGGTTCTCCGTTCCGCCCGCCAGGGCGGAGACGACCGCCGGGCTGGAGACCAGGCTCCCCAGCCCGGCGGTCGTCACTATACCGCCGGCAGTATTTGGACCCGGCTGACCGCCATGGAATTCATGCGGTTTGAAACCGCCATGAAATCCATGGTGGGAAGCACTATCAGGGCCAGGGAATTCCTTCCCTGGCACTGATAGGGTCTCGTCCACCCCCACCCCTACTCCCTCCCCTACCCCTCCAACCCCTCTGCCACCCCCCAAAGGTGGCAGGACCCCCCTCCCCACCCCGACCCCCAACATAACAACACTCATACACACACGACACGCACACAGGCACCACCAACACACATACACGCACACACACCGACATACATGCCAACATCCACACACACAGTCAGACACGCACACCCACATTCAAACATACACGCACACATCCATACAGCCATACCTACAGACATACATGCACTCATTCCCAGACACACAACACCCCTGCAAGCATACACGCACTCACACACCCCCTCTACATACACACAGGCACACCCCCATGCACGCACACAACACCCCTCACCCCCTCCCCTCATGGACGATCGACTTACCTGGTCCGACGATCCTCCAGGAGCTGACGGGAGCCATGGGGGCAGCTCTGCCGACACCACACCGCCAACAGAACACCGCCACGCCGAATCACAGGACGGGATTCGCTGGGCGGTGTTCTGTTGGCGTGGCGGTGGAGGTGGAGCAACCTCCACTTCCCCGCCGCCCGCCAGTATGGCTGTTGGCGGCTCTCTGTCCGTAAAAGGACAGAGAGCTGCCAACGGTCATAATAGGTCGTGCGGCAAACCGCCAACACTGGCAGTCTTCCGCACGGCGGTCCCTTGGCGGTCTGAAAAAAAGACCGCTGAGGTCAAAATTACCCCCAATGTCTTTTGCATGTTGGCCCTTGTCTGCATTGGCCTTCTTTTTCTTTTTACGATTCAAGTCTATAGTGTGGGTTTCTTCTTTAGTTCTCAAGCTTGTATTGGTCCAATAATGTAACTTGGCCATCATTGCTCTCCTGAACCTAAATGTTGCAGGGCTTTCACCTGTGGTAGAGTGAGGAGTCGAACCTCAAGACAGTCTTGAGGTTGAGCTTTTGTAATACAGCCCGCTGAACAGCTTTCTTTAATGTACTCATGAAATGTTCAACAATGCCATTAGCCTGCGGCCAAAGAGATGTGCTTTTCTGATGCTTCACATTAAGCAGATTAAGAATGTCTCTGAATTCTGGACTATTAAAAGGTTGGCCATCGTCAGTTTTTAAAATCACTGGAATGCCCTATGTCACAAAGTTGCCATCTAATCTCTCAATGAATTTTTCCTGAGTGATAGATGAGAGATCCTCTACTAATGGAAAGTGGGAGTATTCATCCACAATCACCAACAGGTGATGTCCATTGTCAATTGAACCAAAAACGTCAACAGCAATTCTTTCCCATGCATGCTTTGGCAACTCTGACATGTATAAGGGGTGTTGAGGGGTTTTCGATGATAGTCAGTTGCATAGGTGACCGACCTTTAATTCTTTTTTCATCAAGATTAGGGGTGGGCAGAGCTCAAAGAGTTCTACTCTGCGGAATTCCCTAGAGTTGTCTAAAAGCTCTGTGGAATTCCCCAGAGTTCCGCGTGCGGCGGAATGCCGCCCAGTCCTATAATGAACATAATGTAGAAAGTCAGAAGGAAGCGTAATGCTTAATATTTAAGAACTTAAACATTATATATATTTAGAAATAAGTAAAATGAAAATCATAAGTACAAATGTGATTGGTTCTTTCTGCTTCGTTACTCCTACTGTGCAACTTGAGAATCAGAATATTATGCGATCAAGCAATGCTAATTAATAAGTCTCGTCTTAAAAAAATAAATAGCAAACAGATGAGCGCAAACAATATTTACATAAGCAATCCATGAACCAACACCTTTCAAATGACCTCCCAGTGACTCCCTCCCTCTACGTTGTCCTCTTCCTCCCCAAGCAATCTAGCCTCCCCCACAGCATAACCTTCAGCCAGCGCGGGCAAGGTAAGGTCACAGCAGCCCACCAAACCTTGTCCGTTCTGGAGGCCTGGATCCTGAGTGCCCAGAGGCCCCCACCTACTGGCCCCCAAGCAAAGAGGGCCTAGGCCACTGCCCAAGCTGCTGTGTCAGCTGTGACCTGCGGGTGTCACATGGCGGTGATGAGGGTGCAGGTGGGGGGTGGGGGTTCCTCCTCACCTCTACAAACAGTAGCATCCTTTCCCCAGAGTTGCAGCAGGGGAGTAGGGGCCCTTGATGATCTCTCACAAGACTAAAACGTTTTCTGTATAGGAACATGTGGAAACATGTGGAAATGTTTACAAGCCCACACTACTGCTAAACTTTCTTTTTCAGGTTGTGAATAAGCATGTTCAGTCTGTGACAAGCTTCTGTCTGCATATGCCATAATATGTCTGCAAGCATTTAAGTGTCCCTTGTGCTGTGTAATGATTGCACCTAACCTGACTGGGCTAGCATCACCAACAACTTTTGTATGTAGCTTTGGATCAAAATATGCCATTTCAGTAGCATTTTCAATACCCTGTTGAGTCTTTAAAAATTTTGCCTGCATTTATGTGACCAGTGAAATGAAACATTCTTTTTCGTCAGTTCTCTCAATGGAGCACTCACAGTGGAAAAGTCTTGTATGTATTCGGAACACTAACTGGCTATGCCAAGGTATGAGTGTAACATGGAAGCACCTTGTTGGGGATTGGAAGATGACTGAGCTTGCAATTTAGCTGGCTCAGGTTTCATGCCCCCATCAGAAAAGATAGGGTCAAAGAATTTTAGCTTTGTCTTATTGAATTCCCATTTCTCAGCATTCAGTGTTAAACCTGCAACAACAAGTAAACAACACACTTGCTTCAGAGCGCTAACGTGTTCCTTCTGTGTAGCTCTGAAAACAAATATGTCAGTGCTATAGTTAAAAGCAATCACAACAGGCTGTATGATACATCTAATGTAATCTTGAAAAAACTCTGCAACAGATGACACAACAAAACGGAGGGCCTCATTACGACCCTGGCGGGCTTCAGACTGCCAGGGTTGTGTGCCGGTCAGACCGCCGCCAAAGCAGCGATCCAACTGCTTTGACGGTGGCCTGTCTGCCATATCCTCCACAGGAGAGACTGGCGGGCTGGCGGTCTGAATCCTCCAGGGCTGCGCTGCAAGCAGCATCTCCCTGGGGATTATAACCCCCCTCTCCACCAGATTTTCACGCCATGTAAAGGCTGGTGGAGATAGGGTGTAGTGGGCCCCATGGGGACCCGTACATTGCCCATGCACTTGGCAGTGCAAGGGGCCACCTTGCCTGCCCTGTCGTGCTTCTTCCCAGACAGTGAACAGCGCAACTGGTGCACCATACACACTGCAGCATTGCCGCCGGCTCAATTATGAGCCAGCGGCAATGTTGTGGGCTGTTTCCCCCTGTGCCAGCGGGTGGAAACAACATTACTGCCCACTGACCCAGCAGGAAATTCCTAATGGGGTCGGCGGGAAGGCGGCCGCACTGTCAGCAACCGGTCCGTGGGAGTTTGGCTGATGCCTTTTCCGTCCGCTAAACTCATAATGACACCCTGAGTCTTTTGAAATAGACCAATATGTGTAAAAAGGGCTGTTATGTGACTGCAATTATTCTCAAAATCCAACTGATGATATCCTTTATTTAAATCAAGGTGAGAAAAGATGTTTTTACCATTCAGTTAGGCTATCATGTCAGCAATGTTTGGACCTGGATGTCGTTCTCCTTCAATTGCCTTGTTCGCTTGATGCATATCAACACAGATGTATATAGCTCCTTCACTGTTCATTTTGGGCACAACTACAATGGGAGAAACTCCTGGTGATGGGCCAGTAAAACGCTCAATGTTATCATGCTATCGCAATGATTTGAGTCCATTTTCAGCACCTTCATGGTAATGAAAGGCAATTCTTCTGTGTCTTTGAGAAATAGGACGGACATCCTCATTAATAAGCAATTGTACTTTCATAGTCTTAAGTTTTCCTAACCCATGAAACAATAAAGGGAACTGACATACTGTTTTGGGAAAGGAACTGCCGCTAGCTTATTGATTGTGGGGCTAATGCAGAGGGACTTGAAGTCTCAGTGCTTGCCAGGAGGGGCCAGGAAACTACCTCCACCCGCTGTCCATAGTGCTTAAAGTGCCACCACTCATCCCAAGGGCAGGCCTGTCTTGTGCCCATCATCGACTGAAGGAGACTGGGCTGGGCCCACTTTCTTGTTTTTTTATGTCTGTGAACCTCTTGTGCCCAACAAACAGAAAAAGTAAAAGAAAGCAACTGTGGCTAAGAACACATCAGCAGGCAAGCCAAATCTCGTACATTGATAATGACTTATATTACTGGTGACATAGGGGCTATTGACAAAGAAATTGTAAGAGTAAAAGAGAGAATTGGCACATGCCAGTCTGATGTGTCTGGAGCCGCTGTAGCACACACTGCTTCCCCACATGTAACTACATGTGAAGCAGAGACCCTTGCATCCGCTGTTGGTCAGTCATTAAATAAATGGCTATGTGTAGCATTCTATAGGCAGTATTGGGGCTTCACCATCTGATTTGCCATCACAACCCTCCTTGAAGCGCCTGAAGACACCTGGGGTTGAGTTGAAAATCATAGATGCCACCTTAGGAGATTCATCACCAATGGCAGAAAGTCCTCGATACCCTGATGGCCCTATGATGAGATTTGAACCAGCAGGTGCGTACCAAGAGGATTCTTAATCTTTATTTTTTGCTGTTCATGTGTTAGGTGCCATTGTCAAAACTTCTCTGGAGTACTTAATCACTAGAATAACGCAGGTGGAATGCTTGACTACTAAATGCATTAATTTGTAGGAACAATTAATTAAACCTGAAATGGCCCACCATGTGCAGGGAAGGAACCCTACGGTGCAGGTAGCCCCTCCACCTAAGTATTTTAGTACCACTCAAGCACCAATAGTAATCCCTGTTGTGGGTCTGACACTGCCCCAACAGCACAAAATTCTTTTACAAGGGTGCCTACCCTGTCACAACCTAGTAATGACAAGGCTGAGAGTCAACCACCTGGCAAGAGGGTTTCTCTTGTGCTGTCCCCTGAAGCAACACTCCACTTTAGGATACTGGCAATGTCCCCATTCCCCCCCTCCATTTACATCCCACAGCTATAGAATCTTGATAATCTCTAAGAAATAAATCATTAAACTGGTTTTGAAATAAATCTGGCTTGAAGGGGACACTTTTTGATGACATCAAGATGGTTGGAAGAGTGAGGTGGGATTGCAAGGGTAGCAAAACGGTGCCAGGAAACAGGTTGTTCTGCAAAGAACATCTGATTTACTAGCTCCTCCACACCACATCTCGGTCCTATCTTTTGGCAACTTCTATAGGCCTAGGCCACTGCCCTAGGTGCTACAGCAACATCCCTTCCTACCCAATCTCAGGAACTATATAGCCTTATTATAACAGATAATCGTTTTTCCCCATTGGAGAACTTGGAGGGAGTGGACTGACTCTATATTGACAATGTTCGAGGTTTGTTGAGGAAGGACATTGTATCTAGCATAGAAGTTAGCTCAACAACACTATTGGGGGCTACTACCCAGACAAATTATTCTACAGTAGTTTTGGGCAAAGTGGTACCCTGGGATTCCTGAGCATACAGAGTGATTCTTTTGGAATATTGCAGGCCTATGAGGTAAGCTTTCCATACTAGAATGGTCTGAATTTGTAACTAGCTTTAAGATCTTGTGCTTCCAGGAGACATGGGCAGTAGATCTGGTCCACATAAATGGTAATAGAACATTTCACACACATGTTATCCTGACTAAAACTGGTAGAGCCAAACGTGGCCTGTGAACATACCTTTCCAATTGTTTGCCAGTTGTTAACAGGACAAGTTGGTATTCCACTAGCTATCACCACATTATTGAAATTGAAGTATCCACTAAATTCAATTTTGTGGTGATTACTTTCTACAGTAATGCAACCTACGGTGAGATACTGAGTATTCTTGGCCAGCTGGATAACAATCTTGTCTCTATATATTTTAGGCTTAGGAAAGAGTATTGTATATTATGGGGAGAGGCCATCAATGTGTATTTATGCCCACTGTTCCCCAAAAGAGTGTGTAGATTTACTAATGCTGAGAATCAAACACATTTCAAGCACAACAGGTATGGTGACAAGTTGAATGAGCTCCTATTTAAATATGATCTTGCATTTGCTAATGAAGTATGCAGACTACCAGCTTAATTTAATCAAACTTTTAAGGGAAGGGGTAACAACAGTGTCATCAAACTATTTTCTAACTGCATCAAGAGTACAGCCTTTCCTTACTAATTTTACCATGCACTCTGTTTCTTCAAGTAACCACTTTCCTAAGAGTCTTAGGGGGTCATTCCAACCTTGGCGGTAAAAGCCGCTTACCGCCGTTCAGAAGACCGTCATAACACTGCCGCGGCCGCGGTAAACCGCCACGGTCATTCTGACCCACAACAGGCAAACCGCCAAAATACAGACATCCACAAAAGTCCGCCACACCAAAGGCCAGCGAGAAACTGGTGATGACCAAACCTCCACCGTCACGCCAACAGAAATACGCCCACACTATTACGACATACGAATCCACGCGGCGGTCTTTCAACCACGGTATACCATTGGCGGTACACACCGCCGCGCTCAAAATACACACATTTGTACAAAACACTACCACATTGGACAATTCAAAATACACACACCTGATACACATACACACACCACTCCCACACACCCATTACAATATAAAATACACACCCACATCACCCACAAACCTCCACTCCTAGAGATTCGTGAACACGCACCGAGAAAAGACATCCGAGCACCCAGACGCCCAATTCACTGTCACCCAGCAATATTTGCACGCACTTCACACAACACAACAATACACATCACCACACTTAGCACCACACAATCCACCCTACACATCACCCACACCACCCCATGGCACCGCAAAGACACCCCAGGTTCTCTGATGATGAACTCAGGGTCATGGTGGAGGAAATTGTACGAGTAGAGCCACAGCTGTTCGGGGCACAGGTGCAGCACACCACCATTGCCAGGAAGATGGAGCTATGGAGCAGAATAGTGGACCGGGTCAACGCTGTGGGACAGCACCCGAGAAATCGGGAGGACATCAGGAAGAGGTGGAACGACCTACGGGGGAAGGTGCGTTCCATGGTATCCAGGCACAACATCGCAGTGCAGCGGACTGGCGGTGGACCCCCACCTCCTCCCCCAGAATTTACAACATGGGAGGAGCAGGTCTTGAACATCCTGCATCCTGAGGGCCTCGCAGGAGTAGCTGGAGGAATGGACTCTGGTAAGTCTCATCTTCACTACTTCATCCCCCCCACCCCACCTGCATGCCAACTCATACCCCAACCCTCACCCCCACCCCCATCACACCTACTCCTTGCAAATGTCTCACCATTACAACCCACCCATCCCAACACCTAGCCCTGCATGCGTCCACAAAGCATGGACACCCATCACCAAAGCATGCCCACTGCACATACACATACAACCCCCCCCCCAAACCACCGTCACAACAGCCCCCACAAAGGAATGCCAGCACTGGGGTACACGGGCACCCACCCATTGCACGCTATGGCGCACACAGAAGCAATAACCATACTTTTATACCCCTGCAGGACCCGAACGCCAGGTCACCGCGCAGGAGGGTCTACAAATGTCCACTCCACCTCCAGAAGAGGCCCACAGTGAGGACAGCAGCTCTGTTTCCCTGGATCTAGATGACCAGCCCGGTCCATCGGGGACCTCGGGACAGTCGGTTCCCCTCACACAGCCACAGGCCACAGCAGACCTTCCCCCCTCTGGAAACACCAGCACAGCACCCACCCAGCGGGCCCATACCTCTGTCCCCAGGACACGTCAATCAGCGGTGTGTCCACCACTACAGGGAACCCAGGCTAACCCAACACCCCAACAACAACAGGGACCTGGGGGCAGTGGTAGTGGGCACACGGTTGAGGGGACAGAGGCCCATGGAAACAGGGGAACTGGGAGGGCTGCTGTGCGACGGGGGGGACAGGCCCAGGGAACCCACTCTCCAGGAGGCCCTCTCCTCCATCATGGGAGCATACCACCACTCCCAGGAGACGATGGCGACGGTCCTGGCCAGGTTTCAGGAGATCCAGCTTCTGCAGGAGCAACAGTATATGGGGTTCAGGGAGGAACTAAGAAACATCAGTTCCACCATGGTTACCATCGTAGTGGCCCTGAATCAGGTAGTCACCACATTGCGGGACACTGTGGCACCTCAAAGGGCCCCTGACACTAGCATGGACCAAGAACTGCCTACCACCTCCGCCGGCGCTAGTGGACAGGAGGCCCCGACACAAGACCAACAGGCCACCAGAACCCCATCCCCTGCAGAAGGAGAACCACCTCGCAAGCGGGCCCTGAGATCCAGGAAGAAGACAGAGTAAGATGTCAAGACCCCCGCCAGCAAAAGATACCGCCCTGATTGTCATCCCACTGTCCCACATTGTCACCCTGTCCAACCTTAAACTGCCCATGCTCCACTTTCCACAGGCATTTGGACAATGCACCTGTGATACTGATAGTCTGGACTCTGCCATGGACAATCCTCCACCATCACCCCTCACCGATTTTCAACCACCCATCCAATTTTGAGCACTTGAATAAACACACTTATTGCACAAAACAATCTGGAGTCTGGCTGTGATTTAGAACAAATGTATTAGACATGACCGTGCCAAAATGTTCATTCACATTGTGATGCCAACAAACCGCTGTCACACAGCTGTAGTCCATGGGGAAACAAAGCAGATGTCACGCAGTGGGGCCCACATCTCTGAAAACGGAAGGGAAAGTCACAACACAGTTACCATACACTGGGGGAAAAAGTCAGACAGTAGAGAGGTAGGAGTCTTTAAGTAAATGTAATATGCCGGTGTGTACTCTTACCTGTGTGTCATTGAAAATACTGCTGTATTACTGTGTTCCTGTTCTCTATGTCATCCTCTTCGGCTTCCTCCTCTTCACTCTCCACAGGCTCCACAGCTGCTACAACACCACCATCTGGACCATCCTCCGGCAGAAAAGGCACCTGGCGTCGCAAAGCCAGGTTGTGAAGCATACAGCAGGCCACGATGATCTGGCACACCTTCTTTGGTGAGTACATTAGGGATCCACCAGTCATATGGAGGCACCTGAACCTGGCCTTCAGGAGGCCGAAGGTTCGCTCGATCACCCTCCTAGTCCGCCCATGGGCCTCATTGTACCGTTCCTCTGCCCTTGTCCTGGGATTCCTCTCTGGGGTCAATAGCCATGACAGGTTGGGGTAACCAGAGTCCCCTAATAGCCACACCCGGTGCCTCTGGAGTTGACCCATCACATACGAGATGCTGCTATTCCGCAGGATGTAGGCGTCATGCACTGACCCAGGGAACTTGGCATTAACATGGGAGATGTACTGGTCAGCCAAACACACCATCTGTACATTCATGGAATGATAACTCTTCCGGTTCCTGTACACCTGTTCACTCCTGCTGGGGGGGACCAAAGCAACATGTGCCCCATCAATGGCACCAATGATGTTGGGAATATGTCCAAGGGCATAGAAGTCTCCTTTCACTGTAACCAAATCCCCCACCTCAGGGAAAATGATGCAGCTCCTCATGTGTTTGAGCAGGGCAGACAACACTCTGGACAACACCTTGGAAAACATGGGCTGGGACATCCCTGATGATATGGCCACTGTTGTTTGAAAAGACCTACTTGCTAAGAAATGGAGCACTGACAGCACCTGCACTAGAGGGGGGATCCCTGTGGGTTGGCGGATGGGTGACATCAGGTCTGGCTCCAGCTGGGCACACAGTTCCTGTATAGTGGCTCGGTCAAGCCCGTGTGTCAGTATGACATGTCGTTCCTCCATTGTCGACAGGTTCACCAGCGGTCTGTACACGGGAAGATTCCTCCATCTCCTCGCATGTCCCAGCGGACGGTGCCTATGAAGGACAACAGCGAGCACAGAGTCAATCAACCCACAGGTACGTAACCACAGCTTGCACATAACACGATTCCCAATGCATTGAAAGGTTTGTATGAGTGTTGATGCAAGGCCTAGGTATGTGTGACGCAGTAGAAATTAAGCCATGTGGGCCCTTGAAATGGCAGCTGCCTGACCTGTGAAGTGCGACAGTGGGATGTGAGGTCAATGCGCTGGCGTGGCACACCGTGGCGGTAGGCGGTCGAAGACCGCGGCGCAAAGCCGCATTGGTTAACATTGAACCCTATGGGTTTCAGGAGCCAATGACGATGTGCGCCGGCGGTCGCGGTACGCACCGCCGCGGTACGCACCGCCGCGGGCGTGACCGCCATTTTCTATCTGCTTAATCACTCGATACCTGATCTTCCACAGGAGAGGACCTACACTGCAAGTGCTGCTGTGACCTCGGTCTGGAAGAGACAATGGCTCATGCGACTGGGGAAAGGGCCCCTGCCTTCACTGCGGAGGAGTTGGAGAAACTTGTGGATGGGGTCCTCCCCCAGTATGCGCTACTCTACGGTCCTCCAGACCAACAGGTAAGTACACAGGGACCATGCTTAGTGGGCAATGCCTGGGTTGAGTGGGGTGGATGAAAGATGGTGGGGAGGGGAGCGATTGAGGCATGCATCAAATGACAGATGAGAGCATGTGCCACATGGCAAGGGTGGGGATGGGGGGCCACTCACATCGAGCATGCAGAAGGTGATGACAATTTTTCTCTCCCTGTACATGTCACATAGGTCAGCGCCCACCAGAAAGTCGCTATTTGGCGTGCCATCGCCAAGGACGTCCGGACCCTGGGGGTCCACAACAGACAGGGCACCCAGTGCCGGAAGAGGTGGGAGGACATCCGACACTGGAGCAGGAAGACGGCGGAGGCTCAGCTGGGGATGGCCTCCCAACGTAGGAGGGGTGCCAGTCGTACTTTGACCCCCCTGTTGTCCCGGATCCTGGCGGTGGCCTACCCCGATTTGGATGGGCGCGTGAGTACATCACAGCAGACACAAGGTGGTGAGTACAAATACATTCTGCTGACTTTGCGCGCAGTGGAGGGGTCTGGGTGGGGGAGGAGGGTTGTGGGTATCCCTAGGCCAGGGCGATTTCTGTAGGCTAGGCCCCTCCGTAAGGCATGGCCCTGTGCCCCCGCCCCCCACCTCTGTAGGGTGCCAAGTACAGGTATCCATGGCCCTGTGTCATCTATGTGTGCAGTTGTCGTCCATAGGCTTGTAAGCCATGTCCCACGGATTGCATAGTGGACCCCAAGTGCGCGGCGTAGTGCAGGGGGCTTCTGTGTCTGTCCTCTCCGCCAACGGTGTCGCCAATGCATGCACTCAACATGTCTTTATTTTCTCCCCCCCCTTTTTTGTGGTCTTCCTCCTGTTCATGTGTGCATTAGCATCATCAGGCGGAGGAGAAGTGGCATCGGAGCACGATGGAGCTGCTTCCCACATGGCCCTGGAGGGCCATGCAACAGAGTCCGAATACACCAGTGGGACGGAGGGCGAGGGGAGCTCCACAGCGGGGACTCGTGCTGATGCCAGTGACAGCGACTCGTCCTCTGAAGGGAGCTCCCTTGTGGTGGCGGCAACATCCGTGTCCCCCGCAACAACAGGTACAGCCGCCACCCAGCGCACCAGCACCGCCCTCCCAGCAGCCCCTCAGCGTTTGCCCCGTGCCCGCTCACCCAGGAAGGTGGGCATCTCCTTCGCCCCAGGCACCTCAGGCCCTGCCCCTGTCACCCCTGCTGCCCTCAGTGAGGAGGTCATTGACCTCCTGAGGACCATCATTGTTGGTCAGTCTACCCTTTTGAATGCCATCCAGGGTGTAGAAAGGGAGGTGCACCAGAGTAATGCATACCTGGAGGGCATTCATTCGGGTCAGGCTGCCCATCAGCGATCGTTCAACGCTCTGGCCTCAGCACTGACGGCAGCCATTGTCCCTGTCTCTAGCCTCCCCCCTCCAACTTCCTCCACCCAGACCCAATCCCCTGTACCTCTGCCTATCCCAGACACACCATCAGACCAGCCTGCACACACCTCAACACCCAAGGGAAGCTCATCCAGACATAAGCACCACACATCACACAAGCATTCACACAAGCAACATCCACATGCAGACATACCAACACCCACTGCCTCCACTGTGTCCCCCTCCTCCTCGTCTCCCTCCTCCCTCCCTGTGACGTCTCCACTCACACTTGCATGCACAACATCTTCAGCCACTACGTCCATCACCAGCACACCCACCAGAACACTCCGCACACGTGCAGTCACCACCCCCACTACCATTTACACGTCCCCTGTGTCCTCTCCCAGTGTGTCTGTCACCCCCTCTTCCAAACTACACAAACGCAGGCAGCCACCCACCCAACAGCCATCAACCTCACAACAGCCTCCAGCCCAAGCACCTGCACCCAAAGACACCAGACTTCACACTCCTACAACCACATCCTCTTCCTCCACTCCCATAGCCACTACACCTACCCGTCCCTCTCTTTCCAAATTGCTTTTCTTTTCCAAACTTGACCTCTTTCCAACAACTCCCCCACCCCGTCCATCTCATAAGACTCCAATCAGCACCTCAGCCACCACAAAACCGGGACCTGTAAAGACTGTTTGCCATGGACTGTGGAGTCCCCCACCCTCAAGGGCAGCCAGTTCAGCTAGGAGCCAAGGCACAGCCAGCCCACCCCCGGAAAAGCATCCGAAGATTGCCAGTGCCCGGCGCGAGAGACCAAAGACACCAGGGACAAAAATCCCTACATTGGCTCCGGCAGGAAGTCGGGTGCCACCTGGCACACCGTCAAAGGTGGGAAAGGGCCACAGGCGAACAGGGAAGGGTGGGAAGGGCAGCACTCCCGACAAGTCCGGCAGCAGGCCAGCTGGCCAGGAGGGCCCCACCAGCCCCATCCCAGGTGTGCAGGAGGACACCCACAGGCCCGGTACTGCAGCCCAGGAGGGCCCCGCAAGCCACCAGACAGATGGGCAGGAAGGCCCCGCCAGCCACATGTCAGGTGGCGAGTGACATCCATGCCATGGCCAGATTCGCTGACCTGGACACTCATCTCAAGCACCGCTCCGCTGGGCACCGCCGTCTCAAGAACCGCTGAACTGGGCCCTTCATCTCAAGAACCGCTGAACTGGGCCCTTCATCTCAAGCACCGCTGAACAGGGCACCGCCGTCTCATGCACCGCTGAACAGGGCACCGCCGTCTCATGCACCGCTGAACAGGGCACCGCCGTCTCATGCACCGCTGAACAGGGCACCGCCGTCTCATGCACCGCTGGACAGGGCACCGCCGTCTCATGCACCGCTGGACAGGGCACCGCCGTCTCATGCACCGCTGAACAGGGCACCGCCGTCTCATGCACCGCTGAACAGGGCACCGCCGTCTCATGCACCGCTGAACAGGGCACCGCCGTCTCATGCACCGCTGAACAGGGCACCGCCGTCTCATGCACCGCTGCGCGGGGCCCTTCATCTCAAGCACTGCTGAACAGGGCACTGCCGTCTCAAGAACCGCTGAACAGGGCCCTTCATCTCATGCACCGCTGAACAGGGCACCGCCGTCTCATGCACCGCTGAACAGGGCACCGCCGTCTCATGCACCGCTGAACAGGGCACCGCCGTCTCATGCACCGCTGAACAGGGCACCGCCGTCTCATGCACCGCTGAACAGGGCACCGCCGTCTCATGCACCGCTGAACAGGGCACCGCCGTCTCATGCACCGCTGAACAGGGCACCGCCGTCTCATGCACCGCTGAACAGGGCACCGCCGTCTCATGCACCGCTGAACTGGGCCCTTCATCTCAAGCACTGCTCCCCTGGGCCCTTCATCTCAAGCACTGCTCCCCTGGGCCCTTCATCTCAAGCACCGCTCCGCTGGGCACCGCCGTCTCAAGAACCGCTGAACTGGGCCCTTCATCTCAAGCACTGCTCCGCTGGGCCCTTCATCTCAAGCACTGCTCCGCTGGGCCCTTCATCTCAAGCACCGCTCCGCTGGGCACCGCCGTCTCAAGAACCGCTGCGCTGGGCCCTTCATCTCAAGCACTGCTCCGCTGGGCCCTTCATCTCAAGCACTGCTCCGCTGGGCCCTTCATCTCAAGCACCGCTCCGCTGGGCCCTTCATCTCAAGCACCGCTCCGCTGGGCACCGCCGTCTCAAGCCCCGCTGAACTGGGCCCTTCATCTCAAGAACCGCTGGCCCATTGGCGGAAGGGGCAGGCCCGCATCTGTGTCGGGCAGGGCTGCACGAAGCACTCTGGGCACTAGTCCACCTCCAGTACCAGTGGAGACTGTCATCCACTTGAGAGACTGTGGCTTTGCACTCCCCAGGATGGCACAGTGGGCAACCCACCCACTGTAGAGACTTGAGAGACTGTGGCTTTACACTCCCCAGGATGGCACAGTGGGCAACCCACCCACTGTAGAGACTTGAGAGACTGTGGCTTTGCACTCCCCAGGATGGTACAGTGGGCAACCCACCCACTGTAGAGACTTGAGAGACTGTGGCTTTGCACTCCCCAGGATGGCACAGTGGGCAACCCACCCACTGTAGAGACTTGAGAGACTGTGGCTTTGCACTCCCCAGGATGGCACAGTGGTCATGGAGGCCCCTCGTGGATCTGGCGTCGTGGACTCATCTGGCTGAGGTGCCCTCCCTTCCCTTCCCCCTGAGGTGCCTGTAGTTTTCCTATCTGATGCCCCTGCAGTGTTCTCTCCGTTGGAGGCAGGTATCCTGTGTGGGCTTTGCTCATGTGTTTTGGCCCAGTGGCCCACGAACAATGGCTGATACACATATCGGACTGGACAATTTATGTATATAAAGTTATAGATGTGTGATATATTTTATACTCAGTCTTACAATATAATTCTAAATTTATAATAATTTCCTTTTGTCTTTGCATTCTTCCGGGGGCTTTGGGGGGGTAACTGTGATGTGTTGCTATGCATTCATGTGTGTGTTGTAGTGGGTGAGGGTGGGTGTGTCGCATATGTGTGTCCCCGTAATTTTTTGCCTCCCCCCTCCCCTGTGTCGTAGGTGCAGTACTCACCGTTGTCTTCTGCGCCGGCGTTCGTGCTCCTGGTAGAGGAGCAGGAAGACAATGGCTGGTAGGATGTGGAGTTCGGGTACCATGCTGTCCAGATTCCTCGTGGGGTGTATGGAGGTGAGCGTTTTCCGTTTGAAATGGCTGTTTCTGCCGTGTTTTTATCGGCGGGGCTACCGCCCCGGAAAAGGTGGCGAATTGGTGGGTTGTGATAGGGTGGGCGGTACATTGTCTCCCGCCTGTCTGTTGGCGGTGACCGCCGCACTGTTTGTTTGTCCCGCCGTGGCGGGCGGTGTGTTTAAGTGGCGGTCTCTGTTGGCGGTTTCCGCCAGGGTCGGAATTGCATTTTTTTTACCGCCAGCCTGTTGGCAGTTTTGCCGCCGCTTTAACACCGACCACCAGGGTTGGAATGACCCCCTTAGTCTGAATTTAGGTATTTTGATAAATCTGAATCTGTGAGTCAAGGGTATTTAGGGTGGGAGCCAGTGGTATATAAGTGTTTGCAATAGTTGATGAAGGATCATGGCCTTACAGATGTGTGCGATAAGTGCAAGGCCCCAGAGCTAGGTTTCACATTTGATTCCGCTCTGCATGGCAATTTGGTCTGGCTAGACTATTTCTGTTTGTTTCTACCCCTTTGGTCAACCAAACTAAGATAGAAATATTTCCTAGGGTTCTTTCAGATCATAGCCCACTGGTCCTCGAGGTCCCAGTGAAGTGTATTCTGAGACCACAGATATCGTGGACTTTTGACAGGAAGCGGTTACTAGATGTGGTATATTTGGACCATAAGTGTGATTGGATAGGGTGATTCTTGGAAAATAATGGAGAGACTGACTTGACCTGCCTTGTGTGGGATGCCTTAAAGGTAGGAATTAGGGGCATTTTCAGGATATAGACTGAATGAGGGTAAGACCCAAGTGTTGTGTACTGAAAGAACCAGCTTCAGGGCACAATGCATTGGTACAGATGCTGTATACCTAGGTGTTAGAATTACTCCAGTGGTGGACGGGCTGGTTGAACTGAACCTGGCACCCTTATTACATAATAGCAAACAAGATCTTAAGAGAATTGACCATCTCTATCTTTCGTTAGTTGGGAGATGTAATGTATGGAAGAAGACTATTCTCCCAAAGATTTTATATTTTTTCAGGACTGTTCCACTTGAAATTAGCAAATATTGGTTGGCTAAACTGGTGAGTGCTTGTCTCAGTTTTTATGGGGTATCAGAGACTAAGTGGGGCAGCTAAATATATGACCTTGCTATGGTCACGGGTGGGTAGTCAGTTCCAGACTTTTTTTTTAATTATTGGGCATGTCTGCTGCAACATATGGGAGTCCTGATTGTGGATGGGCCAGCTCGTATGAATGAAGCAGAGTCTCTGGCTATTTATGAGCTGATTTGGGGAGCTGGAGCTAGGGCATGCTTGGTTACAAATATCGAACCAAGTTATTATAAGAAGACTAGTTTTAGGATCTTAAGAGCAGCGTATAAGGTCTGGAACCAGATTTGGAAGCGGCTAGGTATTTGTACATTTGATTTTTATACACCTTTATCTATGTCATCAAAATTTCCATCTGTTTTTCAGTATGTGAGTATGGGTAGATGAGCACGGAAAGAACTCGCAGTTTTAGGTGATTTATCCTGCAATGGCAACTCTATTCTTTTACAGAACTACAAGAGGCCCTTGGTTTGGCTAGGGGTGGCTTCTTTAAAGTACTTCAATTATAGGAATTTCTTATCAAAGGAAAATAGATTTGAACTCAGTGGTAAGGATCTCCCTGGTTGAGGAACTGAGGTGTGGGGATAAATTCAGCTTAATCTATGAACTACTAGTTTTACATAAGTCACCGAGGTGCAGTATGGCGGTACAGGGCTACAGGCGAGAATATAAATTAGCCTGAATGGTCAGAAAAAAACACACGAAGACTGAAACCTAGGAGGTTGAAATGGTAGTTAGCCTAAGTAAAGACAGTCTAACCTTTTGGCGTGTTATAAATGGCCCTTTTTCAATTTACAATAGTGCCCGAGGTTAGTAGCCGCCAATACAGAATCAGAGGGGTTCTCCCACTTTACCAAAATAAATGCCAATCCCAGCTCTTCTCGAGCAAACCAGGAGGACGTCAGGCAAGCTGTCTCTAGGGACCCGGTGTGAAGTATCTCAGAACTTCATTTTACTGTAAATGAGGTAAATATGGCTCATATGGCACGTAAGGCTGGAAAGGTTCCAGGCCTTAAAGGCACCCCAGTTGACCCTTTCAAAGCTAATTAATCATTGTCAGAACCTTTGTTGGTATTGGTCTTAAGGGTGTGCTGTACTGCAGCTTTTCTAAGCACTTGGTCAGAATCTCTAATAGTCCCAGTCTATAAAAAGGGTGTTTACGCTGATCAAGCTTGCTACCAGCCTATTTCTTTGCTGGACTCTCTGCTAAAGGTGGTGGGGAGAATCATTCTGAACAGGGTGGAAGAGTGAGCATACAATAACTAAATATTTTCTGACATTCAATATGGCTTCCAAAGAGGCTACGGATGATTAAGCAAAGCTTAAACCTCAAACTGCTAATTAGAAAGTACACTCTGGCCAAGAAGGACCACATGTTCTTAGCCTTTGTCGACTTGTTCAGTGCATTTGACTGTGTCATCCATGATAGATTATGGTTTATCATGGAGGAGCTCAAGGTGGACTTGTCGATAATAGAGTTTCTAAGGAAACTGTAGTCTGGGAGCTGGGCAAGTATAAGCAATGGGCTTAACGGCGTCAGACAGTCATGTGTCCTTGCACCCTTTCAATTCACTCTGGCCCGTATTTATACTTTTTTTAGCGCCGCATTTGCGCCGCTTTTTGACGCAAAACGGCGCAAACCTACAAAATACAATGGTATTTTGCAAGTTTGCACCGTTTTTACGTCAAAAAACGACGCAAATGCGGCGCTAAAAAAGTATAAATACGGGCCTCTGTATATTAAGAGCTTGGGGGATGTGTTGGCGCAATGTTGCAGGGACCTCCCATAAATTGGACACCACCCAATCCCTGTCCTCCTCTATGCCGATGATGCCGTATTAATGGCTCGTACCTCTATTGGCCTACAACATCGACTCCTTTATGCTGGATTTGGGCCTAAAAATCAGTGTAGCCAAGACTTTTGTAATGAAGTGTGGGAAGGGTGCTGTGAAATGCTGTGACTTAACTGTTGACAACACTAAAATAAATTTCACAATATAATTCTACTACCAGGTAGTCCCATTCTCGGGAAATGGTCCTGGAGGGATGCCATTAAACCAAGGAAATTGAGCTTCACAAATGAAATTTCAGCACTGCTAACTTTTGCACACAAACTGGGTACCTGTTAGCGAAATAAGGCTAAATGTGTAGCAAGAGCACCCAGATAATTTTATTGTGGCAAAAGGTATGGCCCTGTTAAGAAATTAGTCCAAAACATCAAATTATTAAAGATTGTATTACCTTGTCTGCACCTTTACGTATACCATGGCTAAATCATGTAAAGGCAGATGGTAAAAAAGATGTGTCTCATGATGTATGAGGAAGCAAGGTTAGCCATGCGATTAGCAAAACCTAGTGACATTAAGAACCAACTCATCTTGGTTACCTTTGATGTCCAACCTTATTTAAAGTATGTTCACAACATCTACCAGAAGTTCATTCTGGCATGTTTATGCTTTAAAATATTCCATCATTTGGTAACTTTTCCTGTAGTGAATAACTGGCCTGACAATGTTCCCAAATACCGATGCGATACTTCATTGGTGCAAAGCACGATGTATACCCTGTTCGTCTGTACTTATTTAAGGACTTAGGAAAACTATTTTTATTACTGTTTTTCCATGAGCTGAATTTTAAGCAATGTCACCCTGCTTACTTGTTTTTACAAAATTGCCTTCTCTACTGATCTGTTATTATGAGGCTAGATATTCCTACCCTATTTTACAATGCAGAAAAACCATGGATAGTCCAGCTCTGTCCAAGAACTGGAGTTTTTAATGGCACTTGCACTTTATTATTGTACTGTTTTAGAAGGCAAATTTGTATGGTCTCTGGGGCTTATTCATGCTGTCAGAAAAATCCTATACTCATTTTTTTAACTGGTATGCTTTTATGATATTAAAAAAATGAAATTGAGTAAAGCTGATTTTGATTAATTGATTGACTTACTATTTTGTGATGAGCATTCATGTTGTAGTTCACTGAGATCAGTCCCATATCAGCAGCCATGCTGCAAGTGAGTAAACAGGCACTTGACGCCGTACCTTGAAGCATGCGGATGGGTGCTTGCACATTTGATTTCTTGTGTTTCATAGTCGCTATGAATGAACATTTACTTTTAAGGGGGGCGATGTAGCTCATATGTACACTTTAGTTTTTGACGGCGTCAGTTGTGACAATAGAGATAGTTCATTATATCTCTCCTCAGGCATAATATTTACTGATGGACCTCTGTTGATGATGAAAGGTATGGAACAACTGTTTATTTTCAGTGTAATATTTGGACAGTGTTTGAATGACTGGTGCTTTTTCATGTCGACTTTTCTTTGACTGGTATTTTTCTTAACAAACGGCCAGTACAACATGTGCATATTTCCCTGAGGTAAACATCAATATTACACAATTATCTTCTTCACTTTCACTTGATACTAATACTGAAAAACTTTTTGATGATGATTTAGATGACAATAAACTTCGTTTTGTGTCGATCTGTCTCAACAGATGTTGTCGGTTGGCCTCACAATTGGGCGTCAAATGTTGCTTCTGGAACATTCAGTTGGCCATTATGTCGTCTCTCCGTGGCACACTTTATGTTTTCCTTCGTCTTGCAAACTGTTAGACAATGGTTCTTCTTACCACAGCCTTTGTATATCTGTCCGATGGTGGGACATTTACCTTTGAGTAGAAACAAAACGTATTTTTCCGTGGAGACACCACCTTGTATCCTTCAGCTTTGTGTTTCTGCTTGCTTTTCATGTTCATGACTGACTCACTTTTGGCATCTCGGGCCTCCATGTCAGCAGCTTGTCGACCAACACGCTCTTCAGCTCTGGCAGCTTGCTCCAGACTAAGACCCACATTTATGTAAAATAACGCACAACTGCGCAGGTAACGCGAGCTTCGATCATTCCCTAACACCATTTGTGTGTCATATTTAAATACGTTGCACAATGGCACTAAGGAATGGTTAGCGTCATAGAAAATTATGCAAGCCGGTAATGGATGGTATTAGAAAAAATGGCTATAGTGAGTCAAAAATGATGCTAGACTGATAAGTGGCAACAAATCTGCTGCTACTCTGCCTAGTGTCATTTTCCGGTTGTACAAGCAGCCATATAATGACGCCTGTCTAAGAATAGACAGGAGACAGTACCACAGACACAATGTCCAACACATTGGACCAATGTCCCCAGGACAACCGCAACAGAACCAGTGCCAGCCAGGGAGCCCCTTGTAAGAGGTCCCCAGTAGCACACAACAGAAATGTATGTATACTTATGGAGGATGGGCTCCCTCCACTTGTAGTGTCCCTGTGATGTGGGTGGTGGTGATGCAGGGAGTTGGGTTGGGCCTCTATGTGCCCAGAATAGTGACACCATGTTGGACTCCAAGGTGTTTGCACTGTGTTTCCCCATGGAACTGTGCCCAACATCACTTTAACGCCTTGTCTGACCAGGCGTTAAAATTTGACACTAATCGCCTTTGCGTCATTTTTTGGGTCTGCTTCCTTAGTGTGCGTAATTTTTGCATCGGGAGGTAAATATGGCGCTGGAGGGCTAGCGTCATTTTTTGGAAGGGAATGCCTACCTTGCATATCATTGTCGCAATACAACGCAAGGTGGGTTGGTGCTCCCAAAAATGACGCTAACTCATATATTTTTTACGCTAGACTGGTCTTGCGTCAAAATACAAGTATGGAGTTAAGATAGCACCGCTTTTGTGTCAAACAAATGACTCAAAGGCAGTGCAAACGTTTCATGAATATGGAAATAAGAGTTTCTTTCAGCATTCATCATCTAAATGAATCTGACAGGCATCCGTCAGATGTCTTGCTTCTTCAAATTCATTGAATCTACAATGTTTGATGTGTGTATCCAGTCTCTCTAAAAATGTGTCTATGGTTTCACCAACTCTTTGTCATTCTTGACTGAAAATTGAACTTTTGTGATATACATTTGGCATTGGATTGAACTTGAGATTCAAAGCTCCTTTAATTTGACATTATGTAGCTTCATCAGCTCGTGGCATTTTCTTTATGACTTCTTTTACACCATCACCAGCAAGATTTTCAGGAACTATCTTTTTGTTAACTGTTTCTTCAAGTGTATGAATGAAATCATCAAATGGCTCAATCCAAACAGTCCATTTATTGCCAATATTTTGCTTTATAGCATAATTGAATGGTGGTGGTGGTTTCAGGAGGGCGGCAGCTTTGTAACTATTCATGGGATTGGCTAACAGTTCAACTGGAGTTCTCTCCAACTCCACTTGGCATCATGAACTAGCACATGCCTAGAGGTCTGCTTTCTCAGGTGTCATAAACCTATGGCTCAACTGACTCTTGCGTATGAGTGGGTAGAGTCCATATCTTGCATATTTATTTACATTTACGGCTTGACCCTCCTCCACTATCCCTTAAAACGCAACAGGCAATGATTAACTCACAAGTTACTGGCTGGAGTCATGGGAGAGACCAAGGGGCCTATTTACAAACTGCACCTTATAGTACATTTAGTAGTACTACTCATGTACTACAAAATGCTACTCAGAAGCATACATGCGGAAACCTCCACTCTCCTATCTTTTCAATGCAGGGATCTCTGACCCAAATGCAGAGATCTCTGTACATGTGGGAGGGACATGGGGTAATGGCTGGAAAATGGGTACTACTTACTAATAGATTAGAGATATTTAGGGAGACGTAAGGAGGGCTTAAGGGAGGGCAAAGAAGGGGTTTAGTGAGGGACAGACACCAACCCACAAAAGCAGTAAGCCCACTGCTATTCACAACTGCATTTCTGAAAGTATTCAGCTGAAAAGGCTCCAAAACAGTTGGAACTGCAACACCCTTCCATAGAAAATAACAGTCACTTAACATAAAACATCCATAAGAAATAATGTTAAGATAAATTGACTTGTTTTACTTTTAAATAGTATATATAAATATTATTTAATGTGTGTGTGTATATATATATATATATATATATATATATTTAAATGTAAAGAGTATTGTATTTACAAACTTTTAATAATATAAAAATAAATGTATGTTTTTTTTTGTTAAACAAATAACTTAATTCTATACATAACTTTTAGTATGTTTGAATATATATATTAAATAAAAATTTACATTATACTGTAGATTAGATATATTTTCTAAGAAATATAATAAATCAAACACATTTAAAGTAACTAACTGGCCTCAGAGGTAGCAAAATCCTTGCCAGGAACACAGGGGAGCTCGTCCTTATGGACCTGGGTTGGAGCGCCAATTTCCTTGTTTTATGCCATTTTTTACTACATTAATAGTGAATAATAACATATCATTCACTATTAGGGGAATAATGTTAGAATGTAGAATTGGGGTCTCTGGTTGGCTAGGGTATGCACCTAAGCCAGGCAGAACCCACCCACTCTAGTCACGGCCAGGGAGTTACGCTCCCAAGATAACTCCTGCTCACTCCCTTGGTAGCTTGGCACGAGCAGTCAGGCCTATCTCAGAGGCAATGTGTAAAGCATTTGCACAACACACACAACACATGTGATGCAATATCCCCATCAGAAAGGAAACACAACACCAAGTTACATAAAAAATAAACTGCATTGTACACAACATCATTAGACCAAACAGAACATGTCAGTAATACCCTGCTACCCATGCAGTTGTCAGAACCTTACACAGGACTAATTACTCTGCGAGAGCCGACAGTAGTCACATAGAATACATCAATTACTGATTATTCTGCAGCATTAGTAGTAGTCAGGAAAACATTACTAAAATAATGCACATGTCATAAAAGAATCATAAATGCCCATAAAAGGAACGTCAGAAAACACATGGCTAGTCAGGAAAAACAGATCATGAATGCATTTGCCCTGGTAAACACACCACCATAAATGCCCATAAAAAGAACATCAGAAAAGAAAGTGAATGGCAGGATTAACAGATGAGCATGGAGTTCCCCTAGCATAAAGGTCACAACAACACCATGAATGCCCCTACCAAGGGAACATCAGAGGAACAGGCTGTGCTATCATAGATCCCTAGGACTTCCAACTTTCCTAAGGGCATAGGTCAGCTCAACCAGATTATCAGGGCTACCAGGCCCTAAGGCAAATGGGGACGCCCATGTCCCAGTCCCGGAGCTCCCATGCCCTAATTGCTGTGGGCCCGAAAAGAAAATGGCCCTCAGCGGGAGGGGGCCTCCGATGAGACCTCCGTCCATCCCGCTAGGTAATTTCTCCTCAATCAAGGCCCCCGCAATCCCCAAAATATGCCCTGGGGGGTGGGTGGGATAAAGCACCACAAAGCAAGCCTGCACAGCGACTGGAGGTGACCCCACTCCTCACACGGGGCTGCCTTGAGCAACAGATGCCTTCTGACGAGGCAGGGGGAGGCTCGCACAGCCCCCCCGAATCCAGGGAGGCCACACAGCACCTGCTTAATGCGGTGGTCGGGCCCTCAAACCCGCTTGGGGCTGGGAGGCTGACTCACCTTCCCAGCCGGCGGTGGTGGTCTCCTCTCTGCAACAAGCGGCAGCTGTGGTGGGTTCAGCTATCCTCCATGGCGTGTTGCGCCCACGGCAGCTCCTCTGGCCTCATGAGGCACTCAGCAGTGGGTCTCCCACACAGGGAGAGACCCACTTTTTCCAAACTAGGGCCGCTGTGGTGAACTTGGACCAGAAGGAGGTGCCAGCTGGTGCCCTAGGGGCACTGTCCTCAGTGCTACTTGCCCCAGGGACACCATGAGGAGCGCGCTCGCTCCAGATTACGTCCTTCTATGCCCCAGGTCTCACCAAAAAGTGTGTTTTGGATGTGTTTGAGCCGTCTGACCTGCCTGGGTTGCGGCAGTGATTTTCCTTCACAGACAGCACAGAAAGAGCTCTCAGGCGCTTTTCGCAATTAACACTTGGCTCTCTCAAGGTGCCTAGGCCATCAAAAGAAGAGGCGCTCTCAAGAAACTAAAAAATCCAGTGCTGTCCTCACGCTGGCAAGTCAAGGGTTGCAGAGGGCAGGACCCACAGCACCCAGCCTCTGGGGACACAAGGGAAACACAGGGATGTAGGGCCCAGCAACAGGCCAGCCCAAAGGGGATGCAGTCAGTGGCAGATCCTCCTGTGACCCAGCATGTCACAGGTTAGCACAGCATCAGCAGTCCAAGGCGGTTCCTGGGGAGTCCCTCCAGCAGCATTTTGTTTCTATATCCTTGAGATGTTTCTTGTGCACCTTTTCATGGTAAACATCCCATGTACTTATACTCAGTTTTGCAAGGCACTCACAAAGAGGGGGAGAAGAGGTTCCATCCAGTTACATCTGATTCTAGGAGTGTCCCCTCTCTCCTCCAGCACAGCCTCCAGACATCAGGAGGAGGTAAACGAGCCCTTTGTGTGAGGTCAGGGCACAGCCTTTACAAATGCAGGTGTGCCCCACCTTCTCTCAGCTCAGGAAGACCTTTCAATATGCAGATGCACCTCTGTGACACCTCCACTCTCCGTGTGTACACGCTGTCTGAAAAGTATGCACAAAGCCCAGTTGTCACAATGCCCCAGACATGGGTTGGAGTAAAGCTGTAAAACACCATAGTCATAAGCACAGAAAAATGCTCACTTTCTAGAAGTGGCATTTCTATAATGGTAATTAAAAAATCCACCTACACCAGTAAGCAGCATTTCTCCCTACCATTACAACCATACCAAACATGCCTATGCTACCCCTCATAAATCAGACAATACCCCCTAGTCATAAGGCAGGACATTTCCAATGCTATCCTATAAGAAAGGCAGCACTCACAGCAGTGAGAACCCAAATAGGCTGTTTGTCACTACCAGGAAGGCCCCACAGCCAGGTACATGTCCTGTCTTCTACATACATAGCACCCTGCCCATAGGGCTAGCTAGGGCCTACCTTAGGGGTGACTTACATGTAGTAAAGGTGGAGTTCTGGTCCTGGCAATTAAATTTAGATGGCAGATCCCTGTGGCAGTAAACTGTGCACACAGGCTCTGGGCTAGGAGGCCTGAGACAGGTTTGAAAGGCTACTTCTGTGGGTGGCGCAAGTAGTACTGCAGGCCCACTACTAGCATTTAATTTACAGGCCCTGGGTATATGGATACCATTGTACAAGGGACTTACAGGTAAATTAAATGTGCCAATTAGGTGTAAGCCAATCATATTACCTTTAGAAGGGAGAGCACCTGCACTTTAGCACTGATCAGCAGTGATAAAGTGCCCAGAAAAGTTGCTGTTTTTCTGACCCAACAGCAAGAGGTCAGAAAAAATAGGAGGAAGGAGGCAAAACATTTGGGGATGACCCTGCAAAAAGGGCCAGGTCCAACAAATAAAAAATAGAACATGACCCTCCATGGCAGCAGAAGTAAGTAAAGAATGCTTTTCAATATATGTTATGTGCATCTGTGCAGTCGAGAGTGTGTTTATGTGAGAGAGATTGTGTGCATGTGAGATGAGTCGCTGGATAAAAGGATGAACGGACAAATGAGTGAATGGATGAATGAATGAGTGAGTGAAAGGATAGATAGATGGATCAGAGTGAAATGGTGGGTGAATGGGTGAGTGAAAAGGTGGATGATAGATACATGGATGAATGAGTGAAACGATGGATATATGGATCAATGAGAGGAAGGAAGAATGGATGGATAGATAGATGAGCGAAAGGGTGACTAGATGGATGGATGACTAAATGGATAGATGGATGGATGAATGGATGGATGATGAGAGAAAGGGTGGATGGATAAGTGAGTGAAAGGATAGATTGATGAGTGAAAGGGTAAATGGATAGATTGATGAGTGGATGGCTGGACTAAGTGACATGGTAGATGGATGGATGAGTGGATGGATGAGTGAAAGGATGGATAAGTGACAGAATAGATTGATGAGTGAAAGGGAGGTTAGATGGTTGGCTGGAATAAAGGTGGGGTGTATGAGTGAAAGGGTGAATGGATGGATAAATGAATGGATGGATGGATGGGTTGAAGGGTGGATGGATGAGTGAAAGGATGGATGGCTGAGTTAACATGTGAATGGATGAAGGAAAGGGAGGATGAAAGGATGTATGGAGTGAAAGGGTGAATGGATGAGGGAAAGGGTGGATGGATGTGCAAAAGGATGGATGCACAGATGACTGGATGAATGGATGGCTTGATGGATAGATGGGTGAATGGAGGAAAGGGGATGGATAAGTAAAAGTATGAAGGACTGATTGAAAAAATGGATACGTTTGAAAATAGATTGATAGGTTTAGATATGGAAGGGTGGATGGATCAATGGAATTGTGACAGACTGCATGTTGAATGAAAGATTGAATGGACGACAGACTGTAATGGTGAAATGGTGGATATCAGCGGGTGGATGGAAGGGTGAAAAGATGAACGGATAATGTTTGGATGGAAGAGACAATCAAGCTCTTCTGGGGCCATTGTGATGACTTGCTTTGCTTGCTTGGGGTCAAAAGAGCTTCGGTTCAAAGTGGGGGGTATTTTAATTTTCGTGCTACTCCCTGGTGTACACATATGTGTGTGAGCAAACTTAAAGGTAAAATGGTGTTTGATGTCATTCCCGCTGCTCCAGGACTTTTGGTGAATTGACGCTCATGGTATTAAGGGGCATATTTTTACTTTTTGGTGTAAAACTGCACTAACTGAGTTTTTCATCAAAAAGTTTTGCACCGGCTTGTACCATTTGTGAGTGCCAGCGGGCACCATATTTATGAAATGGTGCAAGCCGGAGCAAAGGGTAGGCTGGTGTAAAAAAAAACAGATGACGTTTGCCGGGTGGGGGTGGTGGTATGGGAGAAGAGGGGTTTGCACCAAAAAATGATGTTAGGCAGGTTAGAGTAAAAAAAAATTACTCTAACAAGCCTAGCGTCATTTTCTGATGCAAAACCATCCATAGCACATGGCTCCTGTCTTAGAAAAGTCAGGAGTCATGCCCACCACTCCAATGGCCAGCCCAGGGGACCCTGGTCCCCTAGGCATGGACATTGCACCCAGTGCCTTGTAGGGGGGCCATTTCAGGGCCCCTAATAGCACTTTTAAAAAGAAAAATACTTACCTGTACATACCTATACGTACCTGGGATGGGGACCCCCATCCTTCGCTGTCCCTCTGGTGTGGGTAGGGGAGTACCTGGGGCCTGGGAAGGGCACCTGAGGGCTTATTCCATGGTGTTCCACCATGAAAATAGGCCCGCAGGTTCCCAAACGCCTGCCCTGACCCAGGGGTTAAATAATGGTGCAAAACAAGCTTTGCACTATTATTTGGCCCCCCCCTCCCCCCGTGCGTAATTTTAGTACAGGGGGATAAATATGGCACTAAGGCTATAGAGTCCTTTTTTGCACGGGAACGCCTACCTTGCATCTACGCAAGGTAGGTTTCCACATCCCAAAAATGACTAACTCCATTACTTTGGCGCTAAACGGGTCTAACGCCAAAGTATAAATATGGAATTAGTTTTGCACAGAATTTGCATTAAAAAACTGACACAGATTCGGTGCAAAACAATTATAAATATGTCCCTAAGGACCCATTATATGAGGAGCGAAGACGAATTTAACAACGGAGATGTGGGGGTTAAAGGAGACAAGGGGGGAGAGAAGAGACTGGAATGGAGACAGGAAGAATCGTTTTGTTTCTAATGTCGTACATTCCTCCACAAATACGAAGGCAATGCAGTCCGTAATTATGGCAGGTATGCAAAACGTATTTTCGTAGAAGCTGTTCCTCATATTTGTCACTTGTTTGAAAAAGTTCCTCGAAGACGATAGAGAAGACTTCTCGTGTGTGTGAATCATATCAGATGTGACTGTCACCTTCCACATCTCTTGCAGCTCATGGCTGTCAAAATAATAACTCGGTGTTGCTATGTGCAGGGCGAATTATTGTGTGTCAACACAAAGGAATTTCTGCTCCCGTCAACTGTGCATTAACCTGATCACCCCGCAAGTGTTCAGCTTGGCAGATTCCCCAGCTCCACAGCTGCACGTTACCCTTGGTACATCCCTCGAGCTCTGTTCAACCTCCAATGCTGCAACTTTCACACATGGGCCAATAAGAGTGAGAGAGACAGAATATAACAGGCAGACTAACCAAGAGGGAAGCAATAACTTTCCAGAGAGTCTGATGCCTCTAAAACTGGTTGAACTTCATTACTATCCCCACATGGCAAGTTACTAACTCTGCCTCTGGCCTTCTGGTCTCTGAGTTTCACCAATCAGTCGGGAAAGCTGTTGGTTTCCCTTGCGGCCAGTTATACCTCGAAATATACAAATTGCCAGTGAGTACAGTTTTGCTGTTTTTTGGTATCCAAGAATAGCCACTCTACTCGTTTCTCACAATTGAAATGCACATGAATAATTCCCTCGTGTCTATTAATCCTTAAGTATTTTTCAGTATATCATTTGTACCTGAGTGGTCATCTACTTAGATTTACTACTTTGTTCAGGACATGTATTTTGGGGGTGTTAAATCATTCTTTGGCTCTACATGTTTAATTCACTACTCCTTCAAAGACTGTATTCTTTGATTCACAACAATTCAAGTCCAACAACAATACAGCATTTCTACATACTTTAAAAGACAGGTGACTGTAATCCATATGTATCCAAACAAATACACAGAGGGCCCAAATTGCAAAGAAAATAGAAAGAAGATCTATACTCTTATATTTATACCTATGTACAAGCATAGATTGACCACTTTCTGGGATTCACAAACGTTCCCAAGAAACTACACTGAAAATTGTGCTCGCTGCAGGTTTTTATGCAGATTCGTTCCAATGGAAGGTCATGTGACATCCCTTTTGGGATCCTATTCCTATTGTGCCGAGTTCTCCATAGCGGTAGATGCACTGTGGAGATAAAAGGAGTTTGTGAATGCCCACAAGCATACATTTGTTGGTGTTCACAAACAATGCTATGCACGCTTTAGAATGCCCATTTTCGCACTCTTTGAGTGGGACTTAAGAATGGCAGAGATCTCCGGGTTTATATCTGTCAGGAATCAATTAGTGAACTCCTGGAAGGTGTAAACTATGTAAATTTTGACATCAGTCTTGCGACTCGCGCGGACTACTGGGAGGAACAGCATGACAACACTTTCTCATGATTGTCTTCAGAACTTGTGGCCTGAGGGTTGGGAATCCAGATTCTGTACTTCAGGAGCGAAGATTGTTCTCATAGGATACCCCACACGTTAAGCAGTCTGAGTGGAAGTACCTTTGATCATGCTGTAGGGGTGATGGACAGCAAGCCCTTGTTTTTTTGTTGTTATTGTAATTGTATTTGTATAGCACTTACTACCCCTGATGAGGTGGCAAAGCGCTATTAGGCGAGTTGCACGCTATACTGGAACCCACAAGGATTAGTGGTGGATTAGTATAGGGAAATATGAGTACAGTATTAGTATGGGTTGATTGGAGCAGAGGATATGTGAGTTTGTTAGTAGGTTTGAATAGAATAATGGAGGGATAGAGGAGGGAAGACTCCAGAAGTGTTAATTGGTAGTTTATAGTAATAGGATGAGTCTTGGGATAAGTAAAGGAGAGATGGAGGAGGGAAAAGGCTGTAGAAACAGGTTAGGGAGATCATAGTAGTAGAAGGGGTTTTGGATGAGTAAATGATGTGATAAGTGAGGGAGAATTTAGTAGGGTTGCTTGGGAGATCATAGTAGTAAACTGAGGTTGTGTAAGACATCTGTCATGCAGGTCAATGCAAACACTGGAGTGGAGGTGAAAGAAAATACTCAAACAGATTAAGTACCTCTTAAGATGAGTGCCCTGCTGGTCAGAACTAAGACGAGATTAACAAAGACTCAACCAAATGGCCAAACAAGCCTTGTTGAAGAAAGCCAATGAACGAGAGAGGTAGATGCAAAGGTCACTCTGTGTATATTGTTGGCAACAGGTAATTTTGATAAAACTGTTCCAAATGATGATATGTGCCGATCATGGGCCACCACCCAAATCTCCGAGTTTGGGTGATCCTGGGAAACTTCAATAGTCACTTTCAGTACATGGGAAATAATATCTCCAGAGACCCATGGCCAAATCTGGGATCTTAATATAGTCCCACTGTTCGTGCAGTCACAGAGGGATGTGTCAGCATATGATAAATTGCCCCTCTCCTTTATGGGCCAGGTAGAACTTTTCAAAATGGTGGCACTACCCTGATTTTTACACATACTCCAGGATTTCACCTACATGATACCCTATCCCTATTTGCTGACATCAACAGCGTACTGGGTAAATTTGTTTTGGTAGGTGCACAACTGAGTCCTCGAGTAAAGTGTATACAGGTTCAATACGGAACAAGGTGACTTTTTCCACATTACCTGGGTCTGTCCTGATGTTGCTTGTTACTGTCTACAATATCATCTTTGATCACTTGCCCCAAACATGCTATCTTGGTCATTGAAAGGGAGGGTCAGAACTCTATAGGGACATGTAGGCTGGTAGCCATTGACGTGCTGGTGGCAAAACAGGATATTGGCAAACATTGGATGGCAGCTGCCTTCAACACAGTAACCGTGTGACCTCTGTGCGGCGGTTGAAAAAACTTTTTATAAGGCGCATGGATATCCATGAAGTACCATAACATATGGGATACTTGGTGGGAACTAAACTGATGAACAAAATTTGCAAATGGGGATGGAGTGATAGATTCTGTGTGCTGATATCAACTGATAATGAGCTTTGTAGTAACTGTTGAAAAAGCAGTGATTTATTTTGTTTGCTACAGTGTAATAAAAATAATTGAACAAAAAAATAAATTAAAGGCTTTATCAGTGGCATAACAAGTTTACCATGAACCCTAATCAAAGCAAGCCCCCTAGTTGGCACCCCTAGTTAGAGGTGGACAAGCAAATAAAATGACAGGGAGAACCAAGCCAAGGGTCTGGCTCGGCTCTTAAGAGCCCATACACAAGCCAAGCCCTGAAAATGTTTGCTTTGTAATTTATACAACAAACATCAGCTAAAATATGAGTCTCCTCATTATACAAACATGTGGAAACTTAGATATTAACATGTCATTATAACACTGAGAAGTACTTATTAAAAGTGATAGTTTTTAAACATGAACCATTGGTGAACTAAGACACAACAGTTGTCATGTAAACCCTGCATGTGGCTCACACTATAATAAAGCAACATTATAATACATTAAATCAAACACAATATGGTTTCGTGCAACTGGTATTCTGGACTCACATATTTGCTTTCATATAGGATAATTAGGAAAAGGGAGTTTTGGTGAAATACAATATTTGCCTAGAGGGACACAAAATTTAAGCAGGAAAGCTGCGATTTATCCAGGTTTTCTGGTTTCACTCTGTACAAATCAGCCAAAAAAGTGTATGTATTTGTTGTTTCTTATGTTGATGCACTGGGTCTGATTTAGATTTTGGCGGACGGGCCAATCCGGCACAGCAGTGACGAAATCCAAATCCCATAGGATATAATGGGATTTATATTTCAGCAGACGGGCCATCCATCACCACTGTGGTGGAGCAACCCATCTGACGATGTCTAAATCAAGCCCTTTGTGCATGTTCTGCAGTTTTTTTTACTATAGCATGAACTCAACCCAAAGTTATTGGAGCACGTTCAAAGAGCACCAGTACGTGACATTCATTGTTTATAGGCACAGGGATATTAAGTGATTTGCCCAGAACCACAGGATGTTGAGCCAACGCTGAAACTTGAACATGGTTCCTCAGTTCTAAAGTCAGCAGCTCTAGCAATAATGCCGTCATCCGGGATGGAGGGGTGGTGGCAGGCAGAAGTCATATGAAATGTCGGCTCATTATTGGCTTGAGGTTCCAACAGAGGCGGTCATTATGAACACAGTGGGAAACCCGCCATATAATGAACGAAAAGCCGAACCCTGCCAAAAATCCCCAGACCACCACTCCCCACCATGACTCTGTCGGTGGGAATCCCGGACCTCCCCAGCCCGCCACCGCCAAGCACACCCACATCCCACCCTCCACATAATGGTGTACAAATCACCTCGGCGGACAGTGGAGGCTGGAAGACCATTGGCGGCAGCAACCAACACGGGCGGCAGTTGGACTCAACACCAAGAAGTGCACACATTGGATAGGTGTATGACCCACACACCTGACACACATACAGAACCCCATAAAACACCCCCATACACACCCCACAATCCCTTGCAGCGAAAGCAGGACAAGAAGACGGAGAGCACCAAAGGCAGTCAGCAAACATGAGAAGCACACTGACTCCACAGAACAGCATCCTTACCTCGTTCCCAGTCACGACACCATTCACCACACTCACCATGTCCCCCCCAAAAATCCTCGCTTCACCGAAAGGGAGTTAAGGACCATGGTGGACGAGATATTGAAGGTGGAGCCATAAATCTTTGGGGCCGAGGTGCAGCACACACCCATCGTCAGGAAATTGGAGCAGTGGCAGACCATTGTGAACAGGGTCAATGCAGTGGGACACCATCCACACACCAGGGATGACATCCGGAAGAGATGGAACGACCTGCGGGGGAAGGTCTGGTGCATGGCATCCAGGCACCACACCACATCACAGTGCAGAAGACTGGGGGAGGACCGCCACCAACACCACCCGACTACACACTGACTTGGAGGAAAAGGTACTGGCCATCCTGCACCCAGAGAGACTCACTGGAAGAATGGACTCGGGTAAGTCATCTAAAATTACCCCATATCCACCACACCTGCAATGCATGCACCACCCCACCCCACCCACACCCACCAGGACCTAAACCCCACCAAGCAATCATGCACTACATCCACCCCCCTGCATGACCACAAACCCACTAACAGGCCCACATCACTCCCGCTGTGCACAGTCACCCACCCCTGCAGGTACCCACAATGGAACAACACCCCCCACCACAATGCAACCCCACACTGGCACTAAATGCAAAGTCAACCTCACAAAGGCACCCTGGAAGGCCACTGAAAGTAACACCAGCACAAAATAGCACAGTCCTGTTCACCTCAAACCTTCATGCATATGTAACAGACATGTCTGTGTCCCCCAACAGGCACCACCACCCTTGCAACCCTAACGGGCAGGACAAGGAGTGCCACTGCCCTCCAGGGAGACAGAGGCACCTCACAGGACACTGGTGAAAGATCCCTGGACACTGATGAGCAGGCAGGCCCCTCATACAGTCCTGGACTCTCACCATGCAGCAGTCCCACCCAAGAAACCACTGTCACCCCTACCACCAAGTCAAGACCAGCAGCCCAGGGCAGGTGTACCCACACCAGTGTACCCAGGGCACAGACTGGTGGGACACCGGTACAGAGGCCACAGTCTCCCGCTCCCAACATGCAGGAAGGCGAGGGCCCCAGTATAAGTGGAACTGCCAGACCTGTGCAGGGGACACAGGCACAGGGGTCTAGGGCAAGTGCAAGGGTCTCAGTGGGCCAGGGGGGAGGCCACAGGATGGATGCAGCAGCCCAGGACGTGATATCCAAGGTATTGGGGGCCTACCAACAAACCAACCCAAGACAGGTTGGCACAGATTGTGTCCAGCCTGGAGCACAGTCAGAGGATGCAGCAGGAACACCACCAACAGGCCATGGAGCAGTGGAAAGAGCACAATGCCACAATGGCCACCATAGCAGGAGCACTGCTGCAGTTGGTCAAAAAACAGTCTGACACCCACACTGGACAAGAGGCCCCCACAACAGCCCCGGACAACCAGCATCAGATAACCCCAGCAGCAGAAACCCAAAGGCCTACCATGTCATCCCATGAAGCTCCACAGCAGGCACCCAAACGTACTCTCAGGCCAAGATATGGCACTGGAAAACCAGCTAAGAACAAGGCCCCCTCCAACAATTGACTCAGCAACAAATGCAAAGCAACCACCCCACCCATTCACCAACAACACTTAGCTAAGAGGCAATTTGAAGTACTGTTCGACAAGATGGACCCATCAATATTACCCACAAGGCTGCCACCATGTTGGTCTTGAGGACCCCTCACCCTCACGACTTCCCATCACTGTAAATAGCACAATTCACTTACTTCTACCAATAAAACACGTTTCACACCAGTAACACTGTCCCCTGTCTTAAATTGTGAACAAAGTGGAGTATGGATGCAACTGGCAGAGAACAACTTTATTGTCGATTCTGTGCATGATGGTAGTCCTGTGTGCCCAAATGGTGGCAAGGAGGAAATGCATATATTTTCAGTCATTACCATGCAGAAGTGGGCACTGTATCACCTATCATGACCAACCCCCCCAATATGACAGAGTACACTGACAGTATTAGTCACTAACCCCAATGACAGGCTTAAGTCCCACACAGTTATTGGAAGTAGAGTTGTATCAGTTGGTTCCTGGAATTGACATCTTCCCCTTCCTCATCATCACCATCACTCTCCTCACCTCTCTGAGGTAGCTGATCAGGACCCATAGAACCCTCCACCTCTAAGAGGGGGATAAATGTCTCACTGCCTCGTTTTGCAGCATGCAGCAGGCCACCACTATTCTACACACCTTATCAGGCCCATAGGCCAGGGAAACCCCAGAGATATGTAGACACCGGAATCTGGCCTTCAGGAGACCTATAGTTCACTCTATTACCCTCCTAGTACGTACACGGGCCTCATTGTAATTCCTCTCTGCAGCCGTCCTAGGATTCCTCACTGGTGTCAGGAGCCAACGCAAGTTTGGATAGCCAGAATCACCTACAAAATGGTGCAATACAGACTCGTCATTGGTATGTCCCTTAGTTAGACAGGCTGGTTTTCTGCAATGTGTGCTTCTGTGGCACACTACTGTTCCTCAACACAAATGAATCATGGACTGAACCTGGAAACATGGCATTCACATGGGAAATGTACTGGTCTGCAGTACATACCAATTGGATGCTCATGGAGTGAAAGTTTCTGTACACCGGTTCACTCACTCTTGGGGGGGTGATAGCTATGTGTGTGCCATCGATGGCACCTATGACATGGGGAATGTTGGCAAAGGCATAGAAGTCAGACTTGATGGCAGGGAGGTCAGTACTTTGGGGAAACCTCACATAGGACTGCAGATGTTGTACAAATGCATTCAGAAATCTTGTCAGTACCTATCTGAACATTAGCTGTGAAAAAACAGCACCCATGCCCACTGTCACTTGAAATGAGCCCATGGCCAGGACAATGAGTGCGGAGAGCACCTGCACTTCAGTTGGAATGGCATGCTGATTACGATTTCCCGGAGTTAGTGCAGGATCCAGTAATGCACAAAGGTCCTGAATAGTTGCACGTGTGAGTCTGTAAGCGATTATGATCTGATGCTCCACCATGGTCCCCATATCCACAAGTGGTCTGTACACCGATGGTGCCCTTCCTCGCCACAAGGGTCGGTACCTACGAGGGGTTACAAAAAGGAGTGATGAAGACACATACATAGGCACACCGGTTATCATTTGTGCACTGCATTGTTCATTGCGGTGTCTCTACAATAACTGCTACCTGACAGATATACATCACAATGAGGGAACAGAGTATTTCATGTGTGCTACAATACCTAATGGACAGAGGCCTAGGTGCTTCATGTAGCTAGTAGGGCCTGCATTGTGAGTATTAATTGTAGATGCGTAGGTGATGGCAAAATGTCTGCCCACTGTTATTCTCCCCTTTCGTTGTGGAAGTGACCTCATACCACTAGCAGTTTCTGTCATAGCGTAAGGCGGTGTTTACCGCTGTTCGCACCCTCATTGGTTAACATGGATGCCAATGGGCATCCTGGCGTATCATGATCGCCGCCGGCGGTGACAGTGCACATCGCCACGGAACGTACATGTGTTCGTCATCGCTTGACCACTTGACTCCCTGATCTTGTGTGGACAAGTACTTCACTCTGTGTACTGCTGTGGCCTGCCTATGGCTATGGATGTGCCACATGTTGCAGGGGAAAGGGCCCCGGTATTCACCCAGGAAGAACTGGAGAAGGTAGTGGACGGGGTCCTGCCCCTGTATGCAAAACTGTACGGACGGCCAGAGGTACAGGTGAGTCTGGGTTTTGGGGTCACTGTGGGTGTGTAATGGATGGTGTTGATTGCACATATGTTTGCACCTCTGAGCCAGCATGGGCCATGGTGCATGGCATGCTGCGTGCGACTGTCCTGTATGTCTGAGAGTACTGTCCTTCCCATAGTGGACAAATAGCCAGCTGTTCCTATCGTGCAAGTGCCTGACCTTTGTGCTCCATTTCTGTGTCGCCCTTTTAGGTCAGCGCCCAGCAGAAGAGGGCACATTGGAATGCCATCGCCAAGGAGGTACGGACATTGGGGGTCTACAACCGGCGGGGCACCCACTGTAGAAAGAGGTGGAAGGACCTGCGGCGCAGGGCGCGAAAGATCATTAAAGCCCAGCTGGGGAAGTCTTCCCAACATGGAAGGGGTGCCCGTCTGGCACTGACCCCCCTCATGTGATGGATCCTGGCAGTGGCGTACCCAGACCTGGATGGGCGCTTGAAGGCTGCACAGCAGTCACAAAGGGGTGAGTACTCATTGACCATACTTCAGTCTGGAAGGATGTCTGGGTGTGCAATAGGGTTCATGCTGCTTAGAGGCAGGGAATTTGACTGGTGTCCATCTACTTTATGGTCCCCAAAGGGTGTGGGGGTGTCTCTGTCAGTTTTCACCTACTTCTGCTCCTTAGGTATTTCAGGGGATGGGTGTAGAGCAGTATTCTGGTCAGTACTCAGGAGCATGGCCATGGGCATAGTGAACGGTGCTGCCTGTTGGGTGTGTCTTCTGGGTGGGTGTATGTCTGGCCATTATGTACCTGCATTCAGCTTTTTACAAGTGTCTCTCCTGTTTTGTCTTCCCATCCCTGTTCTCTTGTGTTGGTTTGGTACAGCATCAACATCAGGCGAGGGAGCTAAGGCACTGGCAAGTGGGGAGGCAGTGGCCCACGGACCATCCGAGGCAGAGACCGCCGACGCCCAGGGGACCAGTGGGTGGGAGGGCGAGGGGACTTCCACGGGGGCGGCTACTACCACAGGAGGTAGTGACTCCGAAACCTCCTCCAATGGTGGCTCCCCGGCAGTGGCGGACCCTAGTGCACACACCACTACTGTGACATCTTCTACCACCCCCATTCCATCACCGCCCTCCCTTCTGCTCCCCACCAAGTTGGCCGTGCCTGCCCAACCAGAAAGGTAGGCGTCTCTTCGCCACAGGCACCTCCTCCCCTGCCTCAGTCAGCCCTGCTGCCCTCAAAGAGGAGTCTATTGACCTCCTGAGAACCATCTCTGTAGGGCAGACAACCATCTTCAATATCCATGGGCTAGCATCAGAGGTGCAGCAGACAAATGCCTATCTGGATGGCATTCACGGTGCCGTGTCTGCCCTACAAAGATCTTTTCAGGCTCTGGCCTCCTCTTGGATGGCAGCCAGTTTCCCTGGCCATTCCGTCCCCCCTCCAACCTCCTCTACCCCTTCCAGCACCCGACTCCCTTCACCCATCCAAGGCACACATTCGGACACGCAGTCGAGCACATCAACACACAAGAAGCACACTTCAAAACACAAGCACCACACCTCCCACCACAAGCATTCACACAGCCAACAGAAACCTGCACACACAACAACGTCCACTTCCCCCAGTGTGGCCACCTCTTCCTCCTCCCTGCCTGTCCCCTCTACATCCACGCCCATGCACTGCACCTTCATTCACTATTGCTGCTCCTCTTCCTGCACTCACCACAATAGCAGACATCCATACATGCACCCCATACACCACACCTGCACTCACCACCTCTACTGTAGTTGACACATGTAGCACACTCACCAGACTTGCAGACACCCACACAACATACATCCACACTAGGTGTCTGTCTTCTCCCACTGTGTCCACCCCCCACCTCCCAAAACACACAAATGCACCAAGACACCCACCCATCAGACATCCACCACAACACAGCATACTGAGAAGTCACCTGCACCCACTACACGCACCTCTACACCACATCCACACCCTCTGCCTCCACTCCCACCCCCTCATCGACGCCCACCCCAATTGCTCCAAATAAACTTTTCCTCTCCCGTGCTGACCTCTTCCAACCCACTGGCCCACCCCGTCCTGTCCCCAAACGTGCTCACCTCCTTGCCCTTTCCGCTCCTTCCACATCACAGCCCACCCCTGTCTAACCTTCACATTCCCTTGCCCCTTCCCCAGATAAGAAAAAGGCCCGGACAGAGCCTAGGCCATCCAGCTCCACCCGAATCAAGCAGCCCCCACCCCACTTCAAAGGAGAAGCCCACCCCCCCTCCACCTTCCCAATGAAAGTCTAAGGCCCACCCCGACGAAAATCTCCACCCCCACAACCACCTGCCCCCATTCCGTGAGGTGCCTGGATGCCCATATGGTGCCGCATTAGGTGGAGTACCAAGTACTTGTGGGAGTCAGGTTGGGCCTGTTGTAGCCCATGGCAATTGTAGCTATATGGACTGGCCATTGGCCCTGTTTAGACTGTTTGGCTCTGTGAGCTTCTGATTAAAGTTTCTGTGTGGCCTGTGTTTGGGCTGCACGCCGTTGAACCCTGGTCATTTGTTTGTTTTTTATGGGTGTGGGGCATTTGTATGTACTATGGTCAAGTTGGATTTGCCTTGTGTTGGGTAAGTACCTCTTGCTGGGGGGTGTATGACTTGTGCTGCTGTGAAGGGTTGGGGGGGCGTAGCTGGGTTGGTGGAGTGGGTGGGTATGTAACTGTGCCCTTTCCTCCCTTGTTTCATAGGTTGCAGTAATTACCGTCGTTGTCTTCGTCAGCGATCTCGGTCGTGGAGGTATATGGCAAGGAGCAGGGCTGGCATGATCTGCAGCTCTCTATCCATTGCTGCTGCAGCATGTTCTGTGGGACCCCGGTGAGTGGTTCCTTATATTTGGTTCATTTCCACCTAGCTTTGTGTGGCGGTGGTTCCCGCCCCGGAACTGGCGGCGGAATGGAGGTCCATAATTTGATGGGCGGGTTGGGCCTTTCCGACAGCCTGTGGGCGGACTCTGCCGTTGTCGTCGGCACTCCTCTCCTAGCAGTGGGTGGTTTGCAGGATGCCTGTGTTTTGTTTGGTTCATTATTTGGCGGTCCGGGCCGCTCCTCTGTTGGTGGTTTTTACCGTCGGCGGAACAGAACGGACCACCATGTTCATAATGAGGGCCAGAATCTTGAGCTGTGTCAGAGCTAGGCTTCAAGCTCGAGCTTTCAGTGGCACTCCCACCTGTAGTACCCCAGTCTTTGAGCTGCCCCCAAGTAAGTGGGGTTTTGATATCACAGCTTTAGGACTGCATGTATTTTATTGTTTAGATGTATCGCCATGGATTATGTCCTTTTAAGAACGATTTGTGGATAACGGTTGCTTTTAAAAGAAATTGCACCGGTTTGGTTTGGAACATCATCATATTTGTTAAACACTTGCACACTTCTTCAACCTGTGCATTAGCAAGCTAACCTATCTACTGATTGTGTAACCTGTGACTGTGTTACACACGGGTTGTTTAAGCAGCTGCTCAATCCCTGAGCTAATATATTTCTAATAGAACCTGCAATCTAAATTTGTATCTTTTCTGATGGGAAGAGCTTAATTAAAGGATCTATTATTAGCTTAGTTCAAACTCTTTTCATGTAACACACCAAGATTGAAAACCCTGGATACAACTGAGGGGCTACACTTTAGCCCACTTTGAACAGCGGTTTATAAAAGAGATTTCAGTGAGCTCTATGGATGTCTGAAATATGAAAGAGCTAGGCCTGCTGCAGGTCAGGACACATGCTGCTCACTAGAGCACTGTAAATATCAACATTTTGGGGTGGGCAAACGGGGCACTGGAGAAAGTAACTTCATTTGTTATTATTTACGGCCTTTCCGGGGGCCAAATAACATGTTGGAACCTCATTCAGCCTCCCTCCTTTCCACTATACCTACCATAGTCGTCCTTACTCATAATGTCTTCTTTTTTCAGGATCAGCCTCGCCCCAGGATTAACTGAACTGACTGTTGGCAGATCAAGACGCAGACCCCACAAGCACACTTTACCGTAACCTGCTGCTGAGAAAAAGAGTGCAGCACTCAACTTGGAAGACTGGGAGACACTTCAGGGAGAGTGGTCCTACTTTAATCTTCATGGCCACAACTCACATACTGGGACGGATCGGATGCTTCAGTTATCAAGTCAAGAGAAAGGACAGGCCACAATGGCTACTAGAGAGCAGCCAATGTACCACCGCAACCAGTGCAGCGGCCTCTCCCAGCTGGGGTCTACAAAGCCACTGCATCAGCAGCAGCAGTTCAGAGTTGGAAATTACGGGGGTCATTCTGACCTTGGCGGTCCATGACCGCCATGGCGGAGTGCGGCGGAAGTACCGCCAACAGGCTGGCGGTGCTTCCTGGGCGATTCTGACCGCGGCGGTAAAGCCGCGGTCGGAAAAGGGGAGCCGGCGGTTTCCCGCCGGTTTCCCGCTGGCCCAGGGAACCCGCCATGGTGGCGCTGCTTGCAGCACCGCCATGGGGATTCCGACCCCCTTACCGCCAGCCTGTTTCTGGCGGTGTCCACCGCCGGAACCAGGATGGCCGGAACGGGTGCCGTGGGGCCCCTGGGGGCCCCTGCACTGCCCATGCCACTGGCATGGGCAGTGCAGGGGCCCCCTAACAGGGCCCCACAAAGATTTTCACTGTCTGCTTAGCAGACAGTGAAAATCGCGACGGGTGCCACTGCACCCGTCGCACCCCTTCAACTCCGCCGGCTCCATTCCGAGCCGGCTTCATTGTTGAAGGGGCTGTCCCGCTGGGCCGGCCGGCGGTCTTCTGGCGGTCGCCCGCCGGCCCAGCGGGAAAACCGGAATGGCCGCTGCGGTCTTTTGACCGCGGTGCGGTCTTTCGGCGGGAACCGCTTGGCGGGCGGCGACCGCCGACCGCCGAGGTCAGAATGACCGCCTACATGTCTACATCGGCCTAGGCACAAGAACAGTTGTGGGTAAAGCCTAAAATGTGAAAACCATGCATGAAAGAAGAAGAGATACCTAATGAGAGAACAGAAAAACTGAAGTGGTGAATGAGAACGATGGCGAAGGTGGCAACACAGTTTTCGTAGGCGGGACAGGACATTGCTTCCTCTGTGGCACACAGGCGTGTCTGAAGCAAACCACATCAGTTACAGGAAACACAATAAAAAGGCAATAACAGTGGAGTTTCATCAGCGTACAAGGGTGACACCAGAATTCTGGTGAAGGGAGGAACCATTCCAAAACTCTACAGTGGTCATTACAACCCTGGCGGACGGTGTTAAAGCAGCGGTAAAATGGTCAACAGACCGGCGGTGAAAAAATTAGAATTATGACCGTGGCGGAAACCGCCAACAAAGACAGCCACTTTAACACTCCGACCGCCACGGCGGTACAGACAAACAGCGAGGCGGTCACCGCCAACAGACAGGCGGAGGACAATGTACTGCCCACAGTATCACAACCTACCAATCCGCCACCTTTTTCGGGGTGGATTCACCGCGGATAAAAACACGGCGGAAACAGCCGTTTCAAAGGGAAAACGCTCACCTCTACACACTCCACGAGGAACGAGGGCACCATGTAGCCGGAACTCCATATTCTGCCAGCGCTAGTCTTCCTGCTCCTATACGAGGATCATCAACGAAGAACACGGTGAGTACTGCAACTACGACATAGAGGAGGGGGAGGTAAAAACACAGGGACACACACAACCAACATCCCAACCCCCACCCCCACCCTCACCCATTACAACACACACACCAATGCATATCTGTACATTACATTAACAACCCCCAACACCCCTGGAAGAATGCAAAGACAAAAGGAAATGAGTTGAATCATTGTAATATATCAAAATACAGTAAGTACATATATATATATATATATATATATATATATATATACCCAATTAACAAAATATACACCACAATTAGTAGTACAGGTATTGCACCATTCATTGTCCGTGGACCACTGGGCCCAAAATGCATGGGCGAGGCCCACACAAGATACCTGATCAAAACGGAGAGAACACTGCAGGGACATCAGATGGAAATACAACAGGCACCTCAGGGGGAAAGGAAGGGTGGGGCACCTCAGCCGGATGAGTGCACCACACCAGATCCACGAGGGGGCTCCATGCCCACTGTACCATCCTGGGTAGTGCAAAGCCACAGTCTCTCAAGTCTCTGCAGTGGGTGGGTTGCCCACAGTACCATCCTGTGGAGTGCAAAGCCACAGTCTCTCAAGTCTCTACAGTGGGTGGGTTGCCCACTGTACCATCCTGGGGAGTGCAGAGCCACAGTCTCTCAAGTGGATTCAAGTCTCCACTGGTTCTGGAGGGGGACTGGTGCCCAGAGTGCAGCACACACCCCGTGACGGTCCCAGTTGCGTCACTGCCCCTGCCGCAAATATGCTAGCGGTGCATTCCATGGCGGTCTTTGCCCTGTTCAGCGGTCCCTGGACTGTTTAGCGGAGCTTGCGTTGTCAGTGTCAGACCTGTTCAGTGGTGCATTCCATGGCGGTCTTTGCCCTGTTCAGCGGTCCCTGGCCTGTTCAGCGGTGCATGCCAAGGCGGTCCTTCATTGCCCAGCAGGGCTGTGGCTGGCGGTCCTTCATGGGTCAGCTGGGCTGTGGCTTGCAGGGCCCTCCTGGCCAGCTGGGCTGTGGCTGGCGGTGGCCTCCTGGCCAGTGACGATGGGGCTGGCCTCCTGGGCAGTGACTCTGGCGGTGGCGTCCTGGCCAGTGAAGATGGGGCTGGCCTCCTGGGAAGTGACTCTGGTGGTGGCCTCCTGGCCAGTGACAATGGGGCTGGCCTCCTGGGCAGTGACTCTGGTGGTGGCCTCCTGGCCAGTGACGATGGGCCTGGCCTCCTGGGCAGTGACTCTGGCGGTGGCCTCCTGGCCAGTGACGATGGGGCTGGGCGGTGGCCTCCTGGCCAGCGGGGATGATGGTGGTCTTCTCCGCCGTGCTGCTCCTCCCAGACTTTGGAGATTTCTTCTGCCCCTTCCCCACCTTGGGAGGAGTCACAGCTGAGTCGAAACTCCCCCCGGGACCTTTGTGGGCGGCTTTGCTGGCTGGAGTCTTCCCCCCCTCCCGCTGGGCACTGTCCACCTTCTGGTGCTTCACAGGGGGGGGACTGGCTGTGCTGTGGCTCCGTGCCACACTGGCTGTCCTGGTGGCCGGTGCACTCCACATACCTTTAACAACAGGCACCACTGGTCCCGGAGATTTTTTGGCTGAGGTGCTAGTACGGGACCTATGAGTTGGACGGGGGGTGGGAAATAGTTTAAGGGGGAGACACTGGGACGGGTAGATGGAGGGGGTTTGGGAGTGGAGGAAGAGGTGGTGGTTGTAGGAAGTGTAACTTTTGTGGATTTGGGTGTAGGTGCATGGGCTGGAGGCTGTCGTGAGGTGGATGGCTGTTGGGTGGGTGTGTGCCTGCGTTTGTGTATCTTCGGAGGGGACGTCACAGACACACTGGGAGAGGACACAGGGGACGTGTAAATGGGAGTGGGGTGGTGAGTGCACGTGAGCAGGGTGTGGTGGTGGGCGTGCTGGTGCGGGACGTAGCGGCTGTAGTGGTAGTGCATGCAGGTGTGAGTGTACACAAGACTGGGAGGGAGGAGGGAGACGAGGAGGAGGGGGACACAGTGGAGGCAGTTGATGTTGGTGTGTCTGTATGTGTGTGATGCTTGCGTGAGTGCCTGTGGGATGTGAGGTGCTTATGTTTGCCTGAGCTTTCCTTGTGTGGTGAGGTGTGTTCAGGCTGGTCTGATGGTGTGCTTGGGATAGGCTGGGGTACAGGGGATTGGGTCTGAGTGGAGGAAGTTGGAGGGGGGAGGCTAGAGACAGGGACAATGGCTGTCATCAGTGCTGAGGCCAGAGTTTGCAGGGTTCGATGAAGGGCAGCCTGACCAGAATGAATGCCCTCCAGGAATGCATTTGTGTGTTGCAATTCCCTTTCTACACCCTGGATGGCATTCAAAATGGTAGACTGCCCAACAGTGAGGGACCTGAGGAGGTCAATGGCCTCCTCACTGAGGGCAGCAGAGGTGACAGGGGCAGGGGCTGAGGTGCCTGGGACGAAGGTGATGCCCACCCTCCTGGGTGAGCAGGCACGGGGCACACGCTGAGGGGCTGCAGGGAGGGCGGTGCTGGTTGGGGGGGTGGTGGCTGTACCTGTAGAAGTGGGGGGCACAGAATTTTCCGCCACCACAAGGGAGCTCCCATCGGAGGACGAGTCCGTGTCGCTGGTTGTAGATCCTGTGACCGCCGTGGTGCTCCCCTCGCCCTCCGTCCCACTGGTGTATTCTGAGTCCGTGGTGTGGCCCTCCATGGCCATGTGGGATGCAGCTCCCTCGTGCTCCGGTGCCACTGTACCTCCGCCTGATGATGCTGATGCTCACAAGAACAGGGAGACCACAAAAAGTGGGGGGGACGACAGAAGAAAGACAGGTTGAGTGCATGGCTTACCGCTACCGTTGGCAGACAATACAGACACAGCAGCCCCTTGCACTACGTCGTGCTGTTGGGCTCTACAGATGCAATTCCTGGGATATGGCCTACATGGCTATGGTCGACATCTGCACACATAGATGACACAGGGGCATGAATACCTGTACTTGGCACTCTACAGAGGTGAGGTGGGGTGCCACATGGCCTGCGTTACGGAGGGGCCTAGCCTACGGAACTCGCCCTGGCCTAGGGAAACCCACAGCCCTCCTCCCCCACCCAGACACCTTCACTGCGCGCAAAGTCCGCTGAATGATGTTGTACTCACCCCCTTGTGTCTGCTGTGATGCCCTCAAGCGCCCATCCAACTCAGGGTAGGCCACCGCCAGGATCCGGAACATCAGGGGGGTCATGGTTCGACGGGCACCCCTCCCACGTTGGGAAGCCATCCCCAGCTGAGCCTCCGCCGTCTTCTTGCTCCAGCGGCGAATATCCTCCCATCTTTTCTGGCAGTGGGTGCTCCGTCTGTGGTGGACCCCCAGGGTCCGGACGTGCTTGGCGATGGCACGTCAAATATCCTTCTGGTGGGCGCTGACCTACATGACATGTACAGGGGAAGAAGAGAAGTCATTACCAACTGCTCCGTCTAAGTGAGTGGCCCACATCCCTACCTTGCCATGTGGCACATGCATTCACAGTCCTTCATGCACGCAGAACTGTGCCCCCTTCATTCTTACAACCAGCCCTCTCCACACAGGCATAGCCCATACAACGTGCTCCCAGTGTACGTACCTGTTGGTCTGGAGGACCGTAGAGTAGCGTGTACTGGGGGAGGACCCCGTCCACAAGCTTCTCCAACTCCTCTGTAGTGAAGGCAGGGGCCCTTTCCCCAGACGCACGAGCCATTATTTCTTCCAGACCGAGGTCACAGCAGCAATTGCAGTGTAGCTCCCCTCCTGTCGAAGATCAGGTATCGAGTGATTGAACAGATAGAAAATGCCAGTCACATCCGCGGCGGTCACGTCCGCGGCGGTGCGTACCATCACCGCCGGCGTACATCGTCATTGGCTCCTGGAACCCATAGGGTCCAATGTTAACCAATGCAGCATTGCGCCGCGATCTTTGACCGCCTACCGCGACGGTGTAGAACGCCAGCGCAGTTACCTCACATCCCATAGTCCCACTTTAGAGGTCAGGCAGCCGCCATTTCAGGGGCCCACATGGCCTAATTACCAACTGCGTCACACAGACCTAGACCTTGTCGCACAACACAAATACAGGCCAGATTTTGTGTATGAATGGTGTTCTGTGTAGACTGTGGGTACATACCTCTGAGTTTTTTGACTCTGTGGTCGCTGTTGTCATTCCTAGGCACCGTCCGCTGGAACATGTGAGGAGATGGCGGAATCCTCTGGTGTACCGACCGCTGGTGGACCTGTCGACAATGGAGGAAAGACATTTGATCATCACCTACAGGTTTGACTGTGCCACAATCCAGGAACTGTGTGCCCAGTTGGAGCCTGACCTGATGTCAGCAATCCGCCATCCCACAGGGATCCCCCCTCAAGTGCAGGTGCTATCAGTGCTCCATTTCCTTGCAAGTGGGTCATTTCAAACGACAGTGGCCATGGCATCAGGGATGTCCCAGCCTATGTTTTCCAACGTGTTGTCCAGAGTGTTGTCTGCCCTGCTGAAACACATGCGGAGCTACATCGTTTCCCCTCAGATGGAGGATTTGCCTACAGTTAAAGGTGACTTCTATGCCCTTGGACATATCCCCAACATCATAAGTGCCATTGATGGGACCCATGTAGCTCTGCCCCCCCCCCCCCCAGAGGAGTGAACAGGTGTACAGGAACCGGAAGAGTTATCATTCCATGAATGTACAGATGGTATGTTTGGCAGACCAGTACAGGTAAATGCTATGTTCCCTGGCTCTGTGCATGACGCCTACATCCTGCGGAATAGCAGCATCCCTTATGTGATGGGTCAACTACAAAGGCACCGGGTGTGGCTATTAGGGGACTTTGGTTTCCCCAACCTGTCATGGCTACTGACCCCAGTGAGGAATCCCAGGACCAGGGCAGAGGAACGCTACAATGAGGCCCATGGGCGGACTAGGAGGGTGATCGAATGCACCTTCGGCCTCCTGAAGGCCAGGTTCAGGTGCCTCCATATGACAGGTGATTCCCTATTCTACTCACCAAGGAAGGTGTGCCAGATGATCATGGCCTGCTGTATGCTTCACAACTTGGCTTTGCGACGACAGGTGCCTTTTCTGCAGGAGGATGGTCAAGATGACGGTGTTGTGGGAGCTGTGGAGCCTGTGGACAGTGATGAGGAGGAAGCAGAGGAAGAAGACATTGACAACAGGGACTCAGTTATCCAGCAATATTTCCAGTGACACACATGTGAGAACACATTCCTGCCTACTACAAGTACCTTCACACTTCTACCTCTATCCTGTCTGTCGATTTCAACCAGTATATGGTAACTGAGTTGTACATTTCCCTTACGGTTTCACAGGTGTGGTTTCCAACGTGTGTCATCTGCTTAGATTCCTCATGGACTTGAGATGTGTGACATAGGTATGTTGACATTACATTTGAAAACGCATTTTGTCACTGTCATTGCTAATACACATTTTCGAAATCACAGACTGACTCCAGATTGTTTTGTGCTTCAAGGGTGTTTTTTGAAGTGCTAAATATTGGAGGGGGTTGTAAAATGGTGAGGGGTGATGGTGGAGGAATGTCCATGGCAGAGTCCAGTCTATTAGTCTCACAGGTGCATTGCCCATGTGGGCATAGGAAGTGGAGCTGGGGCAGTTCCAATATAGACAGGGTTACAAAGTGGGACAGTGGTTTGACAATCGGGGTGGTCTCATTTCTTGGCGGGGGTCTTGGCATTGTGCTCTGTCTTGTACCTGGATCTCAGGGACCGTTTGCGGGGTGGTTCTCCGTCTGCAGGGGTGGGGTGCTGGTGTGGTGGTCCTGTGGCGGGGCGTCCTGTCCACTTGCGTCGGCGGAGGTGGTGGGCAGTTCATCGTCCATGCTAGTGTCAGGGGCCCCTTGGAGTGCCACAGTGTCCCTCCTGGTGTTAAGTATTTCCTTCAGCACCCCTACGATGGTGCCCAGGGCGGAGCTGATGGTTCTGAGTTCCTCCCTGAACCCCAAATACTGTTCCTCCTGCATGCGCTGGGTCTCCTGAAACTTGGCCAGGACCGTTGCCATCGTCTCCTGGGAGTGGTGGTATGCTCCCATGATGGAGGAGAGGGCCTCGTGGAGAGTGGGTTCCCTAGGCCTGTCCGCCCCCTGTCGCACAGCAGCCCTCCCAGTTCCCCTGTGTTCCTGGGCCTCCGTCCCCTGGACCGTGTGCCCACTACCACTGCCCCCTGGTCCCTGTTGTTGTTGGGGGTTCCCTGTAGTGGTGGACACACAGCTGCAGCTGATTGACGTGTCCTGGGCACGGAGGTATGGGCCCACTGGGTGGGTGCTGTGCTGGTGTTACCAGAGGGTGGAAGCTCTGTGGTGGCCTGTGACTGGGTGTGGGGAACCGACTGTCCCGAGGCCCACGATGGTCCGGGCTGATCATCTGGATCCAGTTGGACAGAGCTGCTGTCATCACTGTGGGCCTCTTCTGTGGGTGGGGTGGAGATGTCTGGACCCTCCTGTCTGGTGACGTTGGGTAGTGGTCCTGCAGGGGTTTAAAAGCATGATTATTGCATCTGTGTGTGTCATGGTGTGCAATGGGTGGGTGACCGTGTACCCCAGTGCTAGCATTCCTGTGTGGGGGCTTGTGTGATGATGGTTGAGGGGGGTGTTATGGGTATGTGCAGTGGGCATGCTTTAGTGATGGGTGTCCATGCTTTGTTGTGTCATGCAGGGCTTGGTGTTGGGATGGGTGGTTTGTGTTATTAGTACATTTGTGAGGAGTTGGAATGATAGGGGAGGGTGCGAGGGTGGGGGTCTGTGATAGCATGCAGGTAGGGTGGGGGATATGATAGTTAAGATTTGACTTACCAGAGTCCATTCCTCCACCGACTCCTGCGAGGCCCTCCAGATGCAGAATAGCCAAGACCTGCTCCTCCCATGTTGTTAGTTGTGGGGGAGGAGGTGGGGATCCGCCGCCAGTCCGCTGTACCACCTGGTGGTGTCTTGACACCACGGAACGCACCTTCCCCTGTAGGTCGTTCCACCTCTTCCTGATGTCGTCCTGATTTCTTGGGTGCTGTCCCACTGCGTTGACCCTGTCGACTATTCTGCGCCATAGCTCCATCTTTCTAGCTATGGAGGTGTGCTGCACCTGTGTTCCAAATAGCTGTGGCTCTACCCGGACGATTTCCTCCACCATAACCCTGAGCTCCTCCTCCGAGAACCTGGGGTGTCTTTGCCTTGCCATGGGGTGGTGTAGGTGATGTGTGGGGTGGTGTACGTGGTGATAAGTGTGGTGATATGTCGTGGTGTGTGGTGTTTGTGCGTGAAAGTAGTGTGGGTGATGGTTTGGTGTGCCTGTGGATGCTTGGTAGTAGTTTGTAGTGTCTCTCTCTGGCCTTCTTTCTGTGTTTTTGTCGTAGGGGTTTGTGGGTGATGTGGGTGTGTGTTTTATATTGTATTGGATGTGTGGGAGTGGTTTGTGTATGTGTCTCAGGTGTGTGTATTTTGAATTGTCCAATGTGGTAGTGTTTTGTAAATGTGTGTGTATTTTGAGCGCGGCGGTGTGTACCGCCAATGGAATACCGCGGTTGAAAGACCGCCGCGTGGATTCGTGTGTCGCGATAGCATGGGCGTATTTCTGTTGGCGTGACGGTGGAGGTTTTGTTTTCGCCAGTTTATCACTGACCGTTGATGTGGCAGACTTGTGTGGGTGTCTGAATTTTGTCGGATTTCGAGATGTGGGTCGTAATAGCTGTGGCGGAATTCCGCGGCCACAGCGGTCTGTTGGCGGTCTTCTGCACGGCGGTAAGTGGCTTTTACCGCCAATGTTGTAATGACCCCCTAAATCCTTAAAGAGTGTCATGTATATATTAAAAATGGATGGAGATAAAATGGACCCTTAGGCCATGTCACTGGGTTCAGGGATATAATCAGATACAGTGATCCCCATCTGAAAAGCTAACAAGGGAGTGAACCACTGTAAAACTGAACCATTAATATTCATTTGCTCAGTCATAACTATAAGCAGAGCCTATAGTTATTGGTAACTCAGGTCAGAGAGAACCACAAGCACCTGCAAACAGGCTTCCTTGTTATCAAGCATACTTATAACACAGCCTATCATGAGAGCAGTGGCAGTTTCTGCAGAAGGAACATTGGTGCATATTTATACTTGGCTTGTGCCATTCTAGCATTTTGGTGCCCACTAACCCCCTACCGCCTTATTTATACTCAGGCGCAAAAACGATGCACATGGAGTAGGCAGACCAAAGTAATGGCACTAAGCTTGCTTATGCACCATTATTTAACACCTGGGTCTGACTAGGCATTAAGGGACCTGGGGACCCATTTCCTTGACTAAACGACATGGGATGTGCCCACAGATGCCCACCCCAGGAACACCTCCACCCACACCAGAGGGACGCCATAGAATGGGGGACCCCATCCTGGGTAAATATAGGTAAATATAATATTTATTTTTCTATGCCATTGGGGGCCCCTTACATGGGGCCCCCTGCCTGGCACTGGGTATTATGGCCTTGCCCAGGGGACACTGGTCCACTGGGCTGTCATTAAGGGTGGTGGGCATGACTCCTGTCTGGCTTCTGTGTTTAACAAGACAGGAGTCATGTTTGTGTGGTAGTGCATCAGAAAATGACACTAGACTGGTCAGCAGCATATTTATTGCCGCTAACAAGCCTAGCGTCATTTCTGGCCCACTAGCGCCTTTTCCCCTCCCACTATTCCCCCTCTTGCTAGCGTCTTTTCTTTAGACGCTAGCCTGTCCTTTGTGCCACCGTGCGTCATTCCATAAATATGGCACCCGACTCACGTGATGGAATGGCGCTAGCAGGCGCTATGGATTTTGACGCAAAACTGTGTTAGCGCAGTTTTGTGTCAAAATTCATAAATATGGGCCATTGTGTATACACAACAGGGGTAGTGGTGGATACCACTTGTGCTACTATTTACTTGGATTTTGGCAAACACTGTTCATCAGGACACATTTGCCGCATATCAACGTTCATGATAATTGAAATTATTTTTTTTATTTCCTGATTTGGGTAATCAGCTATACAATACCTCATTCATATTCAATCCAATCCTGTGGCAGAACAATACACATCATTTAAGTTGTTATGGCTCGTAGGTTCACAGCCAATTCACTTCCACTGCCTGTGGAAGCTGTGTACACTCTCTATCTTGTGCAATGCTAAAACAGTGTGCAATCCAAAATGGATCACTTTGCCCCTGCAGTATGTGAAGTCTTGCTGCCACATATATGCCATGCTTACAACATGCAGACCTACACTTGAGACACACAGGGAATGTCAGTGCCATGGCTTGGGTGTTATATATGAGCATGATGTTTCATAAGAGGAGGCTGGTAGGCAGCACTCACACTAAAAAATAAAAACAGTCACTTCAACATTATTGTTGGGACGGGACACTACCCTGCATGTTATATGTACCCCTGCCCTGAAGTACTTGACTGAGTATCTGGTAACCTAGTCTTAATTTTTTCCTCAGTGTCACGCTAAACTAGCATATGTGCAGAGGCCTAGGTCTGTCCTTGACAATGCGAAGTCCAGGATGTGTCCTGTTGCCTGGAGGGGCACACGAAACATAGCCTCAGAGTGGACAAAGGATTGTTGTCTCTGTGTTCGGTTTAGAAAATAAAAAAGTGACAGCATTCCATTATTTGCAATCTCATATACTTGACATGACCTTTTTGTCTGTCTGTGTCAGTGAGAATGTGGCCTACTGGCACTTACTATGTAAAGTTCCACCATTATATGAAAAACAAGAATATTGTACTGACAATCTTTGGTACGTTAAGTGTGTGTGTGTTACTATCCTTGTAGGGACTTGCATGCCGGCAGGAAGAAGACCTTACCTGCACGGAACTGCAGCAGGCTCCAGGCAACATTTGCCCTAGCCTCACCTCAGGCTCCAACCGCCTGCCTGCCGCAAAGCCGCACGTCCGACTCCCGGAGCTGGAGCCTGGCAGACTCCAGGCAAAAGGATTTGCCCTAGCCTTGTCCCAGGCTCCAGCCGCCTGCCTGCCACACAGCCTCACCTCCGACTCCCGGAACTGGAGCCCGCCGCATTTTCGGCGGGCTCTAGGTAACAGGATTTGCCCGAGCCTCGCCCCAGGCTCCAGCCGCCTGCCTGCCTCAGAGCCACTCATCCGGACTCCCAGATCTGGAACCAGCCACATTTTTGGACTCCTGGAGACGACCCCAGCTGATGAGCCGAGAGCCTCCGCTCCCTCCGGGGTGGAGGGCTCATATCCTCGCTGGATTCCTCGCATGCAGGCCGCCGGAATCCTCGCCTCTCTGACGCCAAGCTGAGGTCCGGACTCCCGGCTCTGGAACCCCTGGTGAGTTTCCAAACCCCCTCTTTGATCTAGCTGGGATATCATGCGGACACTTCCTTGTTCCTTTTTGGAGCTTCTGTGGAGCAACACGGATTGGGAAAGCAATCATATTGATGCACATCCAGGTAAATATACACTGGAGAAAGTTTTATCTCTTTTTTTGAATGAGACTTGCTAGCTTTCTATCCCTTATGCTCATGGCAGATGCTATATAACCCATCTGTGAGAGACCGTGGGCTAACCAAGTCCCTATCACTAAACTTTCTGGCCTCCACACTTGGAGACCAAACCCTCAGCAACTGTGCAAACTGTTACCACCTTCACCACTCAGGAAATAATTGGTTACCCAAGCTATGTACCTAGGGTTTCCTCCGGCTGGGGAGCTTCATAGCCATTAGAGGGTAGGGATTAACTCGCCTCTGGGTAGCGCGCCCTTCTCGGCCTTCCCTGTTTTTGGGCTGCCCTCCCCCTGGGGCCATCATCCTCCCCTGAACACATGACGGTGGGGCTGGAGGTCTGTTTTTGTTGATCCCCCCCCTGACCCGCCTCTCGTGGATCCCATATCATTTGCGGGGAGCAAGCCTTCCGCCGCTCAACATTGCTAGAGGACACCCTCCCACACGAGATGGTCCGTGTCCCCACACTACTCGCCCCCCAAGCCAGCACCTCTTCCCCCTCCCCCCGTAACTCAGCTCTCCCCGACCTCTTGCCATTGTGTGATTCCTCCTAAAGGATGGCGGACTCTTGAGCCACTGACTCCCCCCCCCACCCTGACTGAAACTTTGTGGCTTGCATTTCTACACCCCCCCCCCCCCAGAGGCCCCCACTTTGTTTGGACCCCTCTGCTAGCAACTATTTTAATCCCAAAGCGAGTACTGAAAATTTAGCAGGATATTTCAATTATTCTCCTACCTACAACCGACACAATCAGTAGGACCACCCAATCCTTTTACGAGCAGCAATACCAAGGTAGGGCAAACATAACCAGGAACCCCCCACTAAGATCCTCAGCCCCGGCCCCCAACCTTGCCCCACCTTCAACCCCCACCCCAAACCTCATTAGCCCACGATGTTGAACCCTCCAGGACCCGCAATCTCACCCATTTCCTCCTTCCTAAAACCCCACAGGCCCAACTCTTTCTCCATATCTCCCCACAACAACATCTCCTCCACTGCGCTTAAAAACTTTAAGCGCAAACTAATCAGGCAACACCTGGAGCTACTTATTGCCGACACCTACTACAATGGCCATAAAGGCCCAACAAGGACAGATCTTATCTTCTTCACCAAACGCCCAGCTAGATGAAACACTCTCCTCACCAGCCACCTCCTCTCCTCTAAAACTACCAACATCCCATACGGCTGCAAACTCTCAATCTCCAGCTCGCCCACGTTCCAGGGAAATGTCATCATCCCCATTTTCAGAAACTGAACCATCATGATTCAAGCTAACAACACTAACCTCTGAGCTTTCAAATCCATATTCTCTTCTTTAAAGTCAGCCTTTTCACAACCTCAACCCCCCAATACACAAGCCCCCCTTAAGATCCCTAGCCCCTTAGAACTTCACTCTATCCCCACATCCAACCCCCTCCTAACACTACCCCGAGCTCCCCCACCGTTCCTACAGACACCATCCTCAACCTGAGCGACCCACCTATCCCCATCAACCCCTCTCCCCCTGACCAAGCCTCCTACTCCCTAAACCCTACAACCCTCAATCACAACATCCTTAAAGGCTCTCCAGCCCACACCACCACCATCCTCTCGCACAATACCACCCCACTCCCCGAACCTTACCAAGATTCCCCCAACACAGTTCACCCTCCCAACCCCTCTCTCCTACCTCCCACAAACAGACTAGACTCTACGAATCGAAGAGACACTCATGTTCCGCCCACTTCCTATGTCACCTCTAACCCACCCCCCAATATCAATCCCAAGCACTCTACTACTGTCTCCTCCCACATACTACCCAGAGATCTAAAGAACCATCAGAAACATTCACATCAGACCCCTGAAAATAGGAGCCACATCACCCACACCCTCCCCTCCAACCCCACTTCCACTTCTAAAATTAACGAACGGCTCTCCAGCCTTAAATCCCACCTCAAACTAATAATACAGGGCATTAACATGATATCGAGAAGCTTCAACCCGCTGATATACTCCCCCCGCCCCTGGCACACATGCCTCCACCGGACGTGACCACCCCACAGAGTCTTAACTGGCCCTCCAGGCCCTTCCACCTTAACACCTCAAGGCCAAGAAGAACTAATTCTCCATTGTCACACAATGAAGCAATCAAACTCGCTCAATCCTACAACTCGCTCTTACCCATCCCGAACTCCCCATCCAACATCCAGGTCATCACAGGCCTAGGTCAACATCTCATACCTCCTTCCTCACCCAGACCCCCAGCTCACCTCGTCAATATCCCCCTGATCCCTCCCATTTCAGACCCCAAGATCTATCAGCATACAAACTGTATGCTCATTAACTGCAGATCGGCAGTCAAACATGCTGTGGATATAGCTGATGCCATCCTTAATCATAACATTGACATTGCCTTTGTCACACAAACCTGGCTGACTGAACACTCGCAACCGATCATGGATATCCTCGTCCCTCCTGGTTTCTCAATTACCAACAAAGATAGAAAAGACCGCCCTTGGGGAGGCATTGCCATCATTCACAAAAATGATATTGAAATAGAGATAAAAGACTCATTCAACTACAACTCTTGTGAACACCTTAATGCCTACATCAAGACGAGTGACAATTCCAAGGTGACCTTCCACCTTCTCTACCTCCCCCGAGGTAACACGCTACCTTTCGTTGCCCACCTAGCTGACCTAATAACGCACTGCTCCCTCTCATGCCCCAACTCCATCGTCTTGGGCAACCTCAACTTCCGATGAAATGCTGAGAACAATGCTCTCATCCAGTCCTTAAATTACCTTCTACACAGCAAAGACCTTGCCCAGCACTGCAAGGGCCAAACCCACACCAAAGGAGCTACACTAGATACGATAATAGCTCATAAAGACTCACTCATGATTGACGATATTTTTCCTGTCGACTGGTCAAGCCATCACATCATTCTATTCCATCTTAACTATGCTCCCCAACACACTACCCAATCCCAAAAGACATTTAAATGGAAAAGAAACATTGACCAAATCCCTTTAACTACTCTTGAAGAAAAAATCACCTCCCTACTACCGCCCCCTTCGACCAACCTCTCAACTACGGAGTTAACCACCCAGTACAACTCTACCATTACTAGCATCCTCGATCAATTACCCCCTATGAAACTGAAAAGAGTGAGAAACACACCATCCAGAGCCTGGTTCAACAATGATCTCAATTTAGAAAAAAGAAAACTGAGAGCAGCCGAAAGACTCTGGAGATCCGACCCTTCCACTACCTACCTTGAACAACTCAGAAGAGAGCGGAGAACTACAAAAAACACATAACCAACTAAAAAAACACCTTCTTCCGCAATGCTCTAGACAGAGCCAAAAACCACCCTAAGGAGCTCTTCAACATCATCAAACAATAAACTACTAAATCCCCCCCAACCCCATATCTGCAACCATAGACACTTGTGTCAATTTCGCTAACTTCTTCTTCAACGATAAAATCACTGAGATTGAGCTTTCCCTAGCACCGGATACTCCACCAAACACAGAGCCCCTGCCTACCACTAACAAGAATATCCATGGCCCATCCCCCTCTGACAACCCCACCCTCAAAATTGAAGTTTATCTCCCTAACCACATTCAACTGTCTACCCCTGCTAGCTGGGTAACCTTCCACCCTCTCCTGGCATTGGACATCTCCAAACTAGTGTTCACCTCCAAAACATCCTCTCACCTAGCTGACCCTCTCCCTTCCTCCCTGGCAAAAAACTCCACCAGTCCATCACCCCGATCTGGACCAAGATCATCAACAGCTCCCTACAAACCGGTGTGATTCCTGACTGCCTCAAACTAGGCCAAATCACGCCAATTCTTAAGAAACCAGGAGCCGACCCTAACATCCTCCATAACTACAGACCAGTCTCCAACCTTCCCTTCCTTGCCAAAACTCTCGAGAAATGTGTTCTCCACCAACTAACTAAACACATTACTAACAACAACCTTCTTAACCCTCTACAATCAGGCTTCCGAAAAGGCTGTAGTACAGAAACAGCCATTCTCAACATAGTAGATGACCTCCGCAACTCCCTTGATGCTGACCAATGCTGCCTTCTGATTCTCCTAGACCTAACAGCGGCCTTCAAAACAGTCAACCACAAGCTCCTTCTGGACTCTCTCCAAAAGAGAGTCGGCATAGAAGGCACATTCCTCCGCTGGATCTCCTCCTTCCTACAAAACCGAACACAACAAGTAAAAATACATAACACAACCTCGCCCACCTCAATAATTACCAGAGGAGTCCCCCAAGGATCTGCCCTCTCTCCCACACTCTTTAACATCTACATGGACCCTCTTACTACCATTCTCACTCGAGCCAACATCCCCTTCCATCTCTATGCTGACGACACACAACTTTAAATTGAAATATCCTCTTTAGAAATCCACCACCTGAACAACACCCTCAAAGAAGCTCACTGTTGGCTATCCCACAACCATCTCAAACTCAACCAGGATACGACGGAAATACTCCTCCTTTCGAAATCAAACCAGCTCCCCCAGATGCAAGCATGGCTGAAATCCATCGACGCTCTCAAAAGTAATCTCACCCCTACGAGCATGGTCAAGTCACTGGGAATCACTCTGGACTCCAACCTGACTATGCAGGACCACATTAAGAAGAACGCTAACATTGCTTTCCACAGCCTTAAACTGCTGAACAAAATCTAATCTTTCAGTCCCCATGATGATCTCAAACAGACCGAACAAGCACTGGTCCTCTCGAGACTAGACTATGGGATCTCCATCCTTACTGGCACGGCCAAATCCCAACTTGCCCCCATGAGGTCCACTCTTAATGCAGCTGCCAGACTGGTGACTGGAATTAAAAAATATGACCACATTTCCCATGCCCTGAAGAGTCTAAAATGGCTCCCAATCAAAGCCAGCTGCTCGTTCCGAACTGCCTGCCTAACACACAAAGCCCTTCACACTGGGAAACCAGAATACCTCGCCAATAAACTCTTGCAAGCAGGTCAAACAAGATCACTAAGAAGCTCAAACACCTTCCTCCTCATCCTGCCAAAAACCCAGAAGCAAAAAACTCGGACATGTTCCTTCTAAATCAACGCCCGAGAATCTGGAACTCCATACCTATTCACATCAGATCTAACCCTTTCCATCAGATCTTCAAGAAGCTACTTAAAGAATTCCTCCTCAACCAACCTCTACTCCAAAAAGAATCTCTCACCCCCCACCCCACCACTGCCGGATTTTTATCTTCTTGACCATGTGAAACCCACTGTATAACTGTTCTCTTTGAATTTATGTGTTTATTATCTATACTGTTGTAAAGTGCTCTGATATCCTTGGGGTCTTGCCAGCGCTATAGAAAACTATCTAAATAAAATAACAAACGCACGCTGTGGGAACTTGATTGCACTGTGGGCAGGAGCCCAGGTTCTCACAAGGCAATGTCTTCTAAATGATAAAAAAGGCTTCAGGAACATCCCTGTCAATTTTAACAACTTTTAAAAAAATTGCCTTGTGGGTACCTGTGATTCCTCAAGTGTGTTTATATTTTTGCTCAGCTCTGCCCCTGTGGAGAGGAGGCAATACTGCAATCTTAAACACACTTTGGGGCATATTTATACTCCGTTTGCGCCGAATTTGCGTCGTTTTTTTCGACGCAAATTCGACGCAAAACTAACTCCATATTTATACTTTGGCGTTAGACGCGTCTAGCGCCAAAGTTCATGGAGTTAGCGTCATTTTTTTGCGTGAACACCTTCCTTGCGTTAATGATATGCAAGGTAGGCGTTCCCGTCTTAAAAAATGACTCTGATGCATATGCGTCGTATTTATACTCCCGGGCAAAAATGACGCCCGGGAGTGGGAGGGTCTAAAAAGCCCGCATTAGCGCCGGATTTTAGCGCCTGGGTCAGGGCAGGCGTTAAGGGACCTGTGGGCTCAGAATGAGCCCAGAGGTGCCCTCCCCTGCCCCCAGGGACACCCCCTGCCACCCTTGCCCACCCCAGGAGGACACCCAAGGATGGAGGGACCCACCCCAGGGACATTAAGGTAAGTCCAGGTAAGTATTTTTTTTTATTTTTTTTGTGGCATAGGGGGGCCTGATTTGTGCCCCCCTACATGCCACTATGCCCAATGACCATGCTCAGGGGACAGAAGTCCCCTGGGCATGGCCATTGGGCAAGGGGGCATGACTCCTGTCTTTGCTAAGACAGGAGTCATTTCAATGGGGGATGGGCGTCGTAAAAAAATGGCGCAAATCGGGTTGTGGCGATTTTTTTGCCTCAGCCTGACTTGCACCATTTGTGGACGCCCATACGTCGTTTTTTTCAACGCACACCAGACAGCGCCGGCGGCTAACACCGGCTAACGTCATTGAATAAATACGGCGCCCGCATGGCGTTAGCCGGCGCTCATTTTTTTGGCGCAAAACTGCGTTGGCGTATAAGTATAAATATGGCCCTTTGTATTCAAACACACTTTGGCCCATATTTCTGAAAAGTTTGCACTGCCTTTGTGTCATTTTTTTTTTTTGTACGGAAAAGCGGCACCAACCTACTGCCATATTAATATTTTGACGTAGACTCATCTAGCGTCAAAAATATCAGAGTTAGCCTCATATTTTGGGAGCGCCAAACCACCTTACATCATATTGCAACAATGAAATTCAAGGTAGACGTTCCTTTCCAAAAAACGACACTTGCCCTGTAGCGCCATATTTACCTGCATTGCAAAAAAGACACACAGAAAGGAAGCAGTCCCAAAAAAAGACACAAAGGCATCACATTTTAACACCTGGTCAGACCAGGCATTAAAAAAAGGCCCACACACCACCACTTAAGGAAAACACACAGAAGGAGTATTGGCAACCTCCTGAACAACATGGAACTGTTATTGCTCCAGCTTGGCACACGCCGCAGACATCAGCGATGACAACACGTCCCTCCACCACCACTGCAGCAACCCTAGACACCACCACAAAGGCAGCGCAGAAGGCGGGAGAGGATCTTTCACCAGCATACAACCATCCTTGGGCTCAGAGAACAAGATGTCATCAGGAATTACCGTCTGAACTGGGAGTCAATAGTACGCCTGCTGCACCACATTGCGCCAGACATCACTGCAAGGGTGGAAACTCCAACAAACATACCACCCATGCCCAAACTTCTCGCTGTCCTCCTTATGCTGGTGTCAGGATTTTTTCGGACAACGGGTGCGCAAGTGGCTGGTATTTCCCAGCCATCCTTCTCGGTCTTCCTTCCAAAGGTTCTGGACACAATCATACACCTCAACCCCACCACATCTGCTTCCCCAACATCCAACAACTGCACCAGGAATCCAAGCAAGGTTTCTATCTAACTGCTGTTCCTACATGTGCTTGGGTGCAATGGACTGCATCCATGTCCAACTGGTGCCACTGCAGCAACAGGGGGACTGATACAGGAACCGCAAGCATAAATGTGCAGGCCATTGTGGACCACCATGGGCTCTTCGCAAACATCCGTGCCAAATACCCCGCCAACGTACATGATGCCTACATATTCTGGCATTCCACCATCAACAAGCGGTTCCAGGAGGGGCAATATGGCAATGGCCTACTCAGAGATAAGCCACCATACCAATCAGTACACAGACAACACACCAACCTTGTAGGACAAAAAAGACATACACCACACTGAGCACACATGGGCAGGGGAACACGGGTGTACAGGCAATAATACATATGCCACATGCCACACTACACCACAATCATTGCACATCACACACACATACACCCAGATGTACATAAAACAGCCACAACCTGGCTGGCACACAACATGAGAACAGGTGGAGCTATGTCCCCTTTGCATACAGAAGCTGGGCCCAAACCACTACTAGTGTCCACTGGTTGACACCTAAATACAGATCCCACACACATTACACCCAATAATGTATAGCTCAGCAATGTGAATGGCATAGGCCACGTCAATGTAAAGAAAGTCACACATAGGCACAGCCCCACATTAGTCATGGGATTCAAGCCTCTGGAAGCACAAATATCAAATGCCACCCAAGTGTTGCCATGACCAACAACATATCACTTACACATACCTGGCATACGTGTAGTGTGCACATTCATCTGTCTACTGCATTGTGTCGCACACATAGAAATACAACATTATCTGCCAAGAAAGTCCCTGGGGCTGAATGAAGAGAAGTTGTGCAGCACCTCATCCAGTGCCACCTCACATGAGCCCCTTAGCGCCCCTAATGCCACCATGCGTGTGTCGTATAAAAGAAATGGCCCACTATGGCGCAGAGTTTGTGCAATACTGTAAAGATCATAGATGCCATAGTAGGGCTCTGTAGGAGTATAGAGGACATATCTGACCTTTCATGCACCGTGCATAGGGACCCAGGTGAAAGAATGGTGTGCCCCCTCCCAATGCCTGCACTGTGCATGTATTGAAAGTGTCTATGATAAATCATGTATAGGAACTTAGGAGATTCCACTGCACCAATGTTTGCTCATCCTCCAATTGTGTGATTTAATCCCTATTATACTTGATGGCTGGCACAGCCATCATCTGCCACAAAGGGTCACTATGTGTCGCACTGCATGTGTAGTGCCAAAATATTAACATGGATGATGATGCTTGGCTTTGTAGGGCTACATATTACACCACTGTGGTGCAAGGAGGTGGAAGGTTCCATGAACAATAAGACACTGGCACAAATATGGACGATGCAACACATATTTGCAATGGGTAAACCATCAGTTTGGATTGAATGTTACAACACTAGGACCCTGAGCCACAACCCAAGATTGTCATGTCCATCAACACAGACCTAGGAAACCATTTCATAAAACAGGAACATACACTATACCAGAAGCAAGACTGAGTCACCACTGCACCTAAAATTAACTACCAAGGTCCATACCAATCCACTATCAAGCACTACCAACACATCTTCTGTCATGCCTTTGCAGGCGACCAAGGTTACGGCATACAGTAATGGGTGATGACTCCATTTGGCAATCCTACAACGGTGGAAGAGCATGCATATAATGAAGGGCACAGAAGAACACAAAATGTGGTGGTGAGGACATTTGGGCTTCTGAATATCAAGGTTCAGGTTCCTGGCCCTGACAGGAGGAAGCCTGTTGTATGCTCTACCACTGGTATGTAAGATGATACTGGTATCTGCAATCTTGTATAATATAAGTATACGGACCAATGTTCTCTGGGATGAACAGGTAGATGTCCCCAACAAGGAGGAGTATGACAATGGTGCAGCACATTTGAAGGGGGAACTACAAAACACTGCTGCAGGAGTTCGCAGGAGACTACAAATTGTACAGAACTTCTACACATAGTCACTGTACAAATATTATCACTTTGTAAATACCACCAATAAATTAGCACCAGAATCTCCACGATCTACTCATTCTCCGCTACATATACCATTGGAATGTAACTCACATCTCAGAGAGCAGGAAAGAAACACAACAGTTACAAGTATGGTTGCAACATTGTTGTTGATGTAAGAGGGTCTAGTGCCTCCATGTCACACAACAGTGTCACATAACTCACGGGCATGTGGCTCTCGAAGGCCTAGATCCATGCACCACAAAATATAATGTGGTGTTAAGTGGGAAATATGCAAAAACGTAACCCTTTCCCCACATCATCCCCATTTCTGGCAGGATGAATGCAAGGGGGCATACATAAGGTAAGGGTTGTTATCAAATGGTGTATAGATAATGTAGGAACTGAACAGTATCACATCTCAGGCGGATTGCTGCTACCCCAACACTGTGCAAGTGTTACAAGGGGGGATACCATTGGTAACTTTGGACCTTCTTTTACTGTTCAGGGTTAGTAACCAACGTTAGAGCCAGAGCCTGCACCTTATATCAATGGGCTTATGTCCTGGCACTGCCATTGGGGCCCAACCCTGCCTCATGGTGCGCTGTACTTTAAATATGGCACACTCACGTTGACTGTGGTGTGAGCTATGGGTTGCCAGACAAATGAAGCAGCAATGGGTGCTGAAACACTCTCCAAACAAATGCCCTTTGTCAGGATTTAAGAATAAAATGGGACTATGCACCACCAAATTAATGTCTGGGCGAAATGTAGGCAGAGTATGTTGGACTCACTATGTACATTCTACATACACTTCTCACACAAATCTGCTGTCTTGACACATGCCTACAGCTAATCCGGATATACATGTGAAGATTGGTGTATGGGTGTAAGGCCTAGGTAACAAAGGGTTTGCAATTACCAATAATGATTGACATGTGCGAGCAAGGTAACCTAGAATAGTCTGTATTACACCATCACACAGCACATATCAAAACACACCACTCATTGACACTCACATGCCAGACCAAGAGAAAGTTACCAAAAGTGACCAAATTCCCTAACGTGTCTAGGTTTCCAACATGTCAATCCGGTGTGGGATGTGCAAGTATGTCCAGGAATGTCCAAACATGTTACAGACCCATCCAAAAACGAATGGGAGAAGAAGTAGACAGATATGTTGAATGTGGCTAATAAAAAAGCAGCACTGGATGATGTTACACACTAACATCATATACTCATGATAAGAGTGACATAGTTGTGGAATGCAGGAATTAATGCATATCCATGTTCAATGAAGGATGCGGATGGACTGCTGAGAGATACCCACAGATAGTTAGAGATGCAGCATGGGAGGTCACTTGGAGACGACACAAGTGTTTGGCAGATGTAATGTCATGTGTGTGTGGAAATCATGTAATCTTGCAAAGCCAGGCAATGGGACAGTAACTATCATGTAGCCAGTAGCAGAAGATGTGTATGTTTTCAATTTACACAAGTCACGCTTTGAATCCTGCCCATGTATGACTGGACAATGTTGCTGTAGAAGATGTATACAAAGTGTAAGCAGCCTAAAGATTAGCAGCAATGTAGGGCACAATCTATTCCTAATATGATATGTGGTAAAAGATAGAGAAGGTAAACACATAGACCAATAGTGACTGTGTAACACATCAATGTCAACATGTGATCACCCAACATATGTACAGAGAGGATGGCTAGGTCAATACATAACCCACTTATGCTTGCTACTACAATAACTTGTTAGTTACCTATTGCATATCATCATGACAGAAGGCAGTGACAGATGACACCATCTGTCCACTGGCTTGTTCCTAAATTACAAGTCACTACAGAGATACAAGCCCTAACCAAGCTGCCCATGGAAATTACTAAGGACATAAAATCATGTCTGTCAGACCATGCCAACTGATGAGACATGTCCTACACATGCAAAAAGCCAATCCTCAGTACATGATAGGGCAAGGCTGACATCAAGTACCCAAGAGGAAAAATAATATCCCATCCTTTTGATCACAATTGTGCATGTGTCTGTCTGCAGGAGACAGTGTATTGCTCTGCTGAGGAGCTATCATGAAGATGCTAGATTACCACTCAAAACCCCCTAACACCACTGCTCTGGCTACATTGACTATTGACATTGTCAGGTGCCTGATGCATGTGCACAGTGCACTGAGTAGTGTGGAGCACTGTAAATCTGCACCTAAACATGCAGCCATGGGTCTGTGTGGGAATAAAAACTCCCACAGTAGTGATGATGAGTAGGATGCCATCTTTGCCAGACTGCAACACTGCTACACAGTGGTATGCCATTGTATGTGAAAGTCATAACAAAAATGATGTAGTTGATTGTGAGTACCTAGTTGGTGGCATGCACACATATGCCAGATATCTCAGCACACATGTACCATTTAAATGGCACAAGCCTGGTAATGTGTATTGGGGTCTGCACAAAAGGCAACTTTCCACAAATGTAAGCACATATGTATCACAAGATCATTGACAGAATAAAATTAGCTTCAGATGTGTTCTGACATACAGAAACATAGGTGGCACTGATATGACTACACAGGCATTTGTCTAAGTCCAACATGTGTACATGCAGGAAGATAGATATGTGAGATTTCATATCCCATGAACACACCACTGTGGTCATATTTTACTGAAATGACACTACACGTCTTTCCACACACACAGCACATACCAACCCTCATTGACACATGTGTGTACCATCGCCCACTTCTAAGATGCATGAGGAAATATATGTCACACGTGTAGCAGAGCATCATAAAGGCTGAACCTAACTACGCACCACAGAGTGGACACACATGCACACATATTGCCAGGGCTAATGTAATTTTAACCCAGCCATAGTCCACTGCATCCTCTGAGTACAATTTGTGATGGGTATCACATGATTTACCATGTACTGGACATAGCCCATCATATCTATTGTGTTGTTGGTATAAGTACATTTATATATCAGACAATGTGGTAGACCCACAAATATGTGTTACAACACATATGTACACTCGTAGTACACATGTGCTAAATGTATGTGGACACAGTCTAACTACACATGCACATATGCACACAATATCAGTCATTGCGTGCATCACATACATATACAAACATATTGGTAACACATACTGATGTTACCAGAAAGATATGAATGGACATGCACACACAGGTAGCCATACCATACTGACTACATACATGTATGGACCCTGTGACATGGTATGTGAATCTGGGTGCACTGTAAACCTTTCCAAATAATTTCCACGCATTCCTGTCATGCGTCAAAATATTTTGAAGCAAGCAGCTATATTCCATACTCCGCAAAGCCACAAAAATTACGCCTGGCCCCTGAGCATCAATTGCACGGCCACAGGCCTTGTCAGGCTGTATGGGAAGGAATACCACGCATGACCGTCATGCATCAAAAACTTAGACGCAAACACCAGGGGGCATATTTATACTCTGTTTGTACCAAATTAGAGTCATTTTTTTTACTCTAACTCGGTGCAAAACTAACTCCATATTTATACTTGGTGCTAGACCCGTCTAGCGCCAAATTTATGGAGTTAAAGTCATTGTTTGGAAGTGGAAACCTACCTTGACTTAATGAGATGCAAGGAAGGCGTTCCTGTGCAAAAAATGACTCTATGGCCTTAACGCCATATTTATACTCCTGTGCAAAAATGGTGCACGGGAGGGAGGAGGGGTCAAAAAATGGTGCAAAGCTTGCTTTGCCCTGTTTTTTTACTTCTGGGTTAGGGCAGGTGTTAGGTGACCTGTGGGCCTATTTCCATGTTGGAACACCATGGAATAAGCCCAAAGGTGCCCTCCTCAGACCCCAGGGGCACCCACACCAGAGGAAACTGCGGAGGATGGGTGACACCATCCCAGGTAAGTACAGATAAGTACTTCTATACCACCAGCCCCGCCTGACTAAAGTCATTTGTTTTTACTCTAGCCTACCCTTTGCACCGGCTTGCACCATTCCATAAATACGGTGCCCGGCTGCTGCACAGAAATGGTGCAAGCTGGTGCTAAACTTTTTGGTGCAAAACTGCGATAATGTAAATGATGAGTGTGTATCTGGTACTTAGGTGATGTCTGACATGCATCTACACAAGATGTTCAATAGATAGGAATACTGTAGCTGCACCCAGTGCAGTACCAATCTTACTGTGACCCTAAGGGCACCCTTACAGCCACCATGTGTGTGCCACATTACACATTTTGCACAACATAGCAGAGGGTAGGGGGCAATAGTTAGGAAATCTGTGAACAACTTTGATGTACTGTTCAGGCTTTGCCCAAACTATATGGGAACTTTGCATTAATTGTAAATGTGGGCACATCATGAGCAATGGTGTGCCCCCTTGTAACATGTGCTCAGAGTGAGTCTTAACCCAGGACATATGAATGAAGATTTACCTAACCATAGGATTGCTGGTGGGAAGTTTAGTGCCCTCCATCAGATGACCCCCACTTTGCATCCATGCTGCCTGGGCAAGGCCTGATGTAGCACCAGGGGTGTCAAAGTCATGGATTGCACACAAAGCACCGCATATTGACAATCGCACAGGGAATTTAGACTTGCTGGGCTATTTGATCCTCACTAGTTTGTTCACGCAATTGTTGAGCAAGGATGCAGTAGTCCACGCATCTCTGGGCCCTGATGGTCAACAATGGATAGCTGTTATCCCAGTGACATGTACATTATAGCATAGTTTGCTGGTATGAAATAGTTATAGATTTGGAGTCAGTCAGTGTTGGGGAATGTGTGGTGGACTGTATGTGTGATCTGAGGAGGCTGTGTACATTGCATGTCTGTTCTACCTCTACCCATTGCTGTATTTAATGCTTTATTCTCCTCATATCTCAGCTGCTAATATGACCCCAGCAGAACAACATGCTTTTCTCAAGCAGGCTGACAGGTACAGGCACATATTGGAGGCTAATGCCGGGCACTAAAGGATGGAGAGAAGATTTCAGAAGGAGAAAGTCAGTGGGGAATGGCATGCATTCCCACATGGGGGACCTCCACAACAGCCAAAGACACAGCAGGTCACATTGGGAAAGAAATCTGGGGTCCAGGAGGCCTCAGCTGGTCCAACTTCATCCACATTTGCTTTAAATCAGATATGAGACAGGACATGGCCACCATGATGCCCAGATTGAAACGGTAGGAGAAAGAGAGTGCCAAGAATCATAAGTTGTTCAAGTAGTGCATATAAAATGGAAAGAATTGTGAAATGTTAGTGCCACAACCTTCCAGCTCCTCTCCCTTTTACAATATTAGATATTTATAGTGGGTTTTAGATGCGTAATGTTAGGTTGGTGAAATAATGAAGGGTAATCATGGGTTAGAGTAAGTATAGTTAGAAGGGTGGGTTTCAGTACTTTTAAATTTTGGGGGTTGAGTGGAGGGTTATGTTGGCATCTATATGTAAAAAAAATACAAAAACAATATAAAAAAATTAAGAAATACTTAAAAAATATATATATTTGTTTAGGACGTAGGTTAAGTTAGTACTTGTGTAGCCTTAGTTTATGTTGTCCGGCTTGTATCTTGTCTGTTAAGGGGGTTGGGGGGACAATGTTTAGACTGTGGAGTTACATGTGTAAGATTAGTTAAGAATAGGTTAAATAGGAGTAGTTGTAAGTTAAGTTAAGTTAGTTGAGGCTAGTTTAGTGTACGGTAGTTTTTAGGATAGGTTTAGATATGATGTTTTTATTATATTGTAATAAATCCTGTTAGTATTATACTATTTTTTTCTCCAGGCTGATTGAGTGTCTGAGTGTTCTCATGTGTGTACTGGCCAAGTAGGATGAATGGCTTAAGGTATGCTTCCTGTCTTTATTTCCATGGATTACCATGTGCATCCCCTATGACGAAGGAGCTGTCAGATTGGCTGCTAAATGACATCAGATAGTCAAAACATTTGTCATCCACTATTCCAGCCATTCACATTGTATATGTATACGTTATCCTGGACCGGTAAGTATGGAACATCAATTGTCATTGGTGGTGTCTAGCAGTATCATTGTTGGAAAGTGTGGCACATGTAGCAATAGCCAAATTTGGTACTGTATCCTGCAACACTGACAGCTGCCCGTCACTGATTAGATTAGCCTCTTCTGAACCACACATAATAGTTGTACTGGTGCTCCCATCTGCCATGTGTCATATGTTAACTTCCAAGGATATCTGTTCAATAGATGTATTGAAGGCTCTGTAAGTTGGTTGTAGCCCACAACACAATAATGCATCTTTTTCATGTTAGGATCCTAGTGTGTGGCTTTGTGTTTGACAATAATGCATCCAAAATTATGTTCTGTACTCATTGACATGGCTTCACACAATGCATTCATTTAGGTGAGTTTATGGATCACAGCAAACATAGAAATGTTACATGTGAACAAGGTGCTTTATTTACAGGTGCAAGTGTATTTTCCAGTGCTATACAATGTCCAGTTCACACACCCCATGAGAGATCCTTAGCCATTTGTTATACAATCAAAGTCCAGGGGTAAGGGACATGTCATGACACATGGCTAGGAGAAGTGTGTATTAGTGAGGAAGTGTCCAAATTGCCAATAGGTAAGAATTGAGACAATGACAGTACATAGCAGACAATCAACAATGGTTGAATGAAGAGTGCACATTGCCTTCTGTCAAAACACTAGCATGATCTTAAGCACAGAACTAAGGAGATACCATCCATGTGGCACAGACTGGTGCTACTGGGTGGTTTTCCTTGTGAATGTTGTTCCTTTCAAATCTTCATACTCTGATGTGTGTGGTGCCTCCTGTGCCATGGTTGGTGCTGTTGTTGAGGATGAGAAGGCCACACACACATCAGGAGTTAGAGTTGTGGAGTCAAAGGTCCCGGCAGCAGCCATTTGTGGGAACGCATGAGGCATCACCCTTGAACTGTGGAACTGCTGATTTCTCAACACTGCAGCAACATTACATTGGTAGCCAGTCATAATTTTCCCTGAGGGAGGCCACTTCCCTCTGTATGGACTCCTGGGTATTCTGTACAGCCCCTAGCCTGTTGTCTGTCATGCTGCTGCCACTTTGGGAGGGCAACTGTTGAAGCCTCTGCCTCATGACAGAAGCTATGTCGGCCTTGGACTGCTGGAGTCTGTGTTTTCCGGAGAGTGGGTGCCTCTGATGGCAGCTGAGTTGTCCTTAATTGGACACCTCTGCACTCCCTCTAGGCTGCCTGCCATGGTCTCCATTCCCACCCGCACCTGCTTGGCCAGCTCCAGCTGGACTCCTACCACTGTCCTCTGGAAGGTGATGTCTGAGTCATCAGAGTCCAGGCTGTGTCATGACTGGCTGGTGCTGTGTGTTGGTAGCTGGGTGGTGCATGTGGAGACATGCTGCGTGTCCTCCCTTCGACTGGAGGTGGTGTCTGAAGGGAACCAACGACATCCTAGATAGTCTCTTCATTGATGGTCAGCAGCTGGTCATCCATGTCATCTGTAAAATCCAGGACTGGCAGGTCGGCAGGAGGTAAGACATCATCCTCTGCATTGAGATAGTGAAATGTCAATCTTTGATTGTGATGGCTGTTGACATGGCTCATCATTTACTTGCTTCTGGAGGCTCAGTGACATGTTATAGACCCAAGGTTGTAGGTGTATATTATGTTTAGTGTTGTGCATCACACATGGGGCAAGGTCACAAAGTATTTTAGGGCATATTTAGTAGCCCCTAGCGTCACTGGAGCATCACTTTTCATGATGCTCTGGTGGCGCAATGCCCTGCACCGTATTTACAAGGTGGCACTAAGCAACTTATTGTGGCTTAACACCACCTTGTAAATAGGGCCCCTTCACATGCAGCCCTTTCGTGGTAGGGGCGTGCAATGGGTGTTGTCATGGGCGTACCACAGCAACACCCATTGCATTTTGACGCTGCCTCAAATTTATGAGTTTTTGTAAAACAGGGGCATCGCCAAAATGTAACGCTACCCCAGAGGTGGCATTAGCATGGCGCAAAGAAGTGAAATGCCATCTTTTCTCCTTGTTTTTCACTTTTTCAATGTATGCTGTATTTTGCAGACAGAGCAAATGGCCTTTTTAAGATTGTTTTTGTGCAGGAAGGTGTTCCTTTCTGCACAAAAACAATCTCCCCCTCAATGCAGCCATCCTTGCATTATTGTGCAAGGGTGGCTGCATTGGCACACGTCAGCTAATTTAGCGCTGGCATATGGAGTAACACAGAGGTGCCACGTATTCTGGTAAATACTGCTCATCCCTGCGTTTTGAAGATGACGGTGCGCAATGCTGGCAAATTTGGGGAAGCGCCGCCCACCATGTTTAATTTAAACATCTGGCCCTTTGTGCTTTGATCCCACACCACCTACTTCCTGGAAGGCTCCTTGTTCCTGCCACTGACACCATGGTGGCATGTAACGTGCCTTCCTATTCACCATGGTGGACATTGCCACAGTAGTGTAATGTGTGCTGTCACTCTCTTGGTGCTATGATGCATTGGTACCATGAATGATGGCACTAGAGCAGCGTGGCACAGGTAGATCCATTGCGTACAATGCTTGTGTTACATTCTCATCTGCTTGCAGCAGGCACAACACATGTGCTAATTGGAAGAGACAGTGCACCCATTATGGATTGTCTGCCCCATTAGATTGTACCTCCCTAAATTTGGGACATTTCCTTACACACAGCATATCTGCAACAGGCATGTGTTGGTGTAAGGATGTTGAATGTGGATCAATGCATGCATTTTGAAACTTTGTTGATGTGGCACAAGGGGAATGTGCAGCTTGGTTCCACATGGACTACTATTTGTATGATGAAACAGTTGAATTACAGGCTAGTGGCATTGTGCCTACATTGCAAAATTGATGCCACTTGTGCCAGTTCTGATGCCATTTGTGCCAGTTCTTACACATGTTGATTGTACCATTAAGCAGCACATCAACCATTCCCACAACACACTCAATTTTGTCAGATGGTGAGATTGTAGCTACTTGTACAGCTGCATAAATGATGTTCACAGACATGCACCATGTGTTTTATGAGTTGACTTTTGTGGCCATTCCCAAATGGTGCATGGAGTTGTATGAAAGCTGATGTTGGTTCTTGGTTCACCCTGTGTGGTTTGCGTTCCACAGTTTGCATATTTTAGGCCTGAATTTTTCTCAAGTGGCACAGCTCAATGCAGCAGCAATATGAGTTGCACAACGCTGTGCCAGTTTTGAAACGCAAGGATGTGCCATGTTTACTGGAATATGGTATGTCTCTTCAAATTCCCCCAGCCCAGATTTGTTCTCCCTGCACCAACGCAGGCATTGTTGCAGCATGATGAAGGTGTGCCTGCTTCGAGGGGATAGAATGCATATGTGAAGAGAGGTGTCCATTCCTGCACATGTACAAGCTATTTTTCAAGGTGGCATTTCAATGTGCGCTGCAGGATGCAGCACACATGAGAAGGGCAATGACACAAGGAGGAAAGGAAGCATGGTGCACTGTTACGCCATCCTGACACCACCCCTGGGGTGGCATTGACTTCAGCCCCACACTCTGATGTACAAGTTGTGTTGGATCAGGGGCTATGACAAAATACAATGGGTGTTGTAATGGCACAGCCACAGCTACACTAATTGCATGTCCCTTCCAGGCAATGTGCTGCATATTTACATGGTGGAGAATAGCCATAGTGAGTGGCTTATGTTCATATGTATATGGTGGAGTGTCAGTACAAGTGTGGCTTGGGTGGCGATGGGGTGTTTTGATTCAGGGCCTATGTGTTCCAATGCAACCCTTTAGCATGCATTGAGTGTGTCCTATGTGCCTCCCCCTTCTGCCATTTGTAAGATTCCAGATAATCCCCCCCTGCAACTTACTCTGCATTTGTTGTAGTTCTTGGTAGCCTGTGCGGTCCTGCCCTGCGATTCCAGTGTCCAGCTCCTCCGGGATGACCGCTGCCACTACCTCCTCCAGCTCATCCAGGTCCTCCTGTGGTGCAAGACTTCCACCTCCAGTCTGCAGTGCTGCCTTTTGGTTCCTGGACAGTTTCTCCTTAGTTCTGCGCTGGCAATCGTGCCAGTGCTTCTTGCAATCGGTGAGAGTCCTCCTCACCTTTGCCACGCTGTTGACTTTGTATACCTTTGCCTGCCATATTGCGTCTCTCCTACGAACTAGGAATTTGGAGGTGATGAAGAGCTGGTGTTGGTGCTCCATCACCTCTCTGACCAGGATGTCATGCTCCTCCTCACTAAAGTGACACTTCTGCTTTCTTTTCCCCTTCACCTGGGACTTTGCTGGACCCTCCTGGCTGGTACTTGGGTGATCGTGGTCTCCCTGGGGTCTCTCCTGGCCTGCATTCTCCATCTTCACTTTCCAAATGTTTTTTTCTTGCCTGTGCTTTTCTTATGCTAATGCCGTTAAATAGGGAGCTAACCCATTTTGCGTCAAAGATACATGCCACGAAATGGTCTAGCGCCACTTTTGCAGCATTAGCGTATTTTTTTCTTACACGATGTTGCAATCGTTGGCTTAATTCTTTTTTATGCTAACAATTCTTTAGTGCCATCTTGCATCCTTTTTAGGGTTGAGCCTGCGTTGCATGCACTCGCACATGCGTATCGCTAGCGAGACGCTTTAGGTATTAGAAAAGGGCTCGGAGCCCTGTCAACGTCCCATCAGTGTGTTTCATTGGCAAGTTGGCTTGCCTGTTGGAATCCACTTCTTTTGATTAGTGGAAGGCACGCATATGTCATGCCTTTTCCGATGGTGCGCCCTCCTCGAGCGCAGCGACCAAGTACAGAAAACATGCGAGGCTCGCTGGGTTTGTGGACTACTTTTTCTCTGTTTTCGCAGCGCGATCTCGCTGGGCAGAAGTCCAGCACTTTGCATACTATCAACCTTGTTTCTCAGTTAATTGCACTTTTGCTGATAGGTATTATTAGTGTGAACTGTAGCAGCGCGATCGCGCTGTTTTTTTTTTTTTAAAGCAAGAAAAATTCGGTTGGGAGTTTACAACTGTGAACAGCTGTAACTTCGACAAATGCGAGACCCTAGTGCATTGCAAATGCTTGTTTAAATATGGCGCACTGATGGTGCTAGGGAAGGATGGTAACTCACGTTAAGAAATTTGATTTGCAACTGAGCTAGTGCAATTGTGTGTCATTTTTCAAAAATGTGGGCCAGTGTTTACTAGAAACACACACTAGCAGCAGAAAGGACAGACATTTCAGAGGAAAAGCTGCATAACCCCGTGTTTATCCAAATATTTTTCACACAAATTAACCTTTTCTCTATTTATGAAACTAAAACTTTATGTACATGAAGTATTGAATTGAGAATATTTGTGTCTGAATATTGTTAGTGGTTTTATAAATATTGCTAAAAGCAATTTAGATAAATTTTGAATCACAGAATACTTCACTATTACTGTTTAATTCTAACTGCAATGAAAGAATGTTGGTGTACTATGCTGCGATACAATATATACTGGTTTTATTTTTTTTAGGCAAATAATTTAGAGGCATCAATGCTTATTGTTACATTTTAATGCTTGTAGCAGGAACTCAGAGTCTTCATGTTGCTTTGTCCTTGTTTACATATTGATATGCGTTATGGAATATGTTATTTTAGATAATGGCTAGATGGAGAACAGCCTTTACAACGTTGCCTTCACCAAGAAGTCTTTATTATCATGCAGGTAAATTTTTGTGCCTTTACCACGCCTACCTTTACCATGCATGGTGTCTAAATATATCTATATCTATATCTGTATATCGATATATATGTGAAGGTTGAGAAGGGTAATTTTAGGGTTTCGCTGTAGGTAGTGGTAAAGGGTGGTATGTGATTTACTTACCTGAAATATGTGTGTGTATTTGTGTGTGTAGCACAAATGTAGTAGAAGGACTCTTAGGGACATATTTACAAGAAAGTGGCACATGGGTCCCGATGCACTGTTTTTTTTTGCATCCACCAGTGCCCCCCCAATAGCACCATGGTTGTGCCTTATTTACAATACGGTACACCATGGCGGTAGTTACCACAACAGTGTCAACATTTTTGGTGCTGTTGTGGTGCTTTGCTACATTATTGCCAAAAAGTTTAGAGCTAGTGCAGCAAAGCACAGGAAGGCCCAGCAGCCAATACAGGGGCGTGACCTTAATGCCTGCCTGATGATGGAAGAATTGGCGCTGTGAAATCTTGTAAATTTCACTGCATCATTTTTTGGGCCTTCTTGCCGGGGAATGCCCCCCTTGCATGCATTATGCCTGGTGCAGGCATAATGTGGCGCAAGGGGTTACAAGGTGGCACAATGCATACATTGTATGACTTTGTAGATATAGCGTAGGGGAATGGCCTCCTTAATGCTGCGCTAGCATAAAAAAATGACTTTAGGGTGGCACAACGAGGCTGTAGGGGCTTGTAAATATGCCCCTCAGTGTGTATGAGTCTGAGTAAAGACACTAGTGGGATTCAGTTTGGATGCCCCTGGTTTACCATGGCACACGATTGAAGATGAAGACAGCTTCACTAGGTAGTGGTAGTGTATTGACTGCATTCCTGTGGCTGGAGGGTGGCGATCCAGACACTGAATTGAGGATGATGGAGACATGACTACCTTTAGAAATTCCATGAAGAGTTTGCTAGTGAGAGGGCTGCTGATTAGTTCCCCCTGAGCACTGGCATTTGGTAGGTGGTAGGGGCAAACACTGAAATTGCAGTTTCTTTTGTGTAAGGTGAGGACATTTGTAGGTTCGAATTTTCCTTTTGTCTTTTCCTGATTATAGTTCATAGAGTCTGATGACAGCAAGGTGCAGAAACCTTACACTTTATTTTGTCCATGCTGTGGGGCTTTAAGTTTGGAGACAACCCCACTGCTACCTGCTATGAGAAGCATCACTTTGCACAAAGCCTGTGAATAGAGAGCAATCTGAGAAGAACACTTGAAAATGAACCACCCCATGCAGGCTCTGTTGTTTAAGATTATTTTCTAGCTGGGATGCTGAGCCACTTCCTTAAACATGGGCTCCAAGCCATGCAGTTCCAACTTCTTCATCAACAAGGAAGAGAGCGCTCGGCATGGTACTCAAAGGATTGCTGTTTGAACAGGTTTAGTATCTGCCAGACAGCCAGTCTCCCTTACATGAAGCAATATCAAATGAAGTGTTCTGGAGGAGCTGAATGTCTGCCTAGTGCCTAGAAGCCTGCTTGACTGCCAGCTGGAAGAAGGAAAGATTTTGCCTCACCAACTCATCCTGCATTAGGAGAGGCTGTCTAGCTGGAGGTCAGCGCCATGCTAGAAGAGGCCTAGGGGGATATTTATACTTGTTTTGTGCCGAATTTGCGACATTTTTTTACGCTAATTCGGTGCAAAACTAACTCCATATTTATACTTTGCCGCTAGACCTGTCTAACACTAAGGCCCATATTTATACTCCCTTTGCGCCAGATTAGCGTCATTTCTTTTGAGGCAAATTTGCGCAAAGATAACACCATATTTATACTTTGACGTTAGATCCGTCTAACGTCAAAATATCCCATTGTGCGTCATTTTCTGGATGCGTGAAACCGCCTTGCGTCAATGAGATGCAAGGTAGGCGTTCCTGTCTAAAAAATGACTTAAACACCCGTGCACCATATGTATCCAACCGCGCAAAAATGGCGCATGGCTGGGAGGCGGAGCCGGAAAATGACGCAAACCCCGATTTGCGCCAAAATTTAACGCCTGGGTCAGGGCAGGGGTTAAAATGGGGCAAACACACCAGTACTTAAGGAAAACTCACACAAGCAACATCAGAGCTCAAAAAGGAAGACATGGAGGTGCTATTCATCCAGCATGCACGAAGACGCAGAGCACAGGAGCAACAGCAACAGCTTCCACCTCACCAACAGGACCCCCAAAGGCGACGCAGAAGGCAGGAGAGGATATTCAGGACCAGGACAACCCTTCAGGGCCTCAGGGAACATGACATCATCCAGAGGTACAGACTAAACTGGAAAGCCATGCAGCAGCTGCGTCACATTGAGCCACAGTTGGTGCCCAGCTTGCAGACACCCCACATCATTCCACCAGAGACCAAGCTGCTAGCTGTACTGCAAATGTTGGCAAGTGGCTCTTTTCAAACCACTGGTGCCCCGGTTGCCGGGATCTCACAGCCCTCATTCTCTGCCTTCCTTCCCAAGGTACTGGATGCCATCATCTCCCTCACACCCCGCCACATCAGCTTCCCCAACACACAGCAGAAGCAGCAGGAGACCAAACAAGGGTTCTATCAAATCAATGGCTTCCCGCACGTACTTGGTGCCATTGACTGCACACAAGTACGGATTGTGCCACCTGCTGCAAAGGAGCATCTATACCGCAACAGGAAGCACACACACTCCATCAATGTGCAGGCCATTGTGGATCACCGGGGACTGATCACCAACATTGTGGCAAAGTATCCTGGGAATGTACATGATTCATTCATCTTCCACCACAGCACAATCAATCAGCACTTCCAGGATGGACGATATGGCAATGGCCTACTTGTTGGTAAGTACATAAACCTAGTTATATTCACGCAGCACAGCAACCCTGTAGGACGCACAACACATACACCACTACATTGACACGTGGCCAGGAAGAAACTGAGGTTGTGACACTGGTAGTCATGTTTGATATCCTGACCCAATGGGATACACACCTATGGACAAATGACAGATGCAAATAACAAGAGATGCCACTCCAGAGCCCCAATGGACCAATTTAAAACCACACAGTGACAATGACATGGCCTTAACTGGCAGTACAACTTGGAAGATGAATCTTCCAATATCACATCAATAACACTCAATCACACACCCTTCCAAGCAATACGTACTGTGTAAGGGGTGTGTAATGTGTTTTGCTGCAGGTCAAACACCATGAGACACATAGCATGATGATGCTGACTCTAATGAAGGTGACATGGAATAATTGAGGCAGTACCAACATCTCACATCACTCCTGGGGTGACATTGCCCGCTAGCAATAAGGAAGTGGACTGTGCAATGAAAACATGTGGATGTGACACTAATGCAAAGTGCACACTGATACACATACGGAGTGAGACAATTCCCTATATACATAACAGATGTACAGGCACATGGACCTTCTGACACTAAAACCTTCACCCCCACAACTAAGTTAGCCAGCTTACCTGGAGCAAGTTCAGTAGTGTAGGTACGTGTTTGCACATGAGCCAACTCAGTGAGGGCAGAAAAATAGGTTTGCATAGAACTTGTCACACATGGGATAGTTGTGCTTTGTCAATTGTGAACACTACAGTGCTGCCAGCATATGGAGATGTGTTGTACATTGTCACCTAGCCAAATCATAGAGCCTCACTGTTGCATTTCACATTAAATTACATATGTCGAATTTGATGGGATGTTCAGCCCATATAGTGCAACCGTGTTATTACCACAGTGGAATCGATTATGTGTGTGGAACTATTATGTCACATTCAGTGAAGGCACACGGACACTTCTTTCACATTGCATAATGCATGGGAGATGCACACTGAACAGCAAGTTTCGAAATATACCACTGATGTCAGGTCAATCAGCCAAACACCAGCTTTGATAGTTAAACAACCCAATGCAGAAAGAACATCACAGAAGCCTAGGATCCCACACAATACCACAAACACAGATGAGTCACAGACAACACAAGATAACAACTGCCATGCAAAGTGATAATCAAGGTGCAACCAATAACATAATATTTACCCTAATTTTCTCTTTCAGCTGATCAGGGTTACGAGATCCAGCCATGGATCATGACCCCATTTGCCAACCCAAGCACAGCAGCAGAGTTTGCCTATAATGAGGCACATCTTAGGACGCGCACCATAGTTGAGAGGACTTTTGGCATCCTGAAGTCCAGATTCAGATTCAGGTGCCTGGACATCACCGGTTGCAGCCTCCTATATTCACCTGAAATGGTCTGCAAGATAATTTTGACCTGTGCCATCCTGCACAACATTTGTGTAAGGAGGAACATTCCCTTCTATGAACCAGACCCACAAATGCCTGAAGAGGAGGAAGAGGAGGAGGCTGTCTGTGAAAATGAGGGGGAACATCCAAACACTGCTGCAGGATTGCATCGCAGACAACACATCGTACTAAACTTCTTCCAACTATAGTCACCATCACCACTTTGTTATCATATGTCATAACACACCTAACTTCATCACTCAATCATGCTCTGTGTAATTTTGTATGCATCACATGATCCCTAGGAATCATAATCAGAGTTTAGCCTCATGGAGCATTGCAGAAAAACAGATTGGGATACTGAAAAAGCCACATCACATTTCATGGGTATGAATGTACAGCCAACATCACACACAGTGTAAATGACATATATCCTGTCTATTTCACATGTGAAGGGCAATTTCAGAGGACCACAGCTATGAGACACATCCATGTTGCCAACATGGTCCATTGCAGCAAATGACACACAACTAAGACGCCATCAATCATAATGAAAAAAAGTGTCTCATACATGAGGCAGTGGATGTGCTATTGCATTGGTAACAGGAATGTATGTGTGACATTAGCTATCTCTGCAAGGAGCATGTGTGACAAGAAGTCCATCTAAGCTGAAAATGGATAGCACGAGTGCCCCAAGTATGACAAGCATTGCTCACAAGACATGCCCTGCGCAGTCCATCCCAGGTAATAAGTCCTGCCACTGCCATATTTTAAGTCTTTCCCCACTCTTCTCTAGGGGGCCCTGTAAATGGACTATCTGTACCCTGAGAATCTTCAGCTACACACACCCAGACTCCCATTCTGACTCGTGTGCTTCCCACTTCAGTATGGCATGCCATAGTCATAGTTCATCAGTCTGCATGGACTTCAGGTCAAATGATGCGCTGCCTGGTAGTCGGTAAGACCTGTAATCAGCTGTCCATTGCTTCCCATGTGAAAGGTCCACTTGGCCCTTTGAAGTTGATTCTCAACTCCAGGACTTATAAGAGACTGAAGCTGCACACACCTGTGAGCACTACCATGCAGACCAGGCATTTGAACCTGCCCTGTCCTTGCTGCTGCCTGGAACTGCTTAGAAGCTGCCATTTTCAGAATTTCCTTGTTGTGCATTGGCTTACAAATCACTTGTGTACCAGAGCTCTTGGGGGATCGTGTAACATTGCAGACCACAGCACTGTTTTAGTTCCCACAGTGTTGTTCCAGCTTTTCCCAGTCAGAGTCTGCTCACTGGGTATTTGCCTTGTTCATGTTTGTTCCTGACAGAGCCTGCATCCTGTTAGCCAGACTGGTTCATGTCTTTGCGTTAACCAGATTCCCTGTGGCTACATTTGTCTCATAGTTGCTTTCCATGCCCTCTCTTTCCTCATGGGGTATTGTGTGTGGTAGGTCTACAATGAATCCTCAAATAGATAGTATATTTTAATCATGTTACTCATCGTAATCAGCTCTGGGGCATGTATTCAAATGGCCTAAATCAGTCCCCATCCCTTGTCTGGTTTTGCATGTATTCATTTTACCCAAACAGTGACAGTGTTCTATGGCTGTATGCATGGATTCGGTACGGTGCCTCCAGCACAACAAACAAGGATTGCCAATGTGTATGTGAGAACAAAACATGTTTGTGCCCTGACAGTCCAGACTCAGATTCACTTCTGCTGCGACCTTTTGATGGTGCTTTGCGTGGTGACTAGCTGTGAGATTAATTAGCACAGAGGCACTGATGTTCCCTGTTGCAGTGGGAATTTTCAAGACATGTTGTGATGAAAGCTGCCTGTTACCTATTACTCATCCTTAAAGTTTTTGAGCACACCAAGGTTGCCCTGTCGTCAGCCTTATTAAAGTCTTGCAGTGCCATAGCTAGACTATCACCATGTGTGTCATTAGTTGATCTTTGGCTTTAGGTCAAATCTGCTTTGAAGGATACTCTGTTATTTGAGGGAATGGCTCCACAGACTCATGACTAGACCTGCACGTAACTATGACATTATGGAGGCCAATACTGTCAAAGGGTACACATGGCCACACACTTGAACTGGACACCTTTGTGCAATGAACCACTGGAAATATGTGAACACATGCAGCATGGTCTGCTGGTCCTCCACAGCCACAGGAGAAACATAGGTCATGTACCTGACTCAATGTGTGCTGTACCAAAACATGTTTGGATTGGATTTCAGACTCTGTGTCACAAACACTGTACCTACCTAGCATGTTCAAATGCCTGACTCATGGGTAGTATACACACAAGTGACCATGAAGTGGTATCCAACATTTCATTAAATGTGATGGGTTACATTTCTGACATTGCCATTATCAACCGTCCTCTCTCTATCCTGTGTATAGTTTATCATGGGAGATGTTTTGTCCCCAAAGTCAGGGAAGTTCACACAGCATAAGACGCAACAGATATAACAAACACATATCATGACTGATGTACCTTAATGAATGGCATCTGATAGTTATCCAGAATTACAACACATTCATACATGCACATTATGCAAAACACTTCTTGTGACGTTTACACAGAGGCACGACAACAATTGAAATAGCCAATTCACAGACATATACACACAGGCCATGAGTCTATTTGTTTAGTTGCGTAGCCTTGCTATCCTCTATTGATGCAACACCTGCTCAAACTAGGAAATACCAATTTTATTCCAAAAGTTTGTGTTGCTGTTGCATCAGTTAAGAGAGCTAATCCGGCACAACAACATGAGTATTATGGTCCGCAGTAGGGTGGTCTGCCACATGTGCCCAAACACTAGAACACATACAGTAGGTCATAACATCCTATCTTTGTATAATTATAGCCTTCATGTATGTTAAAAAAAAAAAGAAAAATGACACAAACACAGTTATAGACAGAATTCTTTTACGCAAAAGTGTAAAAAAAGACGCATAGGTGTCAAAATATGACACGCATGCGTTTTTAAATGATGCTCACACCCATAATACATCGATGGGTCCCTAGTGTTAATTCCAACACTGCACCCCATGAAATCGGTTATCCATTAAAAATGTATTGATCCTTGAATGCGGGGAATTTTTAAGCATATGCATCAAAAAATATTGACGCAAAGCCCGTAAGCGTCATAAAATGTCACGCATTATAATAAAAACACACCGCATTTGAGACAGGAAGTCATGTAATAGGATATCCTGTTTACAGAAATGGTACAGTGGGTGTACTTTCACTTTGCAGTCTGTGATTCTTCTAGACTGTGTGGCTGTGTATAGAGTTGTGTCTGCGAATATTGTGCTTTTGTCTCCTGTGTGCTATTTCCATTGTCATCTGATGTTTTTGTGAGTGTCTGTGTAAATCAGTGTAAGTGTGTTTTTGTCATTTTTTGAGATTAGATTTGTCTTTGTACTATTGGGAGTGTGTTAGTGGGTATTGTTAGTTAGGGTATTGTTGGGCTCTTTGTGGGTTCTTTCAAGTTTCCTTTCCATACCTCCTTTCCCTGTTTTTCCCTCTTTACCCTTTCCTATCCTTATTATTGTTGAGATGTTGGGAAGGCTACATCTGGGGAGAATGGGTGAGGAGGAGCTGGGGGCTTTTATATGGCTGGTGTGCCACTTCCTCCCCCTGATGTTGGAGGTTCGTGGCAGGGTGATACAGGGGTATCACACCGCGACTAGGAGGCTCAGGTGGGCAAAGGTGCTGTTCCACCTAAGAAGACTGTTCAACAGCCAGTGCAACGACCACCAACTGAAACATCGCTGGGCTGATCTGGTGTCCCAAGAGCAGGACCTGCTGGACCACCTGTGTGTGGTGATTGGTGGCCCTGTTGGTGAGTACAAATTAGACTAATGTGTAAAGTAAAATGTTCTGTAGTGACAGTAGCAGATTTTGTGACATACTGCATGCAATGTTTGTGGTCATGTGGAATGCAAGTTGAACAAACAGTGGCAGTTCCATTTACAAATCACAGGTCTTGTGGGCCTTGATTGTCATCTAGAAGATAGTCATTAGTTGGCCTGACACATGTGGAGTACTTGCAACATTTGTTATGTGACTAATAGCAGTACAAAGATGCACAGATCATTTAATTAGGTACACACCTTGTTGTGCATTGCTGTGCTGTTAGATAGTAGATGTGTAGGCTACGTTGGCATGTCATTCCTCAGGGACATTCTATCATCTGTACTGTGATTTGGATTGTATGTGCTATTTTTGAGGAAGTGTTAGAATATCATCTGTAGATGTATCACACAATGATGTCACTAATGTTTGGCTTTCTCTATTTTTACAGCTGCCAACATGAATGCCCATTAGATCAGGGAATTCCAGAGGTGAGCAATGTGTTACCGCCATCTACTAGATGTGGAGGCTGGGTTCCGCAATATGGCACGCCGTTATCGCCATGAGAGAGCCACAGGGGTCTGGAGGGCATTTGCCCAAGGGGGGCCAGCCTTGTCTACAACAGCCACCACCACCACTAGAGCTCAGACCACAGTGGCCCCAAGGATGACAGCCACCGTAGAAGGTCCCTCAACCTCATCTGCTCCAGGCCCAGAAGCAGCACCTCCTGCACCTCCCCCTCCAACCACGGCACCAGCACCAGCAATGACATCAACAAGTGGAACACAAACAACCCCAGCTGCTGTGATAGACAATCAGGACATACAGACACTGAAACGTGACATGCAAAGAATGTGCGCAGGATGGACAGGCTGCAGCAGGAGGTGTCCCGCAATAGCAGGAGACTGCGGGGTATCAAAAAAGTCCTGCAGAGGGCCAATTCGTGATTAATGGATCCTCACCCATGATTCCCTCCCCTTCATCCTCTTTCCTTGTTCTTATCTTTAGTGGGTTTAGGGGGCTTAGGGGCATATTTATACTCTGGTTGCGCCGAATTTGTGTCGTTTTTTTCGACGCAAATTCGACGCAAAACTAACGCCATATTTATACTTTGGCGCTAGACGCGTCTAGCGCCAAAGTTCCCGGAATGTGCGTCATTTTTTAGCGTGAACCCCTTCCTTGCGTTAATGATATGCAAGGGAGGCGTTCCCGTCTTAAAAAATGACTCCCAGGCCTTTACGTGGTATTTATACTCCCGGGCAAAAATGACGCCCGGGAGTGGGCGTGGCCAAAAACGGCGCATTTGCGCCGCTTTTTAACGCCTGGGTCAGGGATGGCGTTAAGGGACAAGTGGGCTCAAAATGAGCCCAGAGTGCCCTCCCCTGCCCCCAGGGACCCCCCCTGCCACCCTTGCCCACCCCAGGAGGACACCCAAGGACGGAGGGACCCATCCCATGGACATTAAGGTAAGTTCAGGTAAGTATTTTTTTTTTTTTTTTTGTGGCATAGGGGGGCCTGATTTGTGCCCCCCTACATGCCACTATGCCCAATGACCATGCCCAGGGGACAGAAGTCCCCTGGGCATGGCCATTGGGCAAGGGGGCATGACTCCTATCTTTACAATGATAGGAGTCATGTTGATGGGGATGGGCGTCGAAAATAAATGGCGCAAGTCGGGTTACGATGATTTTTTCGACGTAACCTGACTTGCCCCATTTTAAGACGCCCATGCGCCATTTTCCCCCTACGCCGGCGCTGCCTGGTGTACGTGGTTTTTCTCGCGCACACCAGGCAGCGCCGGTCTGCTTGCGCCGGCTAACGCCATTCAATAAATACGGCGCCCGCATGGCGCTTCAGAATGGCGTTAGCCGGCGCAAAACTTTTTGACGCAAAACTGCGTTAGCGCAGTTTTGCGTCAAAAAGTATAAATACGGCCCTTAGTGTTAGGTAAGAGTAGGCTGTTAGTTTAGTTAGTAAAAGTGGGTTGGGGGGTGGAGGGGGTTATATCATTACATGTTTTTATTGTGGGTGGGTAGGGGATGACGTTGGGGCTTATGTGTATAAAACAAATACAAAAAAAATATAAAACATATAAATAAAATACAAAAAAATGTATATTTGTTTAGGATAAGTTAGTATGTGTTTAGGTTAGTATATGTTGTCCTACATGTGTCCCGTCATATAAAGGGGTGGGGGGGTTGATGTATAGAGTGTTTAGTTAAATTTGATAAGCAAGTTTAGCTTAGGATAGTTAGGGCCAGTTGTTGGTAATGTATAGTTAGGATAGGTTAGGTTAGTTAAGGTGAAGTGTCATACAGTGCAGAGGAACATGAATTGCCAATGAGGTAGTGAGAGACAATTACAGTGCATAGTGTCAAGGTAAACAGTGTGCTAGAGAACACTGCATGTGACCAACTGTAGCAAGACTGTCATGTTAACAAGCACAGGACCTAGGATATCAGTGCCCATGTGGCATGGACTTGTGCTATCGGGTACTCCTACGGATGAAGATGATCTGTTCCACGTCTTCATCTTCTGATGTGTGTGTTGTCTCCTCTGCCCTTGGTGGTGGTGGGTTTGAAGGGGCAACACACACTTCAGTGTTTGAAGATGTGGAGTCAGAATACCCGGTAGCTGCCAACTCTGGGGCTATTAAGGGCATTACTGCAGCAAGGAGGAGCTCCTGGTTCTTGAGTATATCAGCTACATCACTGTGGTAGGCAGCCAGGTCGGCCCTGAGGGGGTCATGATTGCATTTGTGCATACAGTGAAAGGTTTGGCTTGCCAGGTGTTGTGGCAACTCCATAACTGCTGTGGTGAATTCCCTTACACATTGTTATAGTCCTTGCAGGAGGGATGGTAGCGCTTGCATGGCTGCTGCATCTTCTGCAGATGACATCATGCACATGCGCATCCCATCAAGGCTGGCTGCCATATTTTGCATCCCCACCCGCACCTCCTCGGCCAGCTCCTGCTGTACTCCCACTAGTGTCCTCTCAAAGGTGGTACCACTGTCCTCAGAGTCCTCAGCTGGGTTGGAGCTGGCAGGTCGTATTATTGAGGTGGTGGGTGGGTCCTCTGTGATGGCTGCTGTATCTGTACTCCTCCTTGCAACTGAAGGTGGGGTCTGGAGGGTTCCAAGGACATCTTGGAGGGTCTGCTGGCTAATGTTTCTCAGCTCGTCATCCATGTCATCAGGGAAGTCCAGGACAGGCATATCCCCAGGAGAGCCATCGTCCTCTGCAATGAGATATTGTACAATTAGTGTGTCCGTGTTGTGGCAGTTGTAATGTGACATTACTGACTTCGTATTAGTGAGACATAGTAATCTTGGTTCCTGTTCATTGTTCCTATCATTAATATTAGCATTCTCACAGGCCTATGCCCCACCTGCATTTCACATGTAGTGTGGGCAGTTTGGGGAATTGTCTGCATCATATCCTCTAGGTGTAGGTTCTGTCCAAATTGTATTTTGCCACATTCTTGTCCTACTCAACCCTCCGTCTACTTCCATTATCATGGTGAGGCCACGCAATGGCTATGGGTGTTCTGATGCCACTTGCACCACACATAACAATATGGAACTGACCCAGTCTCGGATATTTCACATACACCTATATGTTGCTGAGACCAAGCAAATACTATGTATAGCATTGGCATAGCACGATACAGGTGTCAGCATTGGTAGTGTGTAATGTTGATGTTGGGGAATGTGTGCTGCATTGGATTGCACTGATGGGCCTGGCAGTGTTCCATTTCCTCTTATGACGGTGTGGGTGTGTTTAACTAGCTAGAAACATATGTCCTCCTCCTCAATGCTATTGTCTTAGCAGTATGACAGTTGGGATGTTGCAAGGTCACATTACAGCTATTATAACACAGGCACGGGGTAGACCCTGAAATGTGCAGCATGGGTATGACATTACTGCTGTGTACTTCATAATGTAAGTAACAATACCTGATGTTTATAGCGCCTATAGACATGAGCATTTGACAGGATTTGCACTTTGTTAGGAATTACAGGGGATTGATAACGTCGTCATCCTGAACCCTCTATTATGGGTGTGTTTGATCCGTGGGCACGTAAATGCCATTAGCTACTTGACCTGCACACACAGCACAGGTGGTAGAGGCAACTATTGTCGATGGTAAATACCACTTGCAGATATGGCCTGAGACTGAAAATTGAGCCCTAGTTCATGTAGCTACAATACCAGCTGTCGTGTGACAGCAGGCCAGTTTTACGTTGTACCCAGCCCTCCTGGACTGGCTTTGCCTTTCCAACATCCTTGGCATGGCAGAGTACCCCCAGGCAAAGGTTGTTGGTGTAGTGTTGTTCTGTGTCCCTGGTTTCCCCTGCACAGCCCATGCACCCGTGCACCTTTGCCCTTTCCACTACCTGATTTTCATGGCTGACATGCATTGTGTAGTAGGTAAGTCCCCCCCTGTTTACAGTTAACATTTAGGCAGTTTTGTCCCGCATGCAACTTTCCCTGCATCTGTGTGGTTTCCTGGTAGTCTGCGCTGTCCTGTCCTTGAATCCCTGTGACGATCTCCTCTGGGATGACAGCTGCCACCATCTCCTCCATCTGGTTCAGGGCCTCCTGTGGTGCTGGACTCCCACTTCCAGTCTGCAGTGCTGCCTTCCTGTTCCTTGCCATCTTTTCCTTGGTCCTGCGCTTGCAGTCATGCCAGTGTTTCTTGCACTCAGTGTCTGTTCTACATACTTCTGCCACACTGTTTATCTTGTCTACAATCTGTTGCCAAATTGCCTCTCTCCTCCCAATTGGTAATTTTGAGGTGACAAAAAGTTGATGCTGGTGTTACATCACCTCTTTCACCAGTATTTCCTGCTCCTCTGCACTGAAACAACACTTCTTTTTCTTCTTCTCCCTCTCCTGGGTCTTGTCTGGGTGCTCCTTTGTACATTTTGCTGTGTTTGCGCCGCTTTTTTACGCTATTGCGGGGAAAAATGGCACGTATCCGGTTTGTGACATCATAAACCGGATTAAATTAATTTTCGCCGTGTTAACATTGTTTTTCTTTACGATGTGGCGCAATGGTTAGAGTAAAAGAAAAATGACTGTAACCCATGGTTTGTGCCATGGAGTATCAAAGTATAAATTTGACACCCGGGTGGCGCAGAGAAATGGCGTAAAAAAGTATAAATATAGACCTAAATTTAGGGAGTTAAAGTAATTTTTGGGACGTAAGAACCTACTTTGCGTCAATGAGATGCAAAGTAGGAGTCCCCGTGCAAAAAATGACTCTATGGCCTTAACGCCATATTTATCCCCCCCGTGCTAAAATTACACACTGGAGGGAGGAGGGGTCAAAAAATTGTGCAAAGCTTGCTTTGCACCATTATTTAACGGCTCGGTCAGGGCAGGCGTTAGGGGACCTGTGTGCCTATTTCCATTGTGAAACACCATGGAATAAGCCCACAGGCACACTCCCCAGGCCCAAGGGACACCCACACCAGCGGGACAGTAGTAAGTATAGATAAGTATTTTATTTTTATTTTTGAAGTGCTATTGGGGGCCCTGAAATGGGCCCCCCTACATGGCACTGGGTGCAATGGCCATGCTCAGGGGACTCTGGTCCCCTCTGCTGGCCATTAGGGTGGTGGGCATGACTCCTGTCTTTTCTGAGGCAGGAGTCATGTAGTATGGATGATTTTTCGTCAGAAAATGACTCTAGGCAGGTCAGGGGCATTATTTTTACTCTAACCTGCCTAGTGTCATTTTTTGGTGCAAAACCCCCATCTTCCATACCGCCAGCCCCACCCGACTCATGTCATTTTTTTTTACACTAGCCTACCCTTTGCACCGGCTTGCACCATTCCATAAATATGGTGCCCAGCTGGTGCACAGAAATGGCGCAAGCAGGTGCTAAACTTTTTGGCGCAAAACTGCGTTAGTGCAGTTTTGCACCAAAAAGTATAAATCAGGGCCCTAGTCTGCATAGAGTCTCCCCTCAGTTCCTTGCAAGAACTGAGAACGTCTAAGGACCTAATTTACAGTGTTTTTGGTACAGGGCAGCACCACAAGTATTCTTGCTGCGCTGGCCTGCGGCAAAAAGAAAAGGGCAGGAATGAGCTGTATCTACAAAATATGGTACATTCCTGTCCTCATCTGCTGGTGCACAATTGAGAATTGAGACAATTGGTGCAGGGGTGCCTGCATTGTAGGGATGATTGTTTTTGTGCAGGAAGGGGCAACTTCTGGCGCACAAACCTTCAAGGGAGGTGATTTACTTTTACTATGTGTGTTGTAAAATGCAACACACATAGTAAGAGGAACCAACGAGGAGAAATAATGTTTTTTCTCATTGTTATGCCTCACTTATGCCTTCCCTGGGAGGCATAGGCTTTTGACGCATTCCCAGATTTACTGCATGTTGTAAATCTGGGAATGTGTCAAATACCATGGGTGTTACTTGAGAACACCCACTGTAATGCCCATGGCATACCTCCCTATCGCAGTGTGAGGCAACGTAGTGACTTGCACTGCGTTGCCTCACTCCATATCTATGAGGTGATGAAAAGCCAGACAGGGTGGTTTTACGTGGCGTTGTAGATATGGCTCTGGAGTATGTGCCACCTGATCAACAATAAAAGTGCGTTCTGGTGGTGCAAGGGACTTGTAAATAAGCCCCTTTATATATCCACACATCAGCCCTAGGTTGGCTTCATCTGCCTTTTTGAGTGCATTGGCCCAGATCAGAGCTGCATCTGCCTTGCCATGTCTTTGCCCCAGATTAGGGCTGTAACTACATGTTGGCTGCATCTACTGTGCTATGTGTACTGGCCCGGGTTAGGCTTTAGCTGCCAGACTGTGTGCATGCTGTCCTGCGGTGGGCAGCAACTGCCCAGAAGTGTATATCAGCCCAAGGCAAGGCCGCAACTGGCCACAACTGCTATGACAAGCATTGTGCCAGCCCCAAAATTGGTTTACAGTTGCCAGAAGTGCTAGCACAGTGATGTAGGGGCTCAAAGTCATATGATATAATCTAGGGTGGATGTTCTCTGAGAATACATAAGCTATAGTGGGACTGAAAGGCTGAGTTTCCAACAAAGGACAGGCAAAGGGCTAAAAACGGATTTCCAACTCAGGCCCATATTCATGGGAAAATGACAGAGCGCGACACTGCGCCAAAATTGGCCGCACTCCGTCACTTTCACAACACAGGGATGCGCAGTATTTAATTGAATACGGCGCACCCCTGTGTTGTCCTCTGCGCTGGCACTAAATTAAGCTGCCAGCATCAACACATGCATCCTTCACCATTGTGCAAGGATGTCTGCGTGAGGGGTGTGATTGTTTATGTGAGGGAAGGTGTCCCTTCCTGCACACAAACAATCACTAATGGCACACACAGAAGTACCAAGGCATCATTTTCAAATGATTGTTTATGTGCAGGAAGCGATAGCTTTCCGCACATATACAATAATTTCTGGTGTTTTGCTCTTTCTATGCGTGCTGCATTGTGCAGCACGCATAAAAAAAGCAAAAAACAAAGAGAAATAAAAGTATTCCTCTGCATTGTGCCTTGCTAACGCCACCTCTGTGGTGGTGTTAGATTTTGGTGCTGCCTCAGGTTTACAAAATCTTGTAAACCTGAGGCAGCTTCAAAATGCAAAGGGTGTTGCTGTGACATGCCCACAGCAACACCCATTGCATGCCCCTCTGACGCAGAAAACTGTGTCGGAGGGGCCCATATTTACAAGGAGGCGTACTGCCACAAAATGTGGCGTTACACCTCCTTATAAATATGGAGCAGAGGTTAGCACCACTAGAGCGTCACGTAAAGTGATGCTCCAATGGTGCTAGGGACTCTTAAATGTGCCCCTCATTGTCACATAAGAGATAGGAACCTGAGTAAACAGTTTCAGATTGCATATTTCGCTTGTGGGAAAGGTAAAGTGAACCAGAGCTGTATTCTTGCTTCTACCACAGTTGACCATCACCCAGGTGGAAGAGAGCGCTGTTAGGGCAGTAGGGGAGGCTGCACCCACAAGAGAATTGTGATCAGGGTCCCACACTGTATGCTGGATTGAATTGTGTAGTATTGAGTAATGCAAGACAGAATTCTTGTTATTTACTAACAACAACAAACACGAAACAGCACAAACCTGGCTCAATAACATGAACCTTGACAGCTTCAAACCCCAACTTTCACTGAATGCCAAGTCACTTAGATTCATCCTGGACATCAACCTCATTCTCAAGGAATGCATTACTAAAAAAAAGGCTTTCTAAAGAATGTGAAATAGTTTCTTCCAGAAATAGACTTAAGAACTGCTGTTCAATCCCTTGTATTCTTGCATCTGGGTGGTGGTAATACCGTGCTCCATGGCTTCCGACACTGGCACCCTCAAAAAGCTGCATACATGTCTCAGCATGTCTCATCCAGAGCCTGAGGAAAGATCACATCACCCCCCGCCCTGATGAACTCCAATGGCGCCCAGTGCTGGGTTGTATCATCTTCAAAACCAGATGTATTTACAAAGCTGTCACATGAAGCATCCCACATATCTTGTAGACAAGCTCACCATCTCTGGAGGTTTTTGGCACACCCGCAGCCAGGACCAAAGTCTGCAGACTAAGGAGTGTGCAAAATAAAAAAAAAAAGGCAGAAGGTCTTTTTCTTCTATGCTCTCTGCATCTGTAACAACATTCCTGTATCCATTCGGACCACCCCAATGCTGCTCCAATTTCGCAACAAGCTGACTCACATCTTTAAAGAACACTTACATAACAATACATTAAACGTCCATAAACCATCTACCTCTCCTATCACTTGTTGATTTTAGGCTAGTATTTGACCCTGTACAGTGTTCCACTGCCTTTTGGTTCAGTATGCACTATAGAAATGCCATTCAAATGCATGCTTAAAAAGTACATTGTTGTTCCAAAATACGAGCTCTGGCTGGCTTTAAAGTTATTGGGGGTTATTCCAACTTTGGAGGAGGTGTTAATCCGTCCCAAAATTGACGGATTTACCACCAGCCGTATTACGAGTCCATTATATCCTATGGAACTCGTAATACGGCTGGTGGTATATCCGTCACTTTACCGTCACTTTTGGGACGGATTAACACTCCTCCAAAGTTGGAATAACCCCCATTGTGTCTTTTGGTTGATTGTTGAGCTCTCAGCTTGCGCCCTCAAACTTTGACCCAAAGAAACCTGTGACTGCTCTCCCTTGTTAGCCTGAGAGTCAAGTGCAGAAACAATTGTTTTTGGCCCAGATTGCAGTACAATAGTAAGATGGAACCTAAGATACCATGGTTGGGTTGGGGCATTGTAACCACTGTCTTCCATGGGGTCTCTCAACAGGGATCGAACATATACTACTACACAAAAATAATTATATTGATTACCACCACTGCTTATGTTAACAACCCAATACATGGACAGTAGCTGCATGTAGGTGAAAAGGGCACGCTTGGTGCACCCCTGCAGGTCACAGAATAGTTTTGAACATTGTTTTTCACATGGACAGGCCTACACTTTAGTGCACATGGTTGATTAATGTGTCATATGGGCTTACAATAAAGTCAGGATCCCAGAGACACAAGCAGACGATTCACTCAGGACATGGATACATCCTGATTTTCCAAGCAGGTGACATTCTAACTCCAACTTTAGAAAGGTGTGGTCATAGGTCTACCAAAACGATGAGAAATTCTGCTTTCCAATGCTGCATCTCTGCTTTGTAACTGACAGTGAAATCTAGACCTTACAATGAGGTAGCCCACCTTAACCACTTGAGATTTTCCCTCTTCCTTGGGTACAAGCTCCTGAGTGTCTTGTGATCTATCTGGCCACAATCTTTGTACCATAACCTCCTCAGGGCCCACACAATTGCCAGGCATTAATTTCAGTGGCAGCCAAATTCTCTTTTCTAGGAAAAATCCTACAACTGATGAATACTATTGGATGTTCTTTTTCCTTATCATCAAGTTCAGCCAGTACTGCTCCAACTTCCTTGTCTGAAGCGGCAATCTGTACAGTGATGGGCTGACCATAACCAGGTGCATTAAGCATAAGAGCATACGAGCACTGGATAGTCCTTTCGGACCTTGTAGGCCTTCTGACTACAGGTGAGCGAACTTCACCACAATATTTATTTACTCTTTATGTAATTACGCAAGATTTTAGCAAAATTATACAAAATTACACGTACCTATGCAAAATGCAAATCCATCATTCTGAACTACATTTTGGTGCAAAATGTGTCTTTGTACTAATTTTTCAGGGGTGGCCCCTCCGCTATCACGGAGGAGCGTCACCCCCACCCCCGACAGCAGCAGCAGCTGCATAACTTTTACAGTAAAAACATAATAAACTAGGTTTATTATGTTTTTACTGTAAAAGGGGCGGGACCACGGGCATGACAGGGACAAAGAGGGAGTGCACAGCACTCCCACTCAGTGTGCATGTATGCTTGTCTGGCCATCTCAAGCTGACCAAACATACATGCCCACTAGACTCTCTCCAACCCGGCAAAGCAGTGCCGGCTTGGAGAGAGCAGGCAGAGTCTCCCACTCTGCTTCGTAGCACCCTTGCTGGGTGCTCTGTCCAAACCTAACACTGCCTTTATGCTGCCAGCAGCATGAAAGCAGCGTTAGGATTTGACGCAGGCTGAAAGCCTGTGCCTCCAATGCAAGACCGAAGTGGAGTGGATTGGCGTGGCGAAAAAGGTAAGTTATTTTTTATTATAATAATTCTTTTGTCGTCAGAAATCCCCACCAACATGTGCAATGCCACCCCCCACCTTTTCCCTTCTGCAAGCCGTGGCTGCAGTTTTGACGTTACCTTGAATGGCACCATTTGCTGTACATTTTAACTGCAACTTGTGTGTAAATGTGCAAAATGAGGTAATGGCATAATTTCAGGAATTTTGCATTACAAGCATAATGCTAAATTCACAAAATTAAATAAATTACATTGGTGTAATTCAAATTCCACAAAGGCATAATCACCTTTTTAGTGCATCTTGGATGCCTGGAACTTGTTTCTCATGATGGTCAGTTTGTTCCCCTGTATCTTGATCAACTCCTGTTCTAGGTGCTTTACATGGTCCTCCCCTCAGTTGACAAATATGGTAATATTAAGCAGAACTCTTCAAACACTGTTAAATCATGGTTCATCAGGTGCTGAGAAGTAGCAGGAGAACTCTTGAACTCAAAGAGCATGACCCTAAACAGTTCACCTCCTCTGGCACAAAGAATGTGGTCCTCTCCCTGTCAGTAGGCACCAATGTGTTGTGCCAATAAGTACTGGTACCATCAAAGGTACTCATGAAGTGAGCAACAGCTAGCTAGTCCATTAGCTCATCAACTCCGAGAATCAAGTGTTCATTAGTCTTGGTCATCTTCTTGAGGGCACAGTATTCCACAAAAAAAGTGCAGGTCTGTTCACCTTGCTTAGGAACTAACACAACTTAACTAGATAAATTCCTACAGGAATGATCAATCACTCTCTGGTACAACACCTTATCAACTTCAGCCTTGATGCATTCTTGGACTTGGTCTGATGTCCTTCAGTGCTTTCTCTTGACTGGTAAGCTACCTCCTTTGTCCAAATCACGCACACAGACAAGTTTTTGCCCTGGTTCATTGCGTAAAGTTGGAAGTGATTCCAATACCTCTCTACCCTGTTCTTGCTCGACATTTCACATGAACCACCTTCCTTGGTTCCAATGTGGCACTCAGGGCCAGCAACTATTTCACCTAAGGAACCTTTTGCATTCTGTTGCATGCCTCACTTCACTTATCCTCCGAGGCTTTAAAACAAATGGTCTTCAGCACCAACAACTCCTGACCGTCCTTCAACCCAGTCACTGTCACTTTCTTATCACAGCACTCCTTCTTAAGCTAATGCGGTCCCTGAAAGTTTTTCTTCACCTGACTGATATATTGCGCCATCAGCATCTTGAGGCCAAAAGAACAGTCACTCACATCTTTCTGAAGTGATTTAGAAGTTCCTTATCAATCATCTCTAACTAAAGTGAGGGGGCCACACGCTGAGGGCCTGATTTACAAGACCATGGCGGCACACTGTGCAATCGGAGCATCATTTTCTTTTTAACGCTCTGGTGGTGCAGTGTGCCAGCCCATATTTACAAGGCCACGCAAAGTCACTTTGCATGGCTTTTCATGGCTTTGTAAATATGGACCCCTTTCAGTCTGGGTCTTCCATGGGTATTCATTTACAAGACCCTAGCAGCACACTGCGCCATTGGAGCATATATTTTTTAATGCTCTGGTGGCGCAGTGTGCCAGCCCATATTTACAAGGCCATACAAAGCCACCTTGCATGGCTTTTCATGGCCTTGTAAATCTGGCCCCCTTTCACTCTGGGTCGTCCATGGGAGCTGCTGTGGATGTTCCCACAAAACACCCATGAAACCTGACGGAATCTGATGTATTCTAAGATTTACAAGGCTGGGAATGTGACAGATTCCTACACCACCTCAGGTGTGGCATCAAAGTGGTGCAAAAGAGAGAAATATAAGTTCGATGGCATCTGTCGCTGTAGATACGCATGTTCTGCAATAGCTCGCCATCTGGTGTTGGGCCGGAGTGTTACAAGTTGTTTTTCTTCGAAGAAGTCTTTCGAGTCACGGGACGGAGTGACTCCTCCTTTTGTCTCCATTGCGCATGGGCGTCGACTCCATCTTCGATTGTTTTTTTTCCGCCATCGGGTTCGGACGTGTTCCTGTTGCTCCGAGTTTCGGAACGGAAAATTAGCTAATTTCGGAAGATTTTCGTCGGTATTGTTGCGTTCGGGATCGGCGTACTTAGATTCCACACCGCATCGAAGATCGGAGAGCTCCGGTGCCCTTCGGGGTAGTTTTTTCGATCCTCCGTCGGGGCCTGGTCGGCCCGACCGCGTGCTGAAGAACGCCGATGGAACGGACCCCGTTCCGTTTCTGCCCCAAATGCCACAATAAATACCCCTACACAGACCAACACTTGGTCTGCAACCTGTGCCTGTCACCTGAGCACAGCGAAGACACCTGCGAGGCCTGTCGTGCGTTCCGGTCCCGAAAAACACTCCGAGACCATCGAGCCAGAAGACTTCAGATGGCGTCCGCTCCGACAGCCCAACGGGAGTTCGAGGAACAAGAAGAGGAAGGTACCTTCTCGATCCAAGACTCAGACTCCGAAGGATTCGACGATACACAAACCGTGAGTAAGACGTCGAAATCCACTCAAAGGAACATTTACAAGGCCCAGGGGACGCCACTGCCACCAGGCCATGGCTCGACCCATAAAATCGGTGACCGACCGTCGGCACCGAAAAAGGCCCAAACAGTGCCGAGATCGTCCGACTCCGGTCGAGACACCGGCACGCAGCCTTCTCGGGACCGAGAAAGTGCTGGAGACAAGCCTCGACACCGAGATGCCGGTGTGGACACGGCTCGACGCCGAGACAGCGGCACCGAAACAGATCGACGCCGAGAGGTTTCGGCCCCGAAAAGGAAAAAAGTCACCTCGGAGCCGAAAAAACACGCAGACAAAGTTTCGATGCCGAAACAGACTGCAAGCGACCCAGCTTCAGGCTCTTATACAGAAGAGCACTCGCTAACCTCCCAAATGCAGAAGCATAGGTTTGAGGAAGAGCTACAAGCAACTGATGTGGACCATACGCAAAAGCGTATCTTCATTCAGCAGGGGACAGGAAAAATAAGCACCCTTCCCCCCATTAGGAGAAAGAGAAGGTTGGAGTTCCAGACGGAACAAACACCACAACCAAAAGTGGTGAAAAGAGTTACACCACCACCCTCTCCTCCGCCCGTGATTGACGTTTCACCAGCACAAACTCCATCACACTCCCCAGCTCACACCACCATGAGCCAGGGTGACCAAGATCAGGACGCATGGGACCTATATGACGCCCCAGTGTCAGATAACAGTCCGAGGCATACCCTACAAAGCCATCTCCACCAGAAGACAGCACCGCGTACTCTCAAGTGGTGGCTAGAGCAGCACAATTTCACCACGTAAGCCTCCACTCAGAACAGGTCGAGGATGATTTCTTATTCAACACACTCTCCTCCACCCACAGCTCATACCAAAGCCTGCCTATGCTCCCTGGTATGCTCCGGCACGCAAAAGACATCTTTAAGGAGCCGGTCAAAAGTAGGGCAATCACACCAAGGGTGGAAAAAAAGTATAAGCCGCCTCCTACGGACCCGGTTTTCATCACTACACAGCTGCCACCAGACTCTGTCGTTGTAGGAGCAGCTAGGAAAAGGGCCAACTCTCACACATCTGGAGATGCACCACCCCCAGATAAAGAAAGCCGCAAGTTCGATGCAGCTGGTAAAAGAGTCGCAGCACAAGCTGCAAACCAGTGGCGCATCGCGAACTCACAGGCACTACTTGCGCGCTATGACAGAGCCCACTGGGACGAGATGCAACATCTCATTGAACATCTGCCCAAGGACTTACAAAATAGGGCAAAACAAGTGGTTGAAGAGGGACAGACCATCTCCAACAACCAGATACGCTCCTCCATGGACGCTGCAGATACAGCTGCACGGACAATTAATACATCTGTAACTATCAGAAGGCATGCATGGCTCCGAACGTCTGGATTTAAACCAGAGATTCAACAAGCAGTTCTCAATATGCCTTTTAATGAAAAAGAACTCTTCGGTCCAGAAGTGGACACAGCGATTGAGAAACTCAAAAAAGATACAGACACTGCCAAAGCCATGGGCGCACTCTACTCCCCGCAGAGCAGAGGGAATTACAGCACATTCCGTAAAACGCCCTTTCGAGGGGGGTTTCGGGGTCAGAGCACACAAGCCAGCACCTCACAAGCAACACCGTCCAGTTACCAGGGACAGTATAGAGGAGGTTTTCGGGGACAATATAGAGGAGGGCAATTCCCTAGAAATAGAGGGAGATTTCAAAGCCCCAAAACCCCTACTACTAAACAGTGACTCACATGTCACTCACCCCCTCCACACAACACCAGTGGGGGGAAGAATAGGTCATTATTACAAAGCATGGGAGAAAATCACTACAGACACTTGGGTTCTAGCAATTATCCAACATGGTTATTGCATAGAATTTCTACAATTCCCTCCAAACATACCACCAAAAGCACAAAATCTAACAACACACCATTCCAATCTCCTGGAGATAGAAGTGCAGGCACTATTGCAAAAGAATGCAATCGAATTAGTGCCAAACACACAAATAAACACAGGAGTTTACTCACTGTACTTTCTGATACCAAAGAAGGACAAAACACTGAGACCAATCCTAGACCTCAGAGTAGTGAACACTTTCATCAAATCAGACCACTTCCACATGGTCACACTACAAGAAGTTTTGCCATTGCTAAAACTACACGACTACATGGCAACTTTAGACCTCAAGGATGCTTATTTCCATATACCAATACACCCATCGCACAGGAAATACCTAAGGTTTGTATTCAAAGGAATACATTACCAATTCAAGGTACTGCCTTTCGGATTAACAACCGCACCAAGAGTCTTTACCAAATGTCTAGCGGTAGTCGCTGCACACATAAGAAGGCAGCAAATACATGTGTTCCCATATTTGGACGACTGGCTAATCAAGGCCCATTCGTTCATACAGTGCTCAAATCACACAAATCAGATCATACAAACCCTCTTCAAACTCGGGTTCACCGTCAACTTTACAAAATCCAACATTCTGCCGCGCAAGGTACAACAATACCTAGGAGCCATAATAGACACATCAAAGGGAGTAGCCACTCCAAGTCCACAAAGAATTCTAAATTTCAACACCATCATACAACGCATGTATCCAACACAAAAGATACAGGCAAAGATGGTATTACAACTCCTAGGCATGATGTCTTCATGCATAGCCATTGTCCCCAACGCAAGACTGCACATGAGGCCCTTACAACAATGCCTAGCATCACAGTGGTCTCAAGCACAGGGTCACCTTCTAGATCTGGTGTTAATAGACCGCCAAACTTACCTCTCGCTTCTGTGGTGGAACAACATAAATTTAAACAAGGGGCGGCCTTTCCAAGACCCAGTGCCACAATACGTAATAACAACAGATGCTTCCATGACAGGGTGGGGAGCACACCTCGATCAACACAGCATACAAGGACAATGGAACGTACATCAAACAAAACTGCATATCAATCACCTAGAACTTCTAGCAGTTTTTCAAGCACTAAAAGCCTTCCAACCAATAATAGTTCACAAATACATTCTCGTCAAAACAGACATGACAACAATGTATTATCTAAACAAGCAGGGGGGGACGCACTCCACGCAGTTAAGCCTGCTAGCACAAAAAAATTGGCATTGGGCAATTCACAACCAAATTCGCCTAATAGCACAGTTTATACCAGGGATCCAAAATCAACTCGCAGACAATCTCTCTCGAGATCATCAACAGGTCCACGAATGGGAAATTCACCCCCAAATTCTGAACACTTATTTCAAACTCTGGGGAACACCTCAGATAGACTTGTTTGCGACAAGGGAGAACGCAAAATGCCAAAACTTCGCATCCAGATACCCACACAAACAATCCCAAGGCAATGCCCTATGGATGAACTGGTCAGGGATATTTGCTTACGCTTTTCCTCCTCTCCCTCTCCTTCCTTACCTGGTAAACAAACTCAGTCAAAGCAAACTCAAACTCATATTGATAGCACCAACTTGGGCAAGGCAACCCTGGTACACAACGCTGCTAGACCTATCAGTGGTACCCTGCATCAAATTGCCCAACAGGCCAGATCTGTTGACACAGCACAACCAAAAGATCAGACACCCAGATCCAGCATCGCTGAATCTAGCAATCTGGCTCCTGAAATCCTAGAATTCGGGCACTTACAACTTACCCAAGAATGTATGGAAGTCATAAAACAGGCCAGAAGGCCATCCACCAGGCACTGTTATGCAAGTAAATGGAAGAGGTTTGTTTGCTACTGCCATATTAATCAAATACAACCATTACACACAACTCCAGAACATGTAGTGGGTTACTTGCTTCACTTACAAAAATCTAACCTAGCTTTCTCTTCCATTAAAATACACCTTGCAGCAATTTCTGCATACCTGCAGACTACCTATTCAACTTCCCTATATAAGATACCAGTCATTAAAGCATTCATGGAGGGCCTTAGGAGAATTATACCACCAAGAACACTACCTGTTCCTTCATGGAACCTAAATGTTGTCCTAACTAGACTTATGGGTCTACCTTTTGAACCCATGCACTCCTGCGACATACAGTTCCTAACCTGGAAGGTGGCATTTCTCATCGCCATTACTTCCCTAAGAAGAGTAAGCGAGATTCAGGTGTTTACAATACAGGAACCTTTTATACAACTACACAAAAATAAAGTCGTCTTAAGGACCAATCCTAAATTTTTGCCAAAGGTTATTTCACCGTTCCATCTAAATCAAACAGTGGAACTTCCAGTGTTCTTTCCACAGCCAGATACCGTAGCTGAAAGGGCGCTACATACATTAGATGTCAAAAGAGCATTGATGTATTACATTGACAGAACAAAAAACATCAGAAAGACTAAACAACTCTTTATTGCATTTCAAAAACCTCATGCAGGAAACCCAATTTCAAAACAAGGTATAGCCAGATGGATAGTTAAATGCATCCAAATCTGCTACCTTAAAGCTAAACGACAGCTGCCCATTACACCAAGGGCACACTCAACCAGAAAGAAAGGTGCTACCATGGCCTTTCTAGGAAACATCCCAATGCAAGAAATATGTAAGGCAGCCACATGGTCTACGCCTCACACATTCACCAAGCACTACTGTGTAGACGTGTTATCCGCACAACAAGCCACAGTAGGTCAAGCTGTATTAAGAACATTATTTCAAACTACTTCCACTCCTACAGGCTGATCCACCGCTTTTGGGGAAATAACTGCTTACTAGTCTATGCAGAACATGCGTATCTACAGCGACAGATGCCATCGAACTGAAAATGTCACTTACCCAGTGTACATCTGTTCGTGGCATCAGTCGCAGTAGATTCGCATGTGCCCACCCGCCTCCCCGGGAGCCTGCAGCAGTTTGGAAGTTACCTTCAATTATTTATATATGTATCATCTCAACCTTAAATAGGTGCATACTTAGTCACTCCATTGCATGGGCACTATTACTACAATTCAACTCCTACCTCACCCTCTGCGGGGAAAAACAATCGAAGATGGAGTCGACGCCCATGCGCAATGGAGACAAAAGGAGGAGTCACTCGGTCCCGTGACTCGAAAGACTTCTTCGAAGAAAAACAACTTGTAACACTGGCCCAACACCAGATGGCGAGCTATTGCAGAACATGCGAATCTACTGCGACTGATGCCACGAACAGATGTACACTGGGTAAGTGACATTTTCATTATTTCTCCCTGTTTTTCCTCTTTCTATGTGTGCTGCATTCTGCAGCACATATATCAATCAATCAATCAATTTTTTGAAGCGCAATACTCACCCTTAGGGTCTCAAGGCGTTGTGGGATAGGTCCTCACGGTCCAGTCGAAGAGCCAGGTTTGAGGTCCTTCCTGAAAGAGGAAAACACCATTAATGATTGTTTATGTGCAGAAAGGTTTCCCTTCCTGCACATAAACAATCATTCCTACAATGCAGGCACCCTTGCACAATGGTGCAAGGGTGCCTGCGTTGGTGCTAGGCAGCAGTTTGTGAACCGGCACAGAGGAAAATACAGGGATGTGCCGTATTTCTGTAAATACGATGCATCTCTGCACTTTCAAAATGACACAGCGCAGTTCAGCAAACTGGCACCACGCTGAGCCATTTCCTAGTAAATTAGGTTCCGAGTGACCAAACAGAAATTTGAACTGACTGAATCCAGTTCCTTTCCATGAAATGACCCTGAAGGCGATTAGGAGGCATGGTAGAAGAAGATCCCATTTTCTCCTGTGATTCTCTAATCAATTGATCTGCAGTTGCTGTGCTGTGGAGAGGTATTAGGTCACACTAATTTCCTCACACATCACTCTCATGTAAGAGGAGACAGAGTTTGTTACCCAGTTGTAAATAACTATCTTGAGAGCCCTTGATAAGATATAAGATCCCTAGGAATACCCTAGCTGCTAAATTAGTGGCTGTGTTACTCAGAGGTGCTACCAGTTGCTACCTTTTGCCGTGATCCATCAGAACCAAGTTATACGTGTTGTCTGATGCTGAAGAGGTCTAATGATCCAAGAGAGTCAATGCCTACCTGCTCAAATGGCAAGCTTTCTACTGGGAGTAGCACTAATGATGTCCTTGGTCTTACGTCCTGACTTACCGCTCAATAGGCGCTGTGTCTCTGTACTTCTTTGGTCAATATAATGAAGAGTCCAAATGGTCCTGGGCCAATTTAATTCCCATATGTCCTGCTAAAAGCATTTCCAGGGCCAATAACAACAGGAGGTTCCTGTGACCTAGGGAAGCCACCTAGCATTTTCTGGCTCTTGTCTCAGGATTCACAAGCTTACTATACACTAGTCCATCCTCCAATTATAGACTTGCCATTAACTTCTACATTAACTCTGGCAATTGGGTACTCTGTGTTATCCCCACTGGCTCCCTAGCCTGGGTCATTGGTCCTCTTTTTAGGTTTAAGAGACGTTTTCTCAACCATGGTCCTGTAGGCACTGTTATCCTTCAGGATAAGGCTGTTCCTCCCATTCCTTCTGGTATTTCAATGGATCTGCTTTAGGTTCTCTGGGTCCGTTTACCAAATGTCCACAGGTTGAGTGCTATGGTGCCCTCTCAGCTCCCCTCACCCATAGTTAACCCACTTCCTATAATTGCTGCAGCTGAGATAGGTGCTTTTTACTGACAGCCTCTTTTGTAAATACCGTTCCTCATGGCTCCTAAAAGTCATCTTTTTAGGCAGGAAGGTACTCTTGTTTCCTTCTTTGTCTCTCTGTATCTGATTAGGATACTACTTCCAATTTGTGCGTGGGTTAAACCCTTGACCTGTGTAAATTGCCCTGACCCTTACCCTCCAGTTTGTAACCGACTGTCAAGAGTTTCTCTCTCCCTTTAGCTCACAGCTATGCTGCTCAACCATGTTAGCTAACCATTTGTCTTTTTCTGATAGATCCTTCTCTGTCAAGTCATATATATATTGCCTAAGAAGTAAACGCCACTCGACTCTGAGCCCCTCTGTTTTCATCAACTGGTTAAAGTCATGAACTATATCAGCATCCATTCATTCCACACACTCATTTCAGTTATGCAACACACCATAAGTTTACCACCATTCAAATAGAAAAGCATCCACTCTCGTGCTTGTTTAAGTCTCTGAAGGTACTAAACTGGCTTCAATCAATACCATTGTATCAGAACTTCCTATGTTTGCTCATCATTCGTCAGCTACAGACATTCTCCCTATGAATGCCATACCATCTCCATGCATGTGTCTCATTAAAGAAACTGTCTTAAACACATCACTCAAAACTTGCACTCAACAAGAGATCTCAAAGCTCAAAAACCATTACAAAATATCCTGGCCTTCCACATGGATTAGTTCTTTTAGAACCTTTGCAGGATATCCTTTAGAGCTGGAGGGAGAATTGTCTTTCGGAGAATGAGCTGTCTATGCATTCATCCTGATTTTGTCTTGCTCCAAGACTGTTCTTTCTCTCTCCATTTCTTGTCTTTCTCTTGCCTTTCCTCTTCTCTTTCCTGTCTATTCCATTTTCATTACTCTCAGGCCTACCCCTCCTGCATCCCCTGCTGTTTTTCCTTTTGCTTTTCATGAGTTAATCTCCATCTCAAACTCTCTGGCCTTTTCCTATTGCTCATCTGTAGCCTTTTGGAGCACCATCTCCAAGGACAGGGGGGCATATTTATACTCTGTTTGCGCCGAATTTGCGTCGTTTTTTTCGACGCAAATTCGACGCAAAACTAACTCCATATTTATACTTTGGTGTTAGACGCGTCTAGCGCCAAAGTTCATGGAGTTAGCGTCATTTTTTTGCGTGAACACCTTCCTTCCGTTAATGATATGCAAGGTAGGTGTTCCCGTCTTAAAAAATGACTCCGATGCATATGCGTCGTATTTATACTCCCGGGCAAAAATGACGCCCGGGAGTGGGCGGGTCTAAAAACCCGCATTAGCGCCGGATTTTAGCGCCTGGGTCAGGGCAGGCGTTAAGGGACCTGTGGGCTCAGAATGAGCCCAGAGGTGCCCTCCCCTGCCCCCAGGGACACCCCCTGCCACCCTTGCCCACCCCAGGAGGACACCCAAGGATGGAGGGACCCACCCCAGGGACATTAAGGTAAGTCCAGGTAAGTATTATTATTATTTTTTTTTGTGGCATAGGGGGGCCTGATTTGTGCCCCCCTACATGCCACTATGCCCAATGACCATGCCCAGGGGACAGAAGTCCCCTGGGCATGGCCATTGGTCAAGGGGGCATGACTCCTGTCTTTGCTAAGACAGGAGACATTTCAATGGGGGATGGGCGTCGTAAAAAAATGGCACAAATCGGGTTGTGGCGATTTTTTTGCCTCAGCCTGACTTGCACCATTTGTGGACGCCCATACGCCATTTTCCCCCTACGCCGGCGCTGCCTGGTGTACATCGTTTTTTTCAACGCACACCAGACAGCGCCGGCGGCTATCGTCGGCTAACGTCATTCAATAAATACGGCGCCCGCATGGTGCTTCAGAATGGCGTTAGCCGGCGCTCATTTTTTTGGCGCAAAACTGCGTTAGCGCAGTTTTGCGTCAAAAAGTATAAATATGGCCCAGGGTCTCATTTAGACTCTATCCACACAGGAGATTGGCTCCTGGAGTCAGTGACAGTGATACCCTTGAAAATGGGGCTTCGGGGATTGTATTGGAAAAACACTAAAAAGTGAATATGAGGACACATTTGGTGTGCATCTAGGGAACTTCTGTGCTAAAAGACTGAGAGAGTCTGGCACTACAGCTCTTTCTTCCTGGGGTATCTACTATTGTACTTTCTCAGAGTCCATCATACTTTCTACCTTGCCACCCAGTTTGATTAACTGGTCCTTAACAGACTCCACAAGGATCTCCCCATCTTTGTTCCTGCAAGCCCTTCTCTTTATTTCTAAGAACAGATCCCTTCAACCCTTCAGTAGACAGGGTGTCAATATCTGACCTTGTATCTGTCATCTCAATGCATAGGTAATGCAGTGCTTAAGCTGAACTCATTGTTCTGTTCAGGTGAGTCGGAACTAGAATCTTAAGATTCTACACTGCTTGCTGCCAGTTAACAGACCTCATTCAGGGGGCCACATGGATGGCAGAGTCTACGGGTTGGGCCGCTTGCATCTGTTGTCTTAGAGTCTGTCCTTCTATGACTACAAACTGGGTCAAGTACACCTCTGCCCCACTTGACTTTTAGAGTAGAGGGGACAAGTAGTAAAAGGATCTAGATGATAATGTGGGGAGGACAGAGACTGAGAACTCAGCAATGAATCAACAGAAACTATAAATCATTTTTCAGCCCAGTACTTCTCTAAATAAAAAGTGAAGTACTTTAATGTCTCAGACAACAAAATACTATGCACATAAATGTGGATTCTGCTAAAGGCTTTTATGACTCTATCTACAGACTGTAGCCAAGTGTCACACCAACTATACAATGCTCACTACCAGTTCCTATGGTGAGCTGATATCTAAAGTGACCAGCAGAGATAAAACATCATAGGCAATAATTAGGCACAGGTGTGAGTCCACTAAGTGGCCACCATGTCAAGTAACCTCTGTGTTAGTTCTTTCAGATCATGAGCAGAATAGTTCATTCTGAAAATCTTACCCTTATCAACAGCAGACTTATTTGCAGGCCCCATATTACCTGTTTGCAGGGGATATGGCTTGCGCAACCCTGGATGAGATGCTCATGAGCTCACACCATCTGGGTCAGAGTCAGCATTGCTGGACCACTGGTGGCTGTCTCACTCCTTACTTGGGCTTTGTGGATGAACATTGGTGCATGCATGGTTGATGAGTGCTTGTTGTCCCAGTCACGGCTTCCGGGGGCAGGGGCTGGTTCTCTACTTTGGTAGCAAAGATAGTTTTTGCAGGATACGTCACACATCTGGTATCACATGTCCCTCTGATCAAGCTACAGTGGTCCCAGACAGCATGCTGTTTGTTGTACTGGATTTCTTCACACAGTTCACCACATTAGATCAGGTGACTCCTCATAAACTTCAGTCAGTGCCGCCCTTTGCTGCCGATGTAAATTGGTTCATGTGGGCAGGGCTGGCTTTAGCGCTGGTGGCGCCCTGTGCAATAATCTATTTTGGCACCCCCCCACCCCATGACCACCTCCTCGGATTTCCTCGCTACCACCTGGCAAAAGTGCCCCTCATCTCTCCATAGACACTCTCTCACATACATTTAATTTGTTCAAAAGCGCTGGTAAAGACTGGTTTTACTGATGCACTCAGCTAGCCACATAAAATATAGTTCTGTTCTTTTCATCAGGCACATTAACCCTCTGTGCTACTTTATGGCGAGTCAAAACTGACACTGGACAAAACACCCATCTCTATTCCTAGAAGGAACATTAGTAACGAGATATCTTGACATTTTAATTACTTCTTGAAGGGTGGACACACAAGGAACTTTTCAGCAGGTGCTTTTAAATCGCAAGTTTCCTAAGTTTATTGCCAAACACACTGCCCCCCTGAGGTCAGAACCCTTCCATCAAGGTCAGCACCCAGTGCGATCGCACTGCCCTAAAGCCGGCCCTGCATGTGGGTGCTGCACGGGTCGGCAACATGGATGGCTTTCTCCTCCTTAACAGTCTCTCCTCCTACAGGGTCAGCCACCTTCCTTCTTTTGTACATGAAAAACCTTATGTTGCAATAGGCTTCATACACTTCTAGCACGTGGTTAAATGACCTATGTCTTTCTTCAATGTACAGTCCATTGCTGCATTCTCTAAAGGTTTCTGTTGTCTGCTTTCTGGATTGCAGTTTTCCATTTCAATGTATGCAAATATATTTAGCTATGTAAACTCAAGTTGCAAATGATTCTATTGTCCCATTCCAACATTAACTTGATTTTTCTTTCACCTGCAGTGTATTATTCTTTATCTATGGTTTATTGCTTCACTACATAGTTTTAATGAACATTGATATTGATTATATGTGCTTATATAAAGTTTATTTAAGATGCAACAGGGGTACTCACATTTGTATTTATGTCTTGGGTTTTGTGTAGACAGGTTTTTTATGCCATAGGTTTGTAATAGTCTTTTTGATCTATCAACTTTATTTCTCATACCTGTTATGACGCCTAACACGTGAAAGAGTAATTAGTCAATTCTTTGAAATTATTTCCACTTTATATTTCATATTCTGAGTCCTTATCCTACTTTCGTGTTTGTGTAATCTTCTCCTTATGTATCTTTCTCTTTTTTCCACTTTATATTTCACATTCTGAGTCCTTATCCTACTTTCGTGTTTGTGTAATCTTCTCCTTAAGTATCTTTCTCTTTTGTCTACATATCTCTTGCAATAGCAGAAATTTAGTAAATGTACACAAAATGTTATATCACAAGTTCAACTTAATACTTATCCACTGCATTGATGATCAACTGAGTTCCCTATATTGACTGAGCTGCAGTGTCCACAGTCCAGCTTGGGAAATAGACAATTTTCCTATATTTTCACTATTTAATTTAGCAGTTGTGAAAATACCATTAAGTTTTTTGCCTCACGTGGTGGAATAAGGGGAACCTCTAAAAACCTTTTTTAGATCTATAGGAGCAGATTAACAAGAAAGTGGTGCATTAGCTATGCAGCTCTCTGCACCCCCTAACGTCACCATGGTACTGCCGTTTTTACAATTCAGTGCACCATGGTGCAAGTTAGCACAATAGCATCAAAATTCTTGAAGATATTGTGGCGCATTGGCGCATTGGTCTACTAGCACAAAAATGATGGCACTAGTCCAGCAATGCGTGGGAAGGCTCAATGGAAACAATGGGGGGGGTCACTTTAACACCTGCCTTATGCAGGCAATAAAAATGACGTGGAAAATGGCACAATGAAATCTCGTAAACTTCACTGCACCATTTTTCGGGGCCTCCTAATGGGGGAACGCCCCCTTTACATACATTATGCCTGGCGCAGGCATAATGTGGTGCAAGGGGTTACAAAGTGGAGCAATGCTTGCATTCTGCCACTTTGTAAATCTAGTGTGGGGAAAATGTCTCCTTAGTGTAAAAAATTACGCTCAGGTGGCGCAAGGAGGCACTAAGGGCTTGTAAATATACCCCAATGTTCGAATGTACCATTTTCCAAAGTTTCATCATTTTATTTTTCTATTTTGCTACTTCGCTTAGAAAATTTCATCACAATACTTGAGCTTTCATTTTAAGTTTATGATTTTTTTATATATGTTTTTTTTGTCTCTACTTTACAAATGTGTTCTTCCACTTTGACAATGAACCCCGATGTGTAACCTCTCAACAGGAGCTTCTTTCCTGTTTTCTGTGGTTTTCTGGTATCTTAGTTGTGTGATCAACCTTGTTTACCTTCCATAGTGGTATTTCACCTGCACAACCAAATATTCAGAATCAAAGAGTGGCTCATTCTGTGTATGAATGTAATTCTCTTATGTGCTATGTTTTTTGCAATTGGTTTTCATATCCCATTGATAGTAAGAACATGCCATATAAAATGTTTAGAACAAAGCAATATTGGCTTCCAAGGCTCCTGTCTAAATATATTTTCTTTCTCAAATTCGTACATGAATAGGTCAGCAAACAGTGATGCTGCACATTAACTCGTAGTAGTATCATCAGTTGAACATAATATTGTCATTACTTTTAAAGAAATTGTGACGCAGTGTGAAATGCAAAAGTGCCATTTTGAAGAAAGAATGTGTTTTTTTCTGGTAGGCCTTTTAACAAAGCCTTTTCATCGGCTTTGGCTATCTGAGCGTGGGATTGAAGTGCAAAGTGAATTCACATCTGTAGTCAATAATATTTGTCGTTATTATCTATTGATTTGTACCTGGTTGATTTTTCACAAAATGTCTTCAGTATGCTTGATAAAGAATGACATTTTAGTTTAATTTGTTTGAGGACAGCTGTCCAAATATTTGGCAACAGGTTCACCTATCACTTCAGGAATTGAAATCCATACTGGTCCTGCATGCATAGATGTAGAAGGCCTATGAAAGAGAGATCTGAATGTATACACTCAAATATCATATTGGACCAATGCACAATGTTTTTTCAGTGAGGAGTTATGCCTTACCCCAGTTTTAGGTGCGAATTACTTGAACTTCTACGCCTAATTTTCAAAGCACGATGAAGAAGTCCCAAATTACTTTTGCAATATTGCCTGGTTTTGAGGATGTGTGAGAAGGGGCTAACACATGCAGGTAAGAGCAAAAATGAAAGTCAAAAATAATTTGAAAAACATATAACTAGGGCAACTCACTATAAAAATACACTGGTGATAGTACCTAAGGGAAAGGAAGTAAACCACAGGACAACATACAGCGATGATTCATCAAGCAGGATGGTCAACTTCATCCGGTGTCAGATGACAGCAGCATCAGGACGGTGCAGAACATGGACTGCACATAGGACAAATCAGCAGTTCAGAATTAGTTGGCAATATTAGTACTGAACCACACAACAGAATAGGCCAATTACGGCTAAGATGAGAAAACTAATCTGGGGACATAAAGAAACACAGTGTGACAGCAGGCTCAAACAGGGTTCTGAACAGCTTTGAGGCAGGAAGAGAACTAACTTTAAGTTTCAAAGTCTCTCACTAATTAGAAAAGGGCACAATCCATTCGTTGATCCTTCAGGTGGGCGCGCTTCAGACATCAGATTCAACATTCAAAGGCTGCAAATGGCACCATCGATTTTGCAACTATTATGGATTTTCTCAGCAAAAATGCATTGGCCTTTATATGATTTTGCACATTTCTTAACAAAATATTACATTCTCTAGTTATTTATTACTGGAGATCCTTTCTCACAAGACGCAATAAACTAAACAAGTACATTTCACATGAGAACTACAAATTTCCTATCTTATTTGACTGCTAGAATAAATAATGCAACATTGTTATATATAAAACATGTTTCTTACCTTCAATACAATAGGACATTCAATATCACATTAACAGCCTAGGAAAATAATTCAGATCAGAGGGGATAGAATAAACAAGTGATTTTCCATTACTGCTGCAAAATGAATCTTTCTGGCCTAGTCAAGCTAAAAAGCCTTACTACACATTATTAATATATTCAATACGTTAATAAACCTATTGTGCACCATACAATTCATATGTGCAAAGCAAAATATTGAACTGCAAACACTATACCATGTTAAAACTAATTTAAACGTGCATTTATTTTTCTGCACACATATAACTTGCATAAAAAAATGCATTTAATTCAATATAAGTCCTATTGATTCATATTCATTTAATATTTTCAATAACACTCTCAATATTAATTCACATTAGGGCCTGATTCCAACTTTGGAGGAAGGTGTTAATCCGTCCCAAATGGGACGGATATACCACCAGCCATATTACGAGTCCATTATATCCTATGGAACTCCCAATATGGCTGGTGGTAAATCCGTCACTTTTGGGACGGATTAACACCTCCTCCAAAGTTGTAATCAGGCCCATAGTGTTTAATATGAATGGTGGCCACATTTTTCACCATCATTTAAACGTGCACATTTCATCCCTCGTTATTTTCTCTCTTAGGCTTTTAAATGTAGCTTAATTAATCACGATATGCTAACTTCTATGCCACTAATATTTTAATAAAATGTGATCCCTCTCAGTCTCTCCTCTGATGACGGCTGTCACAAAAGAACTTTTACAATGAGACAAATCAGAACCTTGTAGTTTGATAACGCATAGATCTAGATTTGCGATAATTTTCTATTCTCTTCATCGTCTGATAATATCTGTTTCTCATATTCTCCTAATCCAAGTGCACAAACCATGCACACTGTCACAATCAATACAGGTTTCAAGATCATTTTCACAAAACCATTTCCCAAGTTTCCAAACCAAGATCCTACTTTAGAGAATCCTTCACCTATTGTCTCCCAAACATTTGTCTCTCTCAGGTCATTTAAGTCATTTTTCAGACTTGTCCGATTAGAAATGTATCTCCTTATCTCCCTGCTGTTATTAGGGATGTAAGTGGAACAGTGTTGTGACTTTAAAACTCAGCAGACTCCGCCCTTCTTTGCTAAAAGAATGTCTAATGCAAGGCGATTCTGAAGAATCATTGACCTTGCTGCAACCATTTCTGTATCTATTAGGAGCATTGCACCTGAAAAATCAGTTGACATCTTATCTACAATTGTTGATAACTTCCATATCTTTATGTCATTCAAGATCACGCCCACTGAGGGAATAATGGTTCCAAAAAATATCTCTAGTAAGCTCTGCACTACTTGCTTCTCTTTAAAATCTCATTTTAGGTCTTTCAATCCCTACTGGATTGTCACTGTTCTCCACTTGGTAGTTTTTTGGGAAAACCACTCCTAAATAGCATGCACCATACCAGCCTTTCGGCAAAGTGTAATAAGCTTTCTTACCACAGATGTAATAAACACCAGGTACAGCGGGGTCTTGTCCATTTAGCATAAAATCCCATATACTCTTTAACAAAAACACATGTCTGCATTCACTGGTTCCTACAAACTTGTCAGCTTTTGAATGCGGCCTATATATACAACGTTTTCCCTCATGTTGCCAATCTAAAACAAAGCATCCCTGTGTATCAGGTACGTTGTGAACTGTTTTGTTCTTGCTAACTAAACCCTTTTCTATCCTTTCTTTCATTGCTTTTCTTCTATCATCTACTTGATTAATGAACTCCTTTTCTACCTGTGTAAGAAGACATGTTAAGTTCTCCCGGTGTGCATATGCTGTGCCATAAGTCAGTGTAGGTTCAAAGAATCCTTCTACTATATCCATGCACCTAGCTTTTGCAATGCTGCTCAAATGCTGATTAAAAGGAACAAAAGAAAAAATTAAATCATAGAATAGAAATACTTAATGTACTCTTGGTTGTACGGACGTGTTAATAGTAGACTGCAACTAATACCATAAGCTAGTGGTAAGCTGTGATAAGTAATTCCCTCTTATACCAACGAAGGAATTTGTGTACACACATAACAATCACCCAAATTAATTGTGTCCACCTACTCATATAGCAAACTATAATACACATTGGAAGATAAGCCTCCCTTTAAGTCCTCTGAATGAAGCAATCCCTCCTCCTTATAAAACTTATCCAGCTTGGATGTTGTCATTCTCTGCAATGAAGTTGCTGTGTTTTGCATCTCTCCTTTCATTGGAACACTCATTCGCACAATCAATAAAATGCACACAATCATGCATACTATTATTAAAACAGTACACACATATTGACATCTACTGTGTCTGCCCTGTCCAGGATTCATGGCTTCTGTGGAATCAGGGGAGAAAAAGAAAAATATAAAAGCAAAAGTGAGCAAAAATCAAAAACAAAGCGGCTTTTCAAAGTCATTGCACTATTTACAGCAGTTCTTGATCTTCAAGAAAAGTCTTCAAGATTCATCCCAAAATTCTCAAAAATAGTTCAATGTTTGTTTTCAATAGAACACAGTCTGATGATCGCTTATTGTAACTCCTGGAGTGTAATGTCCTTGTTGATTAATTGGCAAGATTTTTTTCAAACCTCATTTCAAATGCAATTTCAAGTTCCATTATGTTCAACTGAATTCACACGGTCAAAACAAAAGGCCATAAACTTACTCTCCCATTAATTTGTGACAAGGTAGATCCATTCAGGTGATGAGTATCTGCGACTTGGCACTTTTATCCTTTTCGTTCTCCTTACAGCACCATCTTCATCTTCACTCTGATTTTACTTTTCAACTTTTTTCTGTTATTGATGGGAGTTTATCAGCAACCATTTCATGTGCAGCTTCAGGCTATTTATCTCCTTTCACAATTCTCTTTTCGGGTGCTACTGCTTTTGCACCGTTTGCTGTACTGGCAGGAATCAGTTGACTTTGACTTAGCTCGCCTGCACATTGGTCTGCATGCAGGCTGGTTGCACCTTCACCACTTTGTACGATTTCTGCTTTGGCCACTGGTTCTGTCCTCACAGCTTGGTCAAGCTGAACCCCTTCATCAGCATTCGCTCTTGCGGGATCAGACTCTGTGTTTCCAGGAGGACATGGAACTTTGTGTGTGTGACTTGCATGAAAATGCCACTGGCCTGTTTGTTCCTCCATGCAACTGCGTCAACACATAAAAAGCACAACCATCACATCCATGACAAAACATTTAAAAAACCTTTTGAATAATCAGGCATGCCCAAAGCTGCAGAGCTGCGCAAACTCTCTCTCAACTCAGTAAAAGTTTTCATGCAATGGTTTGGAAATTAATGAAAAATGTGTGATCTATCAGCGCCAGTAGCTTATCATGCCCAAAAACATTCTGACATCTCTCTGTGTGACTGGCAGATTCATTTGCATGATTGTTGCAACTGTTTCTCAGGTACTTTCCTTGCACATCTCTCAATTTGGTGACCCAAATACTTTCCTTCTTTCTGGCAATACTGTAATTCAGCAGGGGAAACCTTGTGTCCTTTTTCACCCAAATGATTCAATAACGCTATGGTATGTTGTCTGCAAGCTTCACGCGGATTAGACGCAACCATCAGATCATCAAAGTACTGCATTAAAGCAGACTGAAATGGCATGTTCAAAGACTGTAAGGGGCACATTTATACTCTGTTTGCACCGAAATAGCGTCATTTGTTTTTACTCTAATTCAGTGCAAAACTAACTCCAAATTTATACTTTGGCGCTAGATGGGTCTAGCGCCAAATTTATGGAGTTAAAGTCAATTTTTGGACGTGGAAACTTACCTTGCCTTAATGAGATGCAAGGTAGGCGTTCCCATGCAAAAAATGACTCTAAGGCCTTAACGCTATATTTATACTCCCATGCAAAAATGGTGCCTAGGAGGGAGGAGGGGTCAAAAAATGGGGCAAAGCTTGCTTTGCCCCATTTTTTAACGCCTGGGTCAGGGCAGGCTTTAGGAGACCTGTGGGCCTATTTCCATGGTGGAACACCATGTAATAAGCCCAAAGGTGCCCTCCCCAGGGCCCAGGGACACCCCCACCCAAACCAGAGGGACAGCGGAGGATGGGGGACCCCATCCCAGTTAAGTGCAGATAAGTATTTAATTTTATTTTTTAAAGTGCCATAGGTGGCCCTGAAATGGGCCCCCATACATGGCACTGGGTGCAATGGCCATGCCCAGGGAACCCTGGTCCCCTGTGCTGGCCATTGGGGTTGTGGCATGACCATGACTCCTGTCTTTTCTAAGACAGGAGTCATGTGGGATGGATGGAGGCTGGTTAGAGTAATTTTCTTTTGCTCTAACCTGCCTAGCGTCATTTTTTGGTGCAAAACACCCTTCCTCCATACCACCAGCCCCACCTGACTAACGTCATTTGTTTTTAACACTAGCCTACCCTTTGAACCAGCTTGCACCATTCCATAAATATGGTGCCTGGCTGGTGCACAGAAATGGTGCAAGCCGGTGCTAAACTTTTTGGTGCAAAACTGCATTAGTGCAGATTTGCCCCAAAAAGTATAAATCAGGGCCTAAGTTCTTCTCCAGGATCTGATTAAAAATGGACGAAGCTTCCGAAAACCCCTGTCGAGTGTGACATCATGAATACACACGGTTGCCAAATTGGAATGAAAAGAGGGATTTATTATCCTTGTGCAAAGGCACTTTGAAAAATGTCTGTGACAAATCGATAACTGAAAACCATTCTGCTTTACATAGAATCTGGAATAAAATCACTGCTGGATTTGGCACTATGGGACAACAGGATACCACAATTTCATTCTCCTTTCTTAAATCTTGTAGTATGCAAAATTTCCCACTTGTCTTTCGCAATCCCTTAATTGGTAAATTGCATGGGCTCCTCATCACTTCTTTTAAAACTCCCTGTTCAACAAAATCTGCAGTAACTGGGGTAATACCTTCAATCATTTCTGGAGTCATGTTATACTGTGGTGTTCTGAGGAAAAATGCATTTGGCTTTATTGTCAATTTGACTGGCTCAACACCACGAATAAGTCCAATATTTTTTCCAGAGAGCTCCTAAACTCTCAATGTTACTGTCTCTTGTAATTCACCATTCAAGCCTTGACTGTCATGGCAGGAAAAAAGGTAATGAGAGGATACAACTCATCAGTTTGACTGGAAGATTCATCATCACTATTCGTATGAATGCTACCCCTTCATCTGTGCAAGCAATGGAACATTTTGGTTTGCGTAGCAAATGTCTTCCCAACAGACTCACAAAACTTGAATTGCAGACTACAAATTGGTGCAGACCCTCAAAGGTTCCTATCTTAACTAGAATGGGCTCTATAAAGGGATTTAGCAAATGCTGGTTTGCTACTCCTACAACCTGAACTGTTCTTCCTGAAAGGGGCACATTAGGGACTTCTGCAGATCTGACAGTGAACAAGTTGCTCCAGTGAGAACCAGGAATGAAACACAATGACCCATAACACTGACATTCACATAAAAACCACACTGATCTACCTCCAATAAGGCAGCCAACACACATTCTTCCTCTTCTGAACTCTCGCTCATATATTCTTCACTCATTTCATCATCACTGAAATCAATCAATGGGTATTGTGTGATTAACTGATTTACATTTGCTGTGCCATCAGAGCTTGTGGTATCCACATTTGCTGTAGGACATGAATCTGCTGTTGGGAAAATTGTACTTGTTGATGGGGAACATGCATATGGACTGCTCCTGTAGGAACATCCATGTTTTGACTTCAGGGCCTTTGAACTCTGATTATTAAACTGACTGTTGTCAACCATCTGCGCAACACCACCACCTTGTACCAAATTATTTACATTATTGAAGGGTCACTCCTGTTTCCAATGTCCGACGTTGCAGCACACAAGACAAGGAAGCATTTTCTTCATGTTCTGAACGTCAGACACATTTGCATTCGGATCTACTCCCATTCCACGACCTCTACATCTGTACTGAGGCACCATATTGACTTGCTGCATTCATTATTCCCTGCGGACTCCACATACCTGCTGCTTGGGCAGACTTGATCCACATCACTGTTGCCTTTTCTTTCAACCTTTTCTACTTCAAATCAGTCTCATCAATTCAGTATTTTATGCATTGCAACATTTCATCAATCAGCTTTCCTTGCCAGCAAATCAAATGATTCTGAATCATATTACCAATATCAGGTCTCAATCCTTGAATGAATCTGAACACAAAATGAATCATGTCTCTCGGCTCAATAATCTCTGTGCCACTGTATTGTCTGAATGCTTTCAGCAGTCTCTCATAAAACGCATTGACAGACTCCTTTGCCTCCTGAGATGTCCGGTCAATCCTTTGCTAATCAATATCTTTAGGGGAAACTCTAGTTTTCAAAAACTCAATCACCTTGTAATAAGCTTTCATCCCCTCTACAGACCGCGCACCTGTTACTGCGTCTCTTGGTGGCTCACGTGTTGACCAATCAACACTCCTTTTACACTCAAACCACAAATCTGCTGGAACCATAATTTCAAACAAAATGTTCAGATCTTCCAACAAACACTTTTCACTCTTGACAAACCTCCCTGTTTGCTGGTACCATTCCACTGGTTTCTCCTTCAACTTTGGGTAATCATTTGTAAATGACAGTATGTCACTCATGCGCCAAGGATCATGAACAAAATTCCCTCCAGGAATTTCTCCCATTGGCATAATTTTTACAGCTCCCTCAGCCTGCTGTACATCATTTGTAGATGCAGTCTGCTTTTTCTTCTGATCTCTTTTCTTCGCCCATTTGCCTTCCTATTTATCTAATGCTCCCCATGTTTGAATGCTTGCTTTGAATCAACTCCTCCTTAATGTAAATTTTCAGTCCAAGTGATCTCATGTTTGCAATGTCTCTGTTTGGATTTATTCATTTCGATTTCAAATTTCTGAGCAAAATTAGTTAATTTCTCATAAACCTGTGCTGCTCGGAGGGTAACTTCCTCGCACATGAAGTGCAATTCATTTTCATTGTAGGAATCTAATCTGTCTAATTCTAGTGTTTCCTCAATCATTTCATTTATTTCCAATTTTAATCTAGCCATGTTCGAAGTCCCTTCTCCCTCAGGCATGTTCTCTGGAACTGATGCTCCACTCAAATTGTCTAACAAGTCAGTCAATTGCGGTTTTGATAACCCTTGCAAACTAATGTTGTTACCTCTATCTTGGGGCATAAACTTTGGTATGTTGCATGCGGTTCTCATAGCCTGCTCTTGAGCCGTCACAGATGATCCCACGGAACACAGGGGACATGTCACATCAATCAATGAACCAACTTCATCATGTGTCTGGTTCAAACCAACAGAATTCATAGGGGTCTTGGCTGGCACAGTAATGCTCAGTCTCAACATTTTTGCATTAGTTCCAAAAGGGAAATTCATTGTCAATACTTGATTTGGAATCTGGGGACCAGTCTTGTTATTACGGTGGGCATACAACAGGACTACTGGACCTATAGTTACAGGAACTGTTAATGCTTCTGGACCTGACAAATTCGACTGACTTTGCAGGAACATTAATCCTTTTCTCTGGCCAGTTAATACTGCACCAAAAGCTTGATTTGAATGATTTGGGGCAACATTCTGTGGCACCATTACTGGGGAATACATTGGCATTGTCTGTCTCTGGTTCATAATCTGTGCAGGTGTCTGTACAATAGGTGTAGACTCAAACTGAGTCATTTCTGCATTCTGAATTGGCTGTGGCACAACTGCAACTGGGACATTCTGAACTGTATCAATATTTGTAACTGTTGGATAAACCACTGGCACCTGTGAAACATTTGCAGTAGGTACATTTAGAATTATCTGAACTTGGCTTTATGCAACTGGAGCTGTGGCAACACTCGGAACTATGCTCTGTGTTACTGATGCAACTGCATTATATGGTGGGGACGATTCTGCAACAACTGAGTTATAAATTCATCATCTGAATCACTCTCAACATCTGCTACACTTTTATTTTCACCCAATTTCTGTTCTGTACCTTCCTCAGATTTCATTTTGGCTTTAGGCTTAACACTTCCATCACTTTCCTGAGCAATTGTTGGAAATAACTTTAATCATTCCCTGCTCTGCATCCCATCTAGCTTCTGCTAGTGTCTGTTCTGCTTTCATCATTCTCTTTTCAAATTTCTGAGCTTCTGTTTGTCTCGTAACTAATTCCCAAACAGCAAGTGCTTCAAATTGTGCAAGTCTAGGAATGGGCTTTGATTCATACAACACCCTCCTCAAATTCTCCAGAATTCCCAAAATGAAGGATACGTAACTGGGAAAAGCTAAGATACCCCACTTCTCTGATATTTTGCACCATTGGCTTACCCAAAGACATGCCGAAACTCCTCTCTCCTCTATTACCTCGAATGCTGGTGTACCTTCAGGTAGAGTAGGCTCACCCTCCTTAACTGGAATAAGGACATCTCCTCTCAACGCACTTCTTAAAGCATTGAAAAAAAATATTTTTACACAAATTCAATTTACAAACACAAAATTTACAAAACCAGGAAGTAATTTTCAACCCACAATCCTTTTTACAAGCTGTTCTCAACCTATAGCAGCACAGTCTTGTCCACCATTCTGTGTGTGACTTTTCTCACCAATCGACCTATCCCAGCATGGACCAAATAACGTCACACTCACTTCGCTCAGCAGCTGCAACTCACTTCAGACCTGTTTCATCCACCCCTCACACAAAACCTAAATGCAAATATTGCAAGCGCAAAACCAAAACCTGTCTGCTCACTACAGGTAGGACTCAAATGCTTTGAAAGCTGTACAGAACTTTAGACTGTGGCCTTTCGCACTAACAGCTTCCCTTCCGGCTGTGGCTTTCTCACAAACGCAAGTAAGATTTGACCCGCAAACCTCACTCTGATTGATATGGATCCTCCTTGTGCACTCAGGATTCACCTAATTCCAACCAACAACTCACGCACTCAAGGGATATCTACTGGTATTGTTGACAGTACTCAATCGACCAACACCTTATCTGCAGACAATAAATAACCAAGAGTCTCCATACACTTGTACAATACTTTGGAGTATTAGGCCTTGAAGGCCCCAAAAACATCAACAACCACGTTTGCAATTTTTGTGCACAAAGCGCAACATTCACTTGGAGTACGCCAACTCCCCACTCTCTTACCTGGAGTATGCACACTCCCTACTCAATTACCTACTCACTTCATACATCACACTTCACCGCGATTTAGGCAAAGCATTGAAAGTGCAAACCCTACTCAAAACATATACCATAAACTTGTAACACAAAGCTGGAATTTCAGCAACCTTTACACTACACCAAAAACAATTCACAATGTGGGAACATTCTGATTCTCCTCCTCACAAGACAAAACCATAACTCTGCTATCAAAAACTGTTGGCGCGCTGGGCCCCGGGAAGAATTATATCTCACTGCTCCATGTTCAATGACTACCAGGGCACAGATGAGATACCATGACTATTCTCATCTATAGATGTTGACTGAATCTTTGGACTTGGCCAAGAGTGTAGTAGTCAGAATCATTCAATCACAAATCAATAACACTATACCTTAAACAGCTTTACACTAAATCTAACTCCAAACTGAATAAAGTTTTAAAGCTTTATTACAATCCCAAAATCAATGTCATATATATAGTGTGCAAAACTAAATTGTAAACATACATAAAAACCCTAGGCTGACCAAAGTGTCTATAAAGATTAAGGCCCATATTTATACTTTTTGACGCAAACCAGCGCGGACGCTGGTTTGCGTCAAAAAGTTTACCGCTGGCTAACGCCATTCCTACGCACTATGCGGGTGCCTTATTTAAGGAATGACGTTAGCCGGCCCTGTGGACTTTTAAGAGTAAAACAAATGACTCAAACCAGGCAGCGCCGGCGTAGGGGAAAATGGGGGTTGTGCGTCAAAAAATGGTGCAAGTCAGGTTTGAGGCAAAAATCATGCCTCAAACCGGACTTGCGCCATTTTTTGATGCACAACCCCCATTGAAATGACTACTGTCTTAGAAAAGACAGGAGTCATGCCCCCTTGCCCAATGGCCATGCCCAGGGGACCTCTGTCCCCTGAGCATGGTCATTGGGCACAGTGGCATGTAGGGGGGCCCAAATTAGGCCCCCCATGCCACTTACAAAAAAAATATACTTACCTCAACTTACCTGTACTTACCTGGGATGGGTCCCCCCGTCCATGGGTGTCCTCCGGGGGTGGGCGAGGGTGGCAGGGGGTGTCCCTGGGGGCAGGGAAGGGCACCTCTGGACTCCTTCCGTGGTCAGAGACCATGGAAGTGAGCCCACAGGTCCCTTAACGCCTGCCCTCACCCAGGCATTAAAAAAACGGCGCACATCAGGCTGTGCGCCATTATTTAAGGCCTGCCCCCTCCTGTGCGTCAAAATGACGCAGGAGTGGCGCACAGGCCTTAAAGTCATTTTTACCTTGCATGTCATTAACGCAAGGCGGTTTCCCGCATCCCAAAAATGACGCACACAAGGAATTTTGACGTCCACTGGCTTGGGCGTCAAAGTTTAACTATGGTGCACGGTTTGCGCTGAATGTGCGTCAAAGGTTTTGACACACATTCGGCGCAAACAGAGTATAAATATGCCCCTTAGCCTACTAAACATCAATACTGTCAAACACTCCAAAAGAATAATGTAAATTAGCAACAACACAATAGGCACATTATTGTTAGACTTCAACGCCAGATGGAGGTGGCATCAGTAAATCATCAAAATAAAGTTTAATATTCAACTTCAGATTTCAGGTTTCAAAGCTGGGCCATTCGTATCACTAACATGAATTTGAACTTGCATGTGTGGGAACAGGCTAACACATGCAGCAAAAGCAAAAATAAAAGAAAGACAAAAACGAATTTGGAAAACATATAACTAGTGCAACTCACTATACAAATACAACTGTGTAAGTACTTAACTGAAAGGAAACAAGAAACCACATTCAGTTATACCTCTCCTCCTGGAACAGCATACAGCGATGATTCATCAAGCAGGACGATCACCTTCTTATGGCATCAGTTGACAGTAGCATCAGGACGGTGCAGAACACAGGCTGACTGCACCTATGTGAAAACTCCACCAAGTGGGGTACACTGAGTGGTACAACAGTTTTTTTGGCTGGATGAGTGGCGATTGCGGTACGGGCTGACACATTGGATGCCATCAGAGGTGGCTGCCTTGCCCCCCAACAGTCTGGCTGGCCACGTACTGAGTGGTCCTGCTTGTGCCCCCCCCCCGGGTGTGGCGTGATGAGGTGAGGTTGGGGCCTACAAATATCTTTAGCTCCTGCACTGCAGATCACATAACTTCACTTGCCAGCTTCACTCTGTGCTTGCAGAGATAGGTCACTGCTCTACTTCACCGTCCATGACTGTTGGCTTCTTGGTTATTGGTCTGCTCGTGTCCCCCGCTGGACTTTTTTGGGGAGGTGTGGCAGGATCGGAATCTGCTGTTCATCTCTTTGGCTCCTCTTGGGTGGCCTGACAATTCCCATCTGCTTACTGTCAACCTGTAGATGGGACAAGATGACAACAAAGACAGGCTAGGGGAGCCGATTCTGTGCCTGAGACCTCCCAGTTTGACCCACTTGGAGAAGACCAGTCTACACCAGTCTACACCAACCATTCCCTCCATGTTCTTACACCTCATGCATAGCCTTATCACCATAGTCTCAAAAATTGATTTATTGGTAGACAGACTGTACCACCTCAAAGAAAAGGTAGATGAACACGTAGGCCATCTCGATCACCTGGAAAAGCGGATGTCAGAGCTTGAAGGTGGCTACCGTAAGGCAGGGAAAAAGCTTTTACAGATGTAGAGAGTTTTGGAGCTCATCCACAGTAAAAATGAAGATTTGGAGGTGAGATCTAGATGAAACAACCTGCGCATCATTGAAATCCCGGAGTCCACTGATATGGGCCGAATGAAAGACTATATCAAGTCATTGCACCGCTTCCTTTTTGGGGAAGCCATGTGCACCCTCTTGGTGGTCGAGCAGACCCATAGATCTCTTGGTCCGAAGCCTTCACTGGGTTCTTCTGCTTGACCCATCATAGCTCAATTATTGAGCTACAGGGATTGAGATACCGCCCTCAGGCTGGCACAAGACAAGAAACTCCTTCAAAACCAAGATTATACACTTGTCATTGAGTCAACCAGGTGAGACTTTGCATCTGTCAAGTGCTTGCTACAGAAAACTGATGCCTCTTACTCACGGATCTATCCCACCAATTTGAGGATCTGCCACAGGGGTAAAACCCACTTTTTCACTGATCCTAAGCTGCCTGCCAAATTTGTTAAGATCTTACCACTTACCGTACACAGGAGCAAGCCTGAGAATCAGAAGGCACCAAATGGCCAGCTAAGTGACAATGACTAATGGCATCTAATTGCTTGTCAAATCTCTGGCCCAAATGCCTCCTTTCTAGAGGGCGTGCCCTCATGTTAGCCGGCCTGCCGGCGAGATGCTGGTCCTCTCTTATAATCCACTTCAGCTACCTGACTTCCCTCTCTTGGTCAGGCACTGGAGGCACTTGCTTTGCCCCTAAAGGATGTTTCCCATTCTAAGTTTCTTGATATACTGTTTAGGGGTGTCTGTGGTGTGGGTTAGTCTAGTCTGGCCCGAATACGGGCCTATGGAGGAGGCAAGAGATTACATGGGTACTTGTGCGCTGTGTGATGCACTGTTTGCATTGCTGTTGACTCCTTTTCTTTCTCCGTTTGCACTCACTGTGATTCTGATGTCATTACACCCCAGCTTAGACGAACATGCACCCAGTGCTGTCACTGTAATGCTACGTTTCTAAATGCATACAATTGAATGCTTAACTTGGAATGTTAGAGGGCTGAACAATGCGCAAAAAGCCAGAGATGTTTCTGCATATCTACAGTGTCATAATATAGATATATGCATGCTTCAGGAATTACACCTTACTCAAGCTACTAAACTGTGCCTGCGACCAAGTTGGGTGAATGCCATGTGGCGTTATCCTCCAATTACGCCTGTGAGGTGGCAATGCATATCCGCAAATGGGCTGCCTTGGCACACCCGTTGAGTGCTGAGTGACCCTCAGCGTTGTTATGTATTCCTAGCTGGTACACTATGCGATCACCCAGTCTCTTTCTTATCAATCTATGGCCCCAATTCCGATTTCCCTGATATCTTTGCAGACGTCTGGTGACTGGCGGACATGTTGGGCCCAGGTTCACTGCTATGGGGTGGGGATTTCAACATGGTGCTAGACCCAATAGCTGATAGTCACAGCACTACTAGGGTGCCACACCCAAGAGCTGCTTCATTGCTGCAATTGTTCATGACTGATAATTGCCTAATAGACCTCTGGCAAGCCAGTCACTGCTCTGACACAATGGCCAATTATGTCACTTCCACTTACAACACACTGTCCCGTGGAGATTTCTGGCTTGCCATTCAGGATGTCGAGTCTTGGACACTTAGAGTAGACCATTTACCCCCTCACACTTTCTGATCATGCTCCAGTTCTCCTGGAGCTCCATGTGCCTGCCGCTACGTCAAGGGCCTTTACCTGGCGGCTTCCAAGTGGCGCTCTCAGAGACCAGGCTTTTTGTGAGGCAGTCAGGGAGACTATATCTGACTACTTCAAACAAAATAAGGCCTCTGTACAATCTCTTTCTATCCTCTGTGAGGCGCTCAAAGTGGTTATCAGAGGAGTATGTATAGCAAAACAGGCTGGGATACTAAAGTCTCTATGACAAAGAGATGTTCCATGGGTGTTGCGGTGGGTTTTCCCATGCAATACCCATGGGTTTTTAACACATTTCCAGATTTACAAGAATCTGTAAACCTGGGAATGCGTTAAAACTGTGCACCTCCCCAGCGGAATGGAAATAACTTTATTTCTCCTCGTTTCCTCTTTCAATGTGTGCTGCATTTTGCAGCACATAAAGAAAGAGGAAATCGCCTCCATTGATTATTTGTGTGCAGGAAGGTTTTCCTTCCTGCACAAAAACAATTGTGCCAACAACGCAGACACTCTTGCAGCAAGGTGCAAGGGAGCCTGCATTGGCACTATGCACCTATTTGCGCGCCGGAGCAGGTAGAAAAGACAGGTATGCACTGTATGTCATTAATACAGCACATTCTTGCCCTTTCCTTTTGACCCAGGGCAGTGCCACAAGAAGTCTTGCTGTGATGCCCTGCACCAAAAAGTTGTAAATGAGTCCCTTTGCTTGCAAGATTCACATGTCGGTTATTAAGAAAATGGTTCATAACTTGCAAAGGCTGTGAGTGGAACACTCGTTTCACCAGATCCTATGCACCATTACATGCAAATAATCATACTGATTTGTTTTGGCTGAAATGTAGATCCCATGGGTTTTACCTTAATAGACACACTAAACTTTAAAGTCGTAGTAGATTTGTCCAGCTGATCTTACTCAATCTATTTGCATGTTAGGCTGCAAGAGCGGTAAATAGTACATCAGAATCCTGCAAATCCTGCTGCTCAGTACTACATCTTGAGGCTCACAATAGCACAGCAAAGGTATTGGAGGTGTTGTGATGACTCATCTAATCTGTTGAGCGCCAACTCTCCACTCATTTTAGGTGGAGATTCAAGATGTTTTCGACAAGAAAAAAAGCAAACACTCTACCAACGCAGTGGGAGTAGGATTGCAAGATCCTGTTTTAGCACAGGGCTTTTATTCCCTGCAGAAGAATATGTTACCATAAAGAACCTGAACACCACATCTACAAGAATACTTTCTTAAGAACCTGGATTATGGCTTTACCAGAAGGTTTTGTGAGCAAGAGCAAGCTCTGAGGAGGTGAAGCAGGAGAAGAAGCCCAGCTGGCTGCTTTTTTCCCTTAGCAATGACAGAGCTTCATCCAGAATCATGTGAAAGTCCATAAATAAAGGTTATCATTTTTCATGTAATTTTATACTATCAACCCGGCTATTCCTGAGAACTGAAACATCTTCTGTTTGTAGGAGGCTGGACTGGCTTGTAGTGAGTACCAAGGGGTACTTACACCTTGCACCAGGCCCAGGTATCCCTTATTAGTGTATAGGGGTGTCTAGCAGCTTAGGCTGATAGAAAAGGTAGCTTAGCAGAGCAGCTTAGGCTGAACTAGGAGACGAGTGAATCTCCTACAGTACCACTAGTGTCATATGCACAATATCATAAGAAAACACAATACACAAATATACTAAAAATAAAGGTACTTTATTTTTTTGACAATATGCCAAACGTATCTCAATGAGTACCCTCAGTATGAGGATAGCAAATATACACAAGATATATGTACACAATACCAAAATATGCAGTAATAGCAATAGAAAACAGTGCAAGCAATGTATAGTCACAATAGAATGCAATGGGGTCACATAGGGATAGGGGCAACACAAACCATATACTCTAGAAGTGGAATGCAAACCACGAATGGACCCCAAACCTATGTGACCTTGTAGAGGGTCGCTGGAACTGTAAGAAAACAGTGAGGGTTAGAAAAATAGCCCACCCCAAGACCCTGAAAAGTGGGTGCAAATTGCACCTAAGTTCCCCAAAGAGCACAGAAGTCGTGATAGGGGAATTCTGCAGGAAAGACCAACACCAGCAATGCAACAACAATGGATTTCCAGACGAGGGTACCTGTGGAACAAGGGGACCAAGTCCAAAAGTCACGATCAAGTCGGGAGTGGGCAGATGCCCAGGAAATGCCAGCTGTGGATGCAAAGAAGCTGCCACCAGGTGGTAGAAGCTGAGGATTCTGCACGAACAACGAGGGCTAGAAACTTCCCCTTTGAAGGATGGATGTCCCACGTCGTGAAGAGTCGTGCAGAAGTGTTTTTCCGCAGAAAGACCATAAACAAGCCTTGGTAGCTGCAAGGGTCATGGTTAGGGTTTTTGGATGCTGCTGTGGCTCAGGAGGGACCAGAATGTCACCAATTGTGTCAGGGGACAGAGGGGGCGCCCAGCAAGATAAGGAGCCCTCTCAGAAGCAGGCAGCACCCGCAGAAGTGCCGGAACAGGCACTACAAAGTAGAGTGAAACGGTGCTCACCCGAAGTTGCACAAGAGAGTCCCACGCCGCCGGAGGACAACTCAGGAGGTCGTGCAATGCAGGTTAGAGTGCCGTGGACCCAGGCTTGGCTGTGCACAAAGGAAATCTTCGTGGAGTGCACAGGAGCCGGAGTATCTGCGAAACACGCAGTTCCCAGCAATGCAGTCTGGCGTGGGGAGGCAAGGACTTACCTCCACCAAACTTGGACTGAAGAGTCACTGGACTGTGGGAGTCACTTGGACAGAGTTGCTGAGTTCAAGAGACCTCGCTCGTTGTGCTGAGAGGAGACCCAGAGGACCGGTGATGCAGTTCTTTGGTGCCTGCGGTTGCAGGGGGAAGATTCCGTCGACCCACGGGAGATTTCTTCGGAGCTTCTAGTGCAGAGAGGAGGCAGACTACCCCCACAGCATGCACCACCAGGAAAACAGTCGAGAAGGCGGCAGGATCAGCGTTACAGTGTCGCAGTAGTCGTCTTTGCTACTTTGTTGCAGTTTTGCAGGCTTCCAGCGCAGTCAGCAGTCGATTCCTTGGCAGAAGGTGAAGAGAGAGATGCAGAGGAACTCCGATGAGCTCTTGCATTCGTTATCTAAAGAATTCCCCAAAGCAGAGACCCTAAATAGCCAGAAAAGGAGGTTTGGCTACTTAGGAGAGAGGATATGCTAGCAACACCTGAAGGAGCTTATCAGAAGGAGTCTCTGACGTCACCTGCTGGCCCTGGCCACTCAGAGCAGTCCAGTGTGCCAGCAGCACCTCTGTTTCCAAGATGGCAGAGGTCTGGAGCCCACTGGAGGAACTCTGGGCACCTCCCAGGGGAGGTGCAGGTCAGGGGAGTGGTCACTCCCCTTTTCTTTGTCCAGTTTCGCGCCAGAGCAGGGCTTGGGGATCCCTGAACCGGTGTAGACTGGCTTATGCAGAGATGGGCACCATCTGTGCCCATCAAAGCATTTCCAGAGGTTGGGGGAGGCTACTCCTCCCCAGCCCTGACACCTTATTCCAAAGGGAGAGGGTGTAACACCCTCTCTCTGAGGAAGTCCTTTGTTCTGCCTTCCTGGGCCAAGCCTGGTTGGACCCCAGGAGGGCAGAAACCTGTCTGAGGGGTTGGCAGCAGCAGCAGCTGCAGTGAAACCCTGGGAAAGGCAGTTTGGCAGTACCCGGGTCTGTGCTAGAGACCCGGGGAATCATGGGATTGTCTCCCCAATACCAGGATGGCATTGGTGGGGCAATTCCATGATCTTAGACATGTTACATGGCCATATTCGGAGTTACCATTGTGAAGCTACACATAGGTAGTGACCTATATGTAGTGCGCGCGTGTAATGGTGTCCCCGCACTCACAAAGTCCGGGGAATTGGCCCTGAACAATGTGGGGGCACCTTGGCTAGTGCCAGGGTGCCCACACACTAAGTAACTTAGCACCCAACCTTTACCAGGTAAAGGTTAGACATATAGGTGACTTATAAGTTACTTAAGTGCAGTGTAAAATGGCTGCGAAATAACGTGGACGTTATTTCACTCAGGCTGCAGTGGCAGGCCTGTGTAAGAATTGTCAGAGCTCCCTATGGGTGGCAAAAGAAATGCTGCAGCCCATAGGGATCTCCTGGAACCCCAATACCCTGGGTACTCAGTACCATATACTAGGGAATTATAAGGGTGTTCCAGTATGCCAATGTAAATTGGTAAAATTGGTCACTAGCCTGTTAGTGACAATTTGGGAAGAAATGAGAGAGCATAACCACTGAGGTTCTGATTAGCAGAGCCTCAGTGAGACAGTTAGTCATAACACAGGTAACACATACAGGGCACACTTATGAGCACTGGGGCCCTGGCTGGCAGGGTCCCAGTGACACATACAACTAAAACAACATATATACAGTGAAATATGGGGGTAACATGCCAGGCAAGATGGTACTTTCCTACACAACCCCCCCAAACGAAGGACAATAAGACTAGCCATGACCTGATGAGTCTTCATTGTCTAAGTGGAAATATCTGGAGAGTCCATCTGCATTTGAGTGGGTACTCCCAGGTCTATGTTCCACTGTATAATCCATCCCCTGTAGGGATATGGACCACCTCAATAATTTAGGGTTTTCACCTTTCATTTGTTTTAGCCAAAGTAGAGGTTTGTGGTCTGTCTGAACAATTAAGTGAGTGCCAAACAGGTATGGCCTCAACTTCTTCAGTGCCCAGACCACAGCAAAGGCCTCCCTCTCTATGGCAGACCAACGCTTTTCTCTATGGGTCAAGCTCCTGCTGATAAAAGCAACAGGTTGATTCTGGCCCTCAGAATTAAGTTGTGATAAGACTGCCCCTACCCCTAATTCAGATGCATCAGTTTGGACAATGAATTGTTTGGAATAACAGGGGCAGAGCACATGGCCTGCTTCAGCTCCTCAAAAGCTTTCTGACAGCTAGCTGTCCACAATACCTTTTTAGGCATTTTCTTAGATGTGAGGTCATTAAGAGGCGCTGCAATGGAGCCATAGTTCTTTATGAACCTCCTGTAATACCCAGTGAGGCCTAAGAAGGCTCTCACCTGGGTCTGAGTTGTAGGGGGAACCCAATCTATAATAGTTTGGATTTTCCCCTGAAGTGGTGCAATCTGTTCTCCACCTACCAGGTGTCCCAGATAAACCACTTTCCCCTGCCCTATCTGGCACTTTGAAGCCTTGATAGTGAGGCCTGCCTTCTGCAGGGCCTCCAAAACTTTCCATAGGTGGACCAGGTGATCATCCCAGCTGGAGCTAAAGACAGCTATCTCGTCTAGATATGCTGCACTAAAAGCTTCCAGCCCTTGCAGGACTGTATTCACCAACCTCTGAAAAGTGGCAGGTGCATTTTTCAATCCAAAAGGCATTACTGTGAATTGGTAATGGCCTCCAAAGGTTGAAAATGCAGTTTTTGCTTTTGCATCCTCTGATAACTTGATCTGCCAATACCCTGCAGTCAAATCAAAGGTGCTTAGATACTTGGCAGATGCCAGTGTATCTATTAGCTCATCTGCCCTGGGTATAGGGTGAGCATCAGTTTTGGTTACTTGGTTGAGACCTCTATAGTCTACACAAAACCGCATTTCCTTCTTTCCATCCTTGGAATGAGGTTTTGGTACAAGTACCACAGGAGAGGCCCATGGACTTTCAGAGTGCTCAACCACTCCCAGTTCAAGCATTTTATGTACTTCTTGCTTTATGCAGTCTCTGACATGGTCAGGCTGCCTATAGATCTTACTTTTGACAGGCAAGCTGTCTCCAGTATCTATAGTGTGCTCACACCAAGAAGTGGTGCCTGGCACAGTAGAGAAGAGTTCAGAAAATTGACCCAGGAGATTTATGCAGTGGTCTTTCTGCTCAGCAGTAAGACAATCTGCCAAAACTACACCTTCCACTAGAGCATCTTGTTCTGTGGAAGAGAAGAGATCAGGGAGAGGGTCACTCTCTTCTTCCTGTCCCTCATCTGTTGCCATGAGCAGGGTGAGATCAGCCCTGTCATAGTAGGGTTTCAGGCGATTGACATGGAGCACCCTAAGGGGACTCCTGGCAGTGCCTAAGTCAACTAAGTAGGTGACTTCACCCTTCTTCTCAACAATTATGTGGGGTCCACTCCATTTGTCTTGGAGTGCTCTTGGTGCCACAGGCTCCAAGACCCACACTTTCTGCCCTGGTTGGTACTGAACCAAAACAGCCTTCTGGTCATGCCATTGCTATTGGAGCTCTTGGCTGGCCTGAAGGTTTTTACTGGCCTTTTTCATGTACTCAGCCATCCTAGATCTTAGGCCAAGTACATAGTCCACTATGTCTTGCTTTGGAGCTTTTAAAGTTTTTTCCCAACCCTCCTTCACAAGTGTTAGAGGACCTCTCACAGGGTGTCCAAATAGGAGTTCAAAGGGGCTGAAGCCCACTCCTTTTTGGGGTACCTCCCTGTAAGCAAAAAGGAGGCAAGGTAACAGGATATCCCATTTCCTTCGGAGTTTTTCAGGGAGTCCCATAATCATGCCTTTGAGAGTTTTGTTAAATCTCTCCACCAGTCCATTTGTTTGTGGATGATAGGGTGTGGTGAACTTGTATGTAACACCACACTCTTTCCACATGGCCTTTAAGGAAGCAGACATGAAATTGCTTCCCCTGTCTGATACCACCTCTTTTGGGAAGCCCATCCTGGAAAAGATTCCCAGGAGGGCCTTTGCCACTGCAGGAGCTGTAGTGGTCCTTAGAGGAATTGCTTCAGGATATCTGGTGGCATGGTCCACTACCACCAAGATAAGCCTATTGCCTGAAGCAGTAGGAGGGTCAAGGGGGCCAACTATGTCAACCCCTACCCTTTCAAAGGGAACCCCAACCACAGGCAGTGGGATGAGGGGTGCCATTGGAGTGCCACCTGTCTTGCCACTGGCTTGACAGGTTTCACAGGACTTACAAAATTCCTTTGTGTCCTCTGACATTCTAGGCCAATGAAACAAGGGGACAAGTCTGTCCCAAGTTTTCATTTGCCCCAAATGTCCAGCTAAGGGAATGTGGTGGGCTAGAGTTAGGAGGAACTTTCTGTACTCCTGAGGAATCACCAATCTCCTGGCAGCTCCAGGTTTTGGATCCCTTGCTTCAGTGTACAAGAGGTTGTCCTCCCAGTAAACTCTGTGAGAGTCACTGACATCCCCATTTGCTTGTTTGTCAGCTTGCTGCCTTAGACCCTCTAGTGTGGGACAGGTATGCTGTGCCACACTCAGCTCCTCCCTGGCAGGCCCCCCTTCACCCAAAAGCTCAGCAGTGTCTGCTTCCAGCTCCTCTGGTGTAGGTTCTGCACAGGGTGGAAATTCTTCTTCATCAGAAGTAGAATCCACTGTAGAGGGAGGGATAGTAGGTAGTGATTTACTTCTACTAACCCTAGCTTTAGGGAGCACTTGGTCCATTCTTCCAGGATCCAAGTCACCCTGTCCTTTTTGCTTTTTGGCCTGAACCCTGGTTAAAGCAAAAATATGCCCTGGAATGCCCAGCATTGCTGCATGGGCCTCCAACTCCACATCGGACCAAGCTGATGTCTCTAAATCATTTCCTAGTAGACAGTCTACAGGTAAATCTGAGGCAACCACAACTTTCTTTGGACCAGTAACCCCCCCCCAGTTGAGATTTACAACAGCCATGGGTGGCTAAGTGTGTTGTTATGACCATCGGTTACTTGGTACTGGTGACCAAGTAGGTGTTGTTCAGGGTGGACCAGTTTCTCTATTACCATGGTAACACTGGCACCTGTGTCCCTGTAGGCCTGAACCTCAACACCATTTATTAGGGGTATTTGCTTGTACTTATCCATGTTAAGGGGACAAGCAACCAAGGTGGCTAAATCAATAGCCCCCTCAGAGACTAACACAGCCTCTGTGGTCTCCCTAACAAGACCAACCCCAACTAAGTTACCAAAAGTGAGCCCAGCTACTCCCTTGGATTGGCTATTAGTAGGTTTGCTCCCACCACCACCGCTATTACTAGGGGCACTAGGTGTAGCAGCAGGGGTTGTAGTGGTAGGAGGCTTGGTGCTTTTCTTTGGACAACTGGGATCTATTGTCCAATGGCCTTTTATTTTACATAAATAGCACCATGGTTTCTTTTCTTTGTTTTGATTTGAAGAGGATTTGGGCCCACCACCCCCACCAGAGTGTTTTTGTGGGCCTGATGAAGACTCATTTTTAGATTTGTCCCCACCCTTGTCAGAAGACTTACCATCCTTCTTCTTGCCATCTTTGTCACCCCCTGTATGAACTTTTCTGTTCACCCTTGTTCTGACCCATTTGTCTGCCTTCTTTCCCAATTCTTGGGGAGAGGTCAGATCAGAGTCCACCAGGTACTGGTGTAACAAATCAGACACACAATTATTAAGAATATGCTCTCTCAGGATTAAGTTATACAGGCTTTCATAATCAGTAACTTTACTGCCATGTAACCACCCCTCCAAGGCCTTCACTGAATGGTCAACAAAGTCTACCCAGTCTTGTGAGGACTCCTTTTTGGTTTCTCTGAACTTCATCCTGTACTGTTCAGTGGTTAAGCCATAACCATCTAGGAGTGCATTCTTAAGAACTTTGAAATCATTGGCCTCACTTTCTTTTATAGTAAGGAGCCTATCCCTACCCTTTCCACTGAAAGATAGCCATAGGATAGCAGCCCACTGCCTTTGAGGGACATCTTGTACAACACAGGCCCTCTCAAGTGCAGCAAACTACTTGTTAATTCCATCCCCCTCCTTGTAAGGGGGAACTATCTTATGCAGATTCCTAGAATCGTGCTCTTTTTCAGGATGACTATTTGGAATACTGCTGCTGCCACCATGGGTTTCTAAACCCAATTTCTGTCTTTCTCTTTCTATTTCTAAAGACTGCCTATCTAAATCCAGCTGTTGCTTCTTGAGCTTCAGCCTGGATTGTTCCACTCTCAATCTATTGAGCTCCCTTTCTAACACTCTGTCATCAGGGTGGGTGGGTAGGGCATGTCTTGAAACAGAAGAATGGTGAGAATGAACAGAAGGAGACCTGGCCCTAACAGATGTCACACTAACATTCTGGCCTACAGAGGTGATACTTCTACTGTGATGAGAAACAACACTATTACTGTGATGTGAATTCACATCAGAACCAGCTATGCTAGGTGGCTTGCTAGGGGGCAGGTTGGAAAGCTTCCCTCCCACCTCTTTTACTAGGGGTGCCCCAGAATCAGAGTGGGAACCATCAGCTAATTTCTCACCAGAAGTGCCCCCTAAGGTCTTATCTTGTTCAATGAGCATATTAACCAACAGTTGTCTTGAGGGATTCTTCCCTACCCCTAAACCTCTATCTACACAGAGACTCCTTGCTTCCTTCCAGCTAAGGTAGTCATAAGTTATGTTGGACAGATCAAGAGTTTGGCCTATACCAGACATTTTAGACAGTGTTTAAGGGATAGAAAAAGTGAGAAAAAAGTTTTTCAGAACTTTTGGAAAGACAGAGAAAAAACTTTAAAAACTTTTAAAGAACTTTTTAGAAAGTTTAGAGGTACTTTTCAGCACTTAGAAAAGAAGTGAGAGAAGAAAAGCAAAACTTTTTGGTTAGGTGTACATACACTGAACTTGTTTTGTATACTTTTCTCTTATGAAAAGTACAATGACAAAAGTGGTAAGTAGTTGCAAAGTACTTATCCCACCACTGCACAACCAATGTAGGAGGCTGGACTGGCTTGTAGTGAGTACCAAGGGGTACTTACACCTTGCACCAGGCCCAGGTATCCCTTATTAGTGTATAGGGGTGCCTAGCAGCTTAGGCTGATAGAAAAGGTAGCTTAGCAGAGCAGCTTAGGCTGAACTAGGAGACGAGTGAAGCTCCTACAGTACCACTAGTGTCATATGCACAATATCATAAGAAAACACAATACACAGATATACTAAAAATAAAGGTACTTTATTTTTATGACAATATGCCAAAAGTATCTCAGTGAGTACCCTCAGTATGAGGATAGCAAATATACACAAGATATATGTGCACAATACCAAAATATGCAGTAATAGCAATAGAAAACAGTGCAAGCAATGTATAGTCACAATAGAATGCAATGGGGGCACATAGGGATAGGGGCAACACAAACCATATACTCTAGAAGTGGAATGCGAACCACGAATGGACCCCAAACCTATGTGACCTTGTAGAGGGTCGCTGGGACTGTAAGAAAACAGTGAGGGTTAGAAAAATAGCCCACCCCAAGACCCTGAAAAGTGGGTGCAAAGTGCACCTAAGTTCCCCAAAGAGCACAGAAGTCGTGATAGGGGAATTCTGCAGGAAGACCAACACCAGCAATGCAACAACGATGGATTTCCAGACGAGGGTACCTGTGGAACAAGGGGAACAAGTCCAAAAGTCACGATCAAGTCGGGAGTGGGCAGATGCCCAGGAAATGCCAGCTGTGGATGCAAAGAAGCTGCCACCGGGTGGTAGAAGCTGAGGATTCTGCATGAACGACAAGGGCTAGAAACTTCCCCTTTGGAGGATGGATGTCCCACATCGTGAAGTGTTTTCCCGCAGAAAGACCGCAAACAAGCCTTGCTAGCTGCAAGGATCGCGGTTAGGGTTTTTGGATGCTGCTGTGGCCCAGGAGGGACCAGGATGTCACCACTTGCGTCAGGGGACAGAGGGGGCTCCCCGCAAGATAAGGAGCCCTCTCAGAAGCAGGCAGCACCCGCAGAAGTGCTGCAACAGGCACTACAAAGTGGAGTGAAATGGTGCTCACCCGAAGTTGCACGAGAGAGTCCCACGCCGCCGGAGGACAACTCAGGAGGTCGTGCAATGCAGGTTAGAGAGCCGTGGACCCAGGCTTGGCTGTGCACAAAGGAAATCTTCGTGGAGTGCACAGGAGCCGGAGTATCTGCAAAACACGCGGTTCCCAGCAATGCAGTCTGGCGTGGGGAGGCAAGGACTTACCTCCACCAAACTTGGACTGAAGAGTCACTGGACTGTGGGAGTCACTTGGACAGAGTTGCTGAGTTCAAGGGACCTCGCTTGTCGTGCTGAGAGGAGACCCAGAGGACCGGTGATGCAGTTCTTTGGTGCCTGCGGTTGCAGGGGGAAGATTCCGTCGACCCACGGGAGATTTCTTCGGAGCTTCTAGTGCAGAGAGGAGGCAGACTACCCCCACAGCATGCACCACCAGGAAAACAGTCGAGAAGGCGGCAGGATCAGCGTTACAGTGTCGCAGTAGTCGTCTTTGCTACTTTGTTGCAGTTTTGCAGGCTTTCAGCACGGTCAGCAGTCGATTCCTTGGCAGAAGGCGAAGAGCGAGATGCAGAGGAACTCTGATGAGCTCTTGCATTCGTTATCTAAAGAATTCCCCAAAGCAGAGACGCTAAGTAGCCAGAAAAGGAGGTTTGGCTACTTAGGAGAGAGGATAGGCTAGCAAAACCTGAAGGAGCCTATCAGAAGGAGTCTCTGACGTCACCTGCTGGCCCACTCAGAGCAGTCCAGTGTGCCAGCAGCACCTCTGTTTCCAAGATGGCAGAGGTCTGGAGCCCACTGGAGGAGCTCTGGGCACCTCCCAGGGGAGGTGCAGGTCAGGGGAGTGGTCACTCCCCTTTCCTTTGTCCAGTTTCGCGCCAGAGCAGGGCTGGGGGATCCCTGAACCCTTGTAGCCTGGCTTATGCAGAGATGGGCAACATCTGTGCCCATCAAAGCATTTCCAGAGGTTGGGGGAGGCTACTCCTCCCCAGCCCTGACACCTTATTCCAAAGGGAGAGGGTGTAACACCCTCTCTCTGAGGAAGTCCTTTGTTCTGCCTTCCTGGGCCAAGCCTGGCTGGATCCCAGGAGGGCAGAAACCTGTCTGAGGGGTTGGCAGCAGAAGCAGCTGCAGTGAAACCCCGGGAAAGGCAGTTTGGCAGTACCCGGGTCTGTGCTAGAGACCCGGGGAATCATGGGATTGTCTCCCCAATACCAGGATGGCATTGGTGGGGCAATTCCATGATCTTAGACATGTTACATGGCCATATTCGGAGTTACCATTGTGAAGCTACACATAGGTAGTGACCTATATGTACAGTAGTGCACGCGTGTAATGGTGTCCCCGCACTCACAAAGTCCGGGGAATTGGCCCTGAACAATGTGGGGGCACCTTGGCTAGTGCCAGGGTGCCCACACACTAAGTAACTTAGCACCCAACCTTTACCAGGTAAAGGTTAGACATATAGGTGACTTATAAGTTACTTAAGTGCAGTGTAAAATGGCTGTGAAATAACGTGGACGTTATTTCACTCAGGCTGCAGTGGCAGGCATGTGTAAGAATTGTCAGAGCTCCCTATGGGTGGCAAAAGAAATGCTGCAGCCCATAGGGATCTCCTGGAACCCCAATACCCTGGGTACTCAGTACCATATACTAGGGAATTATAAGGGTGTTCCAGTATGCCAATGTAAATTGGTAAAATTGGTCACTAGCCTTTTAGTGACAATTTGGGAAGAAATGAGAGAGCATAACCACTGAGGTTCTGATTAGCAGAGCCTCAGTGAGACAGTTAGTCATAACACAGGTAACACATACAGGGCACACTTATGAGCACCGGGGCCCTGGCTGGCAGGGTCCCAGTGACATACAACTAAAACAACATATATACAGTGAAATATGGGGGTAACATGCCAGGCAAAATGGTACTTTCCTACACTGTTCCACTGATTAAATGGCATGACCCATACGCCACACTTCTACAACATCAGTTTGAAGGGCAACATCCATCTCTACATTTACACACAGGGCCTCACGCAGCAAACCTTCCTGTTGCTTCATAGATATGATTGAGAGGTCTGTGCCACCGGAGGGTCATAATAGGTAAATAAGGTCCTATATTTATATTGTGACAAAGCTCCTCATCTTCTAGGATCCAACTACCTCACCTTTCCTCTCTCATCTGGGGATCAAACCACTCAGCCCACCTTTCTCTGGATATGCAGACACTGTGGCACATTACAGTCAGGGCACAAGTAATTATCAAAAGCAGCTGATTTCTCCAGTGTTTTGTGGAAATCAGGAGTCTTTTTTTGCCAATCTGGCTATCTAATCAGCTGAGGTTTCAAACTCTTTATTTACCCTTGCTGTTTAGTGTATCCTTCCTACCCTAAAGTGACAACACCTAAAACTCACAAAATGTTTGAATGAAATATAACTGGTAATTTCCATGCCAGCCAAGATGTCTTCTTCAATCCATTTTGAGAAAGAACTATCTCTTAGCTTCTTGCTGGTGATCCCCTCTCTGTTTTAGAAGATATGTTGTACACCCATTTCACTGTCTCCATAATGACCAATTACAGACCAAGAGATTGCCTTACCTTATAAAATTCATAGTTCTAGTGTAAATCAGCATACTATGAACATTCTGAGAATATTAGTTATTGGAAATAACGATTGACAAACTAAGAATGGCAATTATGTCACAAAGAAAGTATTTTTTTTTTAACAAATTACCAAAGCTCACGTTTGAACAGGACTATCAAATACTTCCTAATGAATGTCAAACGCATACTTGTGGGAATAAAAAATGCACGAGGGAGATTGTTTGCTACTTACCATGTACATTTGGGTTGATAATGAAAGTTACATTTTGGTCAGATAAAGGGGACATAGCCTTCAGTGTCATGCAACACTTACAAAACGTTTCTCAAAACTAAAATGAATAAAACACATTGGGGCAGATCTACCAACATTTTGTGCTGGGTTTGCATCATGACCAGGGTGTGGGGGGCCGATGGGCCAGCCATATATAAAAATGTAAGCCCTGTGAAGGTGGCAGTCCCTAAGGCAGCTAAGAGGCTGGGGCCCCCCTTGTTTTTCTTAAAATTAAGGTTCCGGGGAGGTGGTGATCCCCGAAGCAGCGGAGGGGCGGGAGGCCCCCACACAAAAATGTTAGCGTACCCGGGACCTGGCCCACCCAGGAGCCTATTAAAAAAACAAACGCATGAGCCTTCGTTTGTTTTCTTTTAATTTGTTTGCACAAATTTGCGAGTCTCACAAACTTGCATCAAAAAAATAATGTAAAAACATTTTTTTTTGCTCGGGGGGCCCTCTGGGACCCCCCACCAGTGACAAGGGATCAGGGTGTCCCTACCTTGGCCCTTTTTATTTTATTTTTACTTGTTTTGTGGGACTCGTAGTCCCAAGATGACTGCCAACACTTTGAAGTGTTGGCAGCCAGTCAGAGCTGTGCATTTCCCCGCACAAGCTCGTCTTTGTTCGCAAATACTTTACGGCCAGAGATATAAAAATTTGAATTTCCCTAAATTTCTCAAAAACTACTGAATGGATTTACTCCAAATAAGCGAAAGCGTAATCTGTGTACCGACAGCTAGATTTCTGCCAAATTTGCAGTAATTCTGTCCAGGGGTTTGGCCTGTAGTCGTGTCTAAAGAATCCTATGGAAATTAACATGGGAAATGCAACGTTTTTTTAACCCCCTTTTTCTTAACCCCTCGCTTGACGGATCACCCCGAAATTTTCCATGCCAACAAGAATCACCACTACCCTTCTTTTGGAAAATTTCTAATTTCCTGAAGATTCGTCAAATGGTGCCAAAGATATAGGCAAGTCAAAAAATGCTTTTCCTCTGGAAACATGGTCCTAACTATAACTGCCTACTGGTGATTGCCAGTAGGAAATGTATATATATATATATATATATATATATATACACACACATATAGATATATATATATCTATATGTGTGTGTGGTGTGTATATAGATAGATAAATACATATATATAGATATGTATATTAAAATGTGCATCTAGGTTTTATATTGGTTTGATGTGCCCATTACCATTAAATATGCTTTATAATTTTCATGGCTCTTGGATGCCCAAGAGACACCTTATTCATGATTGTACATTTGCACATTTCTGCACTTTCAATCATGGTAAGTGGAAACGGATTTTCAGGAGAATAATGAGCTCAGTATTGTATTCATGAATCATATTTTCCCTTAAAGGACTTTTCAAACTTTCTCTGGAGAAGATCCTGCTATCTGTTCATTACATACATTTTTGTTGAAAGTAACACGTTTCTGATGCATGACTAAATTCCATAGATTTGTATTAAGAGGAAACCTGCACCAACTATTCTAAACAGATGTATTTTAGAACAATGCTCCTCCAAATGACCCTTTCATAGGGTGAGCCTTGGTCAGTTGAAACAACAGTTGTTTTTTAATTATTTGTGCTTGCTACTTAGGCCTAAATGCAAGTTAGACTTTCTGTTTCCCAACATGTTGTTTTATTTGTAACAGATGGTTCATGGGCCGGGACTCGCCTCAAAAGTAAAGGAACAGAGGAGCGCTGGACCGAGCTCCACATGATGACCCAAGGTGCCAGGGACAAGGGAGAGTTTTCTCTAGAGGAACTAGGGTGGAGAATAGTTCAGCCCTGGGCCTGATAAAATGGTTAAACGAGTGGAAGCAGTTTGTACCACAACTTTAGGTAAAGTCTAACTTTCCCTAGAGTTTGTTTGTTGATTGTTTGCAGAGCTTATATTTTTTGTGGCTAATGTTTTGTCAAATAGGGTACACACAAATGTCGCCGGGGTAGGATGCAACATATAATGTAAAAGGAAGAGTAGGCAGGTTTTAGAAATAGTATGGCAACCAGGACGATGAGTGCAGCACCTGGAGCACAGACCCTTGAAGGATGAACATGTGAGATAAATAGACTGTTCAATCTGGATTCCTGACCACTTCAAGAGCTATTCTGGGTGTTGACTAAAGGTCTGTCGAAAGCAAGGTGATCTTTGAGTGTGACTGTGTAATATATCCCTCCCTCCACAAGTTCAGTTGGAACAAATAATAACTGGAGACAGCATCCCACAAGGGGATGAGCTGCAGACACATGGGCTGCAGACCATTTTCCGTTACCCGAGTGTCAATGAATTGTAAGGAATGGTGATGGGACTGGACAATCTAAAAACAGCGAGCCCACACTGAAATGGACTCCACCTCTTACTATGTACCAACAATATGTTAAATGAATAAGCAAATATTTACAAAGATGGGTTGGTCTCACTAATGAGGGTGGGAAGGAATCCTTCTCCAGAACATGGTACCATCAATATAGAAAGGTTAATTAATTTAAATCCAAACTGGTACCAGTATTGGATTTATCCCTAAATGCACACAGGGTTCACCTTAGAGGTGCCCTTGGTACCCAAGCATGGTTGCTGACTGGTCCTATATAGTCAGCCACCTCCAGACATCCAATCTACAAACCTTGAGATGTCTGTCTGGTTTTTAGAACATTGCCCTTCCTGGGTGGAGGTGCTAACACCCACTCCCTCAGGAATGTGCATTGCCCTGGCGGTGAGCTTCAAAGAGCTTACCTCTTTTGAAACTCGACCCCCAGGCCTGCTGCTAGCAGTAGATGGTCAACCTCTTTGCAACCCCCACTTTTGGTGGGAAACTACACAAAAAGTAGGAGGAGTTGCCACACCTAACATGCACCACCCCTAAGGTGTTGCCTGGAAGGTGGACAATCCAGTTCATTTTCCTCCATCTTAGGTGGAAGGGAAATAGCCTATCAGGGATACCGAAGTGACCCTTCCCACAGAAAGTGGTCTCTCTAGTGGGTGTAGCCAACCAAGGGTAGGTGTCCCATTGGACACTACCAGGTTCACCCTAAACACCCACTAAATTCAATATTTAGTGGGCATCCCTAAACTAGGTAGTGAAATTCGACAAACAAAAGAAGACCAGCACAAAGAAGATCCAAAAGACAAAAACTGTGGACCTGCTGCACCAAGAAAAAGGTGCCAAACCGTGCTAGCTGCACCCAGGACCTGACAATCACATCTGAGGGGCTTCTGGACACTGGAAAAACTCTAAAGAACCCCAAAGGACCTCCAGGATTTGAAAATCACCCAAGAACTCCCTCCAGAATGGAGGTACCACTCTGCAATAAGAAGAAACCAACAAACCAGTGAGGGTCACTTTACTGACCAGCCTCTCACTTCTGAACCGTAAATTGCAGCTTGATGAATGACACATCAACGACTGTGAGGACAAACCCAGCCAGTGTGCCAAGATTATTGGTGGCACTGCACCCTCCAGTGGTCAAACCGCACCAATACCCTGGGTATTGGTCAGCTGACATCAGACACCAGGAAAACCAGCCCGCCCAGCACAGAAAAAGGACCAGGAGGAAGCCCCAGCCGAGGAACTTCAGGAACACCCTAGACCTTCTGCCAGAGTGCCCCCATTGTCCTGCTAACGACCCTTGAACCGACTTACCTTGAGCTCCAAAAGGCATCTTTGTGCACAGCTCTGGCTCACCGATTCACTCTGCACAGAGCCACACTATGCCCTGTAACGAAGAACCTGTTGTGCCCTAAGGGTCCACCACCCCTTGTTGCCTTGATGCCTCAAGGGGACCCCAAGGAGCCACTTCTCAATTTACCTGTGCAGTCCTTTTCCAAGTGGTCCCACACAGTGGCCCTGCACCAGCTCCAGAGAGCTTTCACTGCTGCTCCCGCCGAACTGGGAGCCGCCCGAACTTCTCAAGCCACCAGGGATGCAGCGGTTGGACCGCCACAGCGGGTACAGCAGTCCAATGGAGTGCTGTACTCCTAATCGGGCCCTAATTCTAATCCCCTTAAACAATTAGCTTCTTCTATTGTATTGGCCAAGTCATTTATTTTGGGCAGTGAGTGCTGATCAACCCAAATTTGGGACTAGAGATCTTGTAAATCAGCACAGAATCTAATTCTCTTGCCCCCCTTCCCCCAACCTGTGAGTTATTACAAAGATGGCAAGCCACTCAGAGGCTTAAATCAATTTAATGAGTCCTTCTAGTACTGATTTATTCAATTCTTCTTCAAGAGGTTTCATAAAGAGGAGAGAAATCCTTGCCCCCTGTTAATATCTGGTAGTTCTAATAAGTATTGGTCTCTGTCAGAAAATGTCTCCAAAATACTGTTGTCAATTAAGGTATAAAGGGAACAAGTATCAGTGAGGACTTTAACAATTGTGTTATCTAGTATTATATCACAACTTGGAGGAGATTTTTTTGTATCACTCCCCTTAACTTGCAAAACTTTAAATTCATCAGCAACATTTACATTACTGTGTGCAGCCTTTCTACACACACACGGGTAGTGCCCTTTCTTTCCATATTTTCTACAAAATTATTTATTTGCAAAAGATGAGTTACTCTTGGTCAAGTGATTGGCTGCCACTTATGTAACACTTCAATTTAACCATGCTCATTTTCAATTTATGTTTAATTAGTTTTATTTCTTTAGCTGTATCAGAGTTTGTTTACCTATCAACGAATTCACAAATTGGTTGCTCTTGATTTATTTCCTTAACACATGCAATGGTATGTTCAAAGCCTTTAGCAAGTTATATTGCATGCTTGAGGTCCAGGTTCTCCTATAATTACTTTTCTTATATTCTAGTATTGCTCATACATCATACAATATGATCCCAGATTAATGATTCATTTAGTTTACAAAAATCACATGTATTAGCTAGGACTCTTAAGGCAGTGGTGAAAGATATTACTTTTTCTGTTTTGCCTTGAACTCAGGGAAAAATTGCCTTTGTAATACAACATTCATTTCATCGCCAACATTTTCCTCCAGTTTTTTTAAGTTCTTTTGATAAACATTGCACTCTCTTGTATCTTGTGTTTAAATAGGATGTGAAAGATTTTAATAAACGTTGCGAATTTCTGTGCCTAGATAATGTAGCAGTATCTGTTGTTTTCTAAACGTGGTGAATGTTTCCCCTCCTATGGTTATCAAGTAGGATTTGAATATCTTACCCACTTTGTCCAAGGTTGTGCTGGTCCACACAGGACATTCAGAAGAGTGTTGTTGATTCATATTAGCTGCTGTCATTCTGAGTAGCAACAGGTTAATTCAATCAGTGCACTGCTGTTTGATAATCAAGTAAAATAAACCTGTAAATAGAGAGTAATATGCAGAGCATGGGAATGTTTCCTACAATAGAGGTGGAGTAGTTAGTAGTCACTCTGTATGATTTATGAACCAAGAGGCAGATTTAAGAAAAGTGGTGCTGCACCTAGTGCAGCAACACTTTCCTTGTGCCCCTTACCGTCCCCCTACCGCCATCATGTGTGGACCGTATTTAAAACATGTCGCACCAAGGCGCAGGGTTGGGGGAAATAGCATAATTGTTTTTACGCTATTGATGTACTCTGCAAGAATAGCGCCAAAATGTTGGTGCTACTCCTGCAGAGTACATAGGGGGCCATTATAAATAATGGAAGCCCCCTTGTAATGCCTGTTCTGAGCAGGTGTTAAAAGGGCCAAAGAAATGGCGCAAGGAAATATGTTAGATTTCCTTGTGCCATTTTTTCATCCCCCATAATGGGGGAACGCCCCCGTGCATACATTATGCCTGGCGCAGGCATAATGTGGCGCAAGAGTTTACAAAGTGGCGCAATGCATGCATTGCACCACTTTGTAAATATGGTGTGGGGGAAATGCCACTTTATTGCCATCTTAGCATCAAAAAATTATGCTATGGCGGTGCTTAGGTGGCGCTAGGGGGTTTTAAATCTGCCCCCAAGTTCACTATGGGAGTTAAAATGACTACATGTCTGCCCATCTAAATTGGGTGGACAAGTAGCCATTTCTCTGACAGTCCTTATTCCCCAGGTCTGTCAGAGACGTTTGGCCACGGTGAAGACACAATTGGTCAAGTGATTGGCTACCACATATGTAACACTTCAATTTAACCATGCTCATTTTCAATTTATGTTTAATTAGTTTTATTTCTTTAGCTGTATCAGAGTTTGTTTACCTATCAACGAATTCACAAATTGGTTGCTCTTGATTTATTTCCTTAACACATGCAGTGGTATGTTCAAAGTCTTTAGCAAGTTATATTGCATGCTTGAGGTCCAGGTTCTCCTATAATTACTTTTCTTATATTCTAGTATTGCTCATACATCATACAAGATGATCCCAGATTAATGATTCATTTAGTTTACAAAAATCACATGTATTAGCTAGGACTCTTAAGGCAGTGGTGAAAGATATTACTTTTTCTGTTTTGCCTTGAACTCAGGGAAAAATTGCCTTTGTAATACAACATTCATTTCATCGCCAACATTTTCCTCCAGTTTTTTTAAGTTCTTTTGATAAACATTGCACTCTCTTGTATCTTGTGTTTAAATAGGATGTGAGAGATTTTAATAAACGTTGCGAATTTCTGTGTCTAGATAATGTAGCAGTATCTGTTGTTTTCTAAACGTGGTGAATGTTTCCCCTCCTATGGTTATCAAGTAGGATTTGAATATCTTACCCACTTTGTCCAAGGTTGTGCTGGTCCACACAGGACATTCAGAAGAGTGTTGTTGATTGATATTAGCTGCTGTCATTCTGAGTAGCAACAGGTTAATTCAAGCAGTGCACTGCTGTTTGATAATCAAGTAAAATAAACCTGTAAATAGAGAGTAATATGCAGAGCATGGGAATGTTTCCTACAATAGAGGTGGAGTAGTTAGTAGTCACTCTGTATGATTTATGAACCAAGAGGCAGATTTAAGAAAAGTGGTGCTGCACCTAGTGCAGCAACACTTTCCTTGTGCCCCTTACCGTCCCCCTACCGCCATCATGTGTGGACCGTATTTAAAACATGTCGCACCATGGCGCAGGGTTGGGGGAAATAGCGTAATTGTTTTTATGCTATTGATGTACTCTGCAAGAATAGCGCCAAAATGTTGGTGCTACTCCTGCAGAGTACATAGGGGGCCATTATAAATAATGGAAGCCCCCTTGTAATGCCTGTTCTGAGCAGGTGTTAAAAGGGCCAAAGAAATGGCGCAAGGAAATCTGTTAGATTTCCTTGCGCCATTTTTTCATCCCCCATAATGGGGGAACGCCCCTGTGCATACATTATGCCTGGCGCAGGCATAATGTGGCGCAAGAGTTTACAAGTGGCGCAATGCATGCATTGCACCACTTTGTAAATATGGTGTGGGGGAAATGCCACTTTATTGCCATCTTAGCATTAAAAAATGATGCTATGGCGGTGCTAAGGTAGCGCTAGGGGGTCTTAAATCTGCCCCCAAGTTCACTATGGGAGTTAAAAGGACTACATGTCTGCCCATCTCAATTGGGTGGGTGGACAAGTAGCCATTTCTCTGACAGTCCTTATTCCCCAGGTCTGTCAGAGACGTTTGGCCACGGTGAAGACACAATAATGTCTGCCATGGCCAAACTAAAGATTCTCCTGCTATTACATTTGGCGGGCGAACCCCTATATTGGCAGGGAGGGAAATCTGTCACCACTGCGATGGAGTACCCTCTCCACCAATATAAAAATCAGGCCCTAGGAGGCAAGACATTTGTCGTACAAACCCTATTGTTACCCAGATTATTATGGAGTCACATTCCTTATGCGGAGGCTTTGTTTTTACCTCTTTGTTCACCTTCGGCAGTTTTTATATGGTGCAAACTCGACCCAAAGGTTTTAGAGTTCTTCCTGTTACCTTACACAGTCACCCATTAATTGTTTATATGGATGGGAAAATGACGAGATTTGCCCGGAATTACAGGATTTCAGCTAATGCCCAGACTCCAGTCCGGCTTCCTAGCTAAGGTCGACAGCTCTGGCCCTAAGGCCACATCCAGGGTATAGGCAGTGATGAAGGCAGAAGCCACGTGAAAGCCCGGTTCGATATGGGCCCGAGGTTCCAAGAGGACATTGAGCGGAATCAGAGCCAGGCTTCTGGAGCGAGTTTTCAGTGGCTCGCCCACCTCTACAAAGAGGGGGTGGAGAGAACCAAAGTGGCGGGGTGGAATTTGTTAACACAGAAAATATGTGAGATTAAACATCACAATATAGGTAGGAGGGAGGAGGTGCGAAATGTTTCGCTCCGGTCATAACAACCTCAGCAACGTGACCCTCTGCCACGATAACGCACGTCACGGCAAATCAAGTGAAGGCTTTTTCCTTGAGTGATCCTTTCCTGGAAAGAAAATCGGTTCAGTGCCCTGCAGGTTGTGAACATGTGTTCATACCTTTCTCGTCCTAAAATCAGCAAGGACAAAGCATATTGCTCAATCGGCAAACACTCTACAAGCACACGCAAGCCTAGCAAATTGAAGGAAAGGTCACCGATGTCAAGGGGAGCGTGTGAACACATGTGGTGACATCAGCAGCTAATAAATCTCTGTGAACTCGGTAATGCAGTGCCAGTAACCTGAGAACTGTTCATTGATACACACAATGTAGGGCAAGCCGGAGCGTCAAGACAATAGTATATTTAGATAGTAATGATTTACCTAATTTCCTGGTCAACGACCAGTTTTGATGACGTCTGCTAATATTCTGCTGCGTGCTAGCACTTCTTTTCTAACTTCCATAACACAAAGATCGTTGGCATGGGGGTAAAGAGACTAAAATCAATCTGTTGGCATGCTGAAACAATGACCTGGTCAGGGACGTCTGTGCGCAAGAACCCGGTTGTTTGTTTGAAAACCACTTTATTAATCAGGCATCTTGTAGAAAATCTATGTAAGGGTGCTTGGTAAAGATAACCAAAGCTCTGATTTAATACAAATGTGTCTGTGAGTTGTTAGTGAAATCTGCTGTTAGCTATGCTGGCTAGTTGTGTTGTATGCAGTTTAGTGCATCACACACTCGTCTACACTCTATTCAATTGACTGTAATACTCCAGGTAATCCAGCTACCTGTGAAAGTCTGACCTGTCCCATCCAATATATTTTGGCTTTTCTGTTTCCAGGTGATTATGTTGTATGCAGACTACTTTGCTGCATAAAGGTAACTCTGCTCTCTTTCAGATGTTTGCAATATTTACACATTACGCTTGTTCAGTACACCTTATTCTGATGTACACAAGCAGCTGTGCATTATAAATCTGAATGTGATAAATCACGAGGCCTTTGCTGTATGGGGTATTTACAGGCGTCACTGTTCTGGTATTTTCATTGTGTGGTAGTAGTTCTGCCAGTGGTTAATTTGTAAATAAAAACGTGCCGGTGCACAAAGCTCCCCTTCGAAAAAATGTGGCTGCTGCATTTAAATGTGTGAGCACAGAGTACTGAGGAAGCGTAATCCTAAAACAATCTGGGGCCTCTTTAATCCATTTAATCCCGGACACTTGCAGTTTTCTGCTTTCTCCCTTTGTGACGCTTTTCCGTCTTTCTTCGCTCCCTCTTTCCCATATGTGTCTTTTGCTTGCAGTAATTGCCTGATGCAGAAAAATAAGTGCCGCCCCTCAAAAATAAGTGCTGGTTCCCCCACCAGCAACCACCGGCTCAAATTAAACACTGGGTTGTGCTATGTAGCTAAGGCGGTACTGTATACACAATGCAGTAGGATGTTCAAGTGAAGGTTCTGCATTTTTTTGATGCCCCCAGGGTAGGTCCTAAAAGCCTTCTTCTCCCCAACTCCGACTTAATAACCTCTTCAGCAGACAAAGATGCCACAGTACATACATCCCATTTACCTTCCGCGGGAGTTTGCCCACTCCATTGCCTACACCCTGCATCTTGCACAAGCCAATAATTAACCTCTAAGAGCAATGCATCAGGAACGATGACATTTGTCACCCAGACACCTAGAAATCGTGTGCGTCACCTAGAACACATATGCCTCCTCCCCCTACCTGCTTCCTAGAAGAATTGCTTGCAGTTTCCTTTATAGTCAGCAATGCACGGCCAGTGTATATCTCTTGTGCCTCGTATTAGCATTTCCCACTATAAACCTCTGTTGAGCAGCGAAACAATCTACATGTCTGTGTTCCTCCACTTGCTGCTTATGCCCACTGTCTAACTATTCGACTTTACTGTCCCCCGAGATTCAAAGCTTTAGGCAAAGGTACTTACAATTAGCTTGAAGTGGTGCCCAGGCACTGATTGTCCAGGGTCAACAGCGACACCTGTCACAAGGACTTCTTAACCTTTGATGTCATCTGTAAATTGCTATGTTTGCATTTGGTGATAATATTTGCATACAGAGGTAGGTAGATTTGTTGCACTGTACAGCTCACATTCCAGTCAAAGTTCACGCTAAATACCTTCTACCCTTTGGGATTACAGGAAGTGTGCTGGTATGCCAAGCCAGACGCAAGTGGATGTATATAAAACCAAGCCCATGGATGGCTCACTGTATAGCTGTTCATCTGAGGAATCTCTGGCAGTGGCCTAATGGATGGTAAGATCTACTTTTCTCTCATAAAATTTGGATGCAGCAAAGGACCACAGGGTGGAGGTAGCCTGAAGTCTTCCCCCAGCAACAACAAGTAGAGCTATGGAGGTTGGCTGGTCTATCCATTCTACTGAACCAGTGTGTTAAACCTGGCATCCTTGATTTGGTTTCCCCCTAACTTTTTTGCCTTCAAATCCTATATTTTGATGACTTAGTTTGCTGGCTTTAGGACTCTGCAAACTCTACCACTGCTAGCCAGTGCTAAAGTGCTTGTACTCTCTCCTTAAAACACTTTAGAAGTGGCTTATGACCAATTATCATATTTAATTTACTTCTAAGTTTCTAGTAAAATGGCACTATCTGTGCCCAAGGCCTGTAAATTTAATGCTACTAGTGGTCCTGCCACCCACTTGAGTAGCCTTTTAAACATGTTTAAGGTCTGCCATTACGGCCTGTGCGTGCAGTTTTTAAACTGTAAAGTCGGCGTGGCAAAACCAACCTTTTTTCCAGGCCCAAACCTTCCTTTTTAATACATATACGGCACTCCTACCGTAGATCCCAGACAACCCAGAGGGCAAGGTGCAGTGTATTTATAAAGTAAGCTTTGCATGTCCTGACAGTGGAAAACTCTTAAATTCATTTTTCACTACTGCAAGACCTACCTCTCCCTTAGGCTAACATTGGAGTTACCTTATGACATCTAATAAGTAATACTTCCCAAATGGATTTCAGTAACTAGATCATGGTTGATGTCTTCAGAGTTATAATGAAAAATCCTCTCTCATTGCGAAATTGGATTTTAAATTACAAGTTTGAAAATGCAATTGTTTAGAATGTTGGCATTTTTCTTGCCTTATCAATTTAGTGCCTGCAGCATGTCTTCGGGGTCCCTTGACTGGGTGTAACTAGCAGTTCGGGTTTGTGTACTCCTCCTAGACAGCAACACTGCCTGGATGGGCCATTACTGGAAGGATGGAAGGGCAGACCTGGGCACAGCCCTACTTGCACTTGAATAGGCTTTGTCCTACCTGCACATAAAGGGCTGCATCCCCCCTGTAGTTAATCTGGAGTCAGTGCAGGGAAGCCAGAATGCCTGTAGACCTCACATTGAAACCTCTAGATGATTCATCCCCTTCAAAAGAAGGCCCAGGTATAAATATTGGACCCCAGAGGTCAACCTTTCAGTTCACTTCCGGATCTGTGCATACTGTGCCAGGAAGAAGGACTGCTGTGCTGCTGAAAGGACTGCTGTTCTGCTGGACAGCTGCTCTGAAGGACTACTACTGCTGTGCTGACCTGCTGCCCTCTTGCTTGGGTGAAGAGGACTGAACCTGCATCTTTGGAACCCAGGACTCCAAAGTGTTTATAAAGGCTGGTTGGCTGGCCTCCTGACTGGAGCTTTAGGGACAGAAGTCTCCAGCAACCTTGAACACAGCACATGGACTCTGCCATTTGTGAGTCCTACCCTGCCAAGTGGTGTCCCCCCAGACCTGGATCATGGGAAGTGGGTCTGAAGGTGCGCTGTCAACCCAGCTGTGGATCCAGCAAAACTTATGCATCACCTCTGCTGCGTAGTGCAATCCCAAACAAAACCAGTACATCGCCTCTGTTGCAAGGATTCTCCTAGTGCAAGAACTCCATATCAACATCACAGTCCACATCAGTACTGCAGCTGTGCGAAGTTTCACTGATGCAGGCCCTTACATCACAATCTCTTGTCAACAGCACCCTCTACGATGATGCAGGCTGTCGCATCACAGCCTTGCAGCTCTTCAGAACTGACGCATCGACCCATCTGGGCGATGCATCCTTGACACCAGACTTTGCCTCAAAAGCCCCCATTGATGTGATCCTCAACAATGACACAGAACCTTCCATTGCAGCTCCCTGGAACCAACAGATCTCCTCATCTGCGTGAGGCATCTGAACTTGGGACCTCGCAACTCTCTATAACCAGGATTTAAGGTTTAAGGTACTCTTGTTCAGCGGGCCTAACTGGCTTCCTGTAGCAGGTCCGTGCTCCATCGTGGACGGACTGAACTTGTGAATTTGTTGCGGTTTGGTGCGACCAGATATCCTCAGTTGGCGCTTGTGCTTTTTCCCACTATTTGCACTGAAATCTTTAAAATTGTCTATCTCAGGTTATATTGATTTGATTTTTGTTGTTTTGGTCTTGATTTATGTCTTAAAATTCAGTCTACTTTTTTTTAATTGCCATGGGATTTTCTTGTGTTGTATTTTCACTGTATTACTGTTCGAAGTGCTGCATAAATACTTTACATATTGCCATAGCCAGTTAAGCCTGACTGCTCCGTGCCAGGCTACCCGAGGGTTGAGCACAGGTGAATCTGGGGTTTGTTTGTGCCTCACCCTGACAAAGATGTGGTCGCTGCTAGAGTAAAGTTTCACCCTCCCCTAGCCAGTACCCCAATTTCTCACAGAGGGTAAAGTAAAATTATACTTTTTTTAAAATTATGTGATTGAATCCAACTGTTTCTGTTCCTTTGAAAGTAATCTGTTTCCCCTAAGGTAGAAATTGACAAATCATAAGATGACTAAAATAGCAGGGACTCTTATCACATTTATTAGGATATGAATCCTCTCACTGCCTAGATATTTACACAACCCTCATACAAAGATTTTCCATCTTTGCTTGCCTTGTATTACAGAAGCCTCATTTACAAATGACATTTCCAGGAATAAGTCTAACTTACATCTGACTTCAGCGGTGATACATGCAGATATAATTTATTAACTATATATGCATTATCCGTACTTATTCATGGTTAAGCTGTGAACATAATATTTTTGCCTACTTTGTAAATAATTGTGACTGCTAGAAGAGCTGCCAGGAAACCCCTCCTGGTCCTTAAATCGTAGGCGTGCAAAAACATTTGTGAAGACATTTACCGCACTTTTCTGCATATGTACGTTCAAACATATACCTGGCGTAAATGCTGCTTAACAAATGGGAAAGTGCATCAATTACTTAATTTTGCATAGGGTAGGTGCAGTAAGGTGGGTCATATTAAAGAAAATATTTCAAATCTTTTTAGGCACCCATAAAATATGCAGTGTGCAGAGTTAGGTAAACAAATGTAACTGTAAAACAGTGACATATTTTTCTAACATGCATAATGCATGCAAAAGCTGAGTTTTGAGAATAAAGCAAACAGGAATAACGGACACGCATTAACTTTCAAATGGCATTAGTTCCACCTGGTTTCTTAAATGGGGTCTGATATCTTCTTTGGGCAAAGTGAGCAATATTTTTGACGCAACTTTGGTACACAAATTGTGTTTATCATTGGGCACTTTGGTGGCTAGGACATATATGCTGCTATTCTCAGTACAGTAGACTGCCTTCCTAACTTTTGTCCACAAAAGCTATTCACACCAGATTTGTGTCCTTTTTTCCAACATGCTGGGTATTCTAAAGGGTCGTATGGTTTGTGGATTCCCTTTGAGGAGACTGAGAAGTTAGCCTAAATACAGCTACATTGTGGGTCTTTGGGGAAAAAAAGTGCTTCAGAAGAAACTATCTGTTTTTTTTCCCTGCAAATGGCATAAATGAAGGATTTGTGGTGCTAAAATCACCATTTTCCCAGCTTTCAGGGACAGGCAGACTAGAATCAGAAAACCAAGGCCCAAATTTGAGAAGGGCCTAGTGCCAACTATCACCACATTAGCCTTATTTTTTCACGTTAATGTGGCGATAGTGTGGCAAAACGTCATGCCATATTTACAAAGTGCTAGGATGCACGCATTGCACCACTTTGTAAACCCTTGCGCCACATTATGCCTGCATCAGGCATAATGTATGCAAGGGGGGGCGTTCCCATGTTAGGGGGCCCACAAAAATGGCAGAGTAAAATCTTTGAGATGCACAGAGCAGGCGTTGAAAGGAGGCACACCATTATTTTTAATGGGCCTCTTATGTACTTTGCAGGGTTAGCACCAACATTTTTGGAGGTAATCCCGCAAAGTACAACAACAGCATAAAAAATGATGATGCTATTGTCCCTTACCTGCACCATGGTGAGCCCTATGTTAAATAAGGGGCAACACATGGTGGCGTTGGGGGGGAGGGGCGCAATGGGCTGCAAGAAAAGTATCACTTCATGACATGAAGCACCACTTTTCTTAAATCTGGGCCTAAATTATTCAACACAGTTTGGGCATTTTACCGGGACATACCCAATTTTTCCTACTTTTGTTCTTTCAACCTCCTTCAAGTTAGTGACAGGAATGGGTTTGAAACTAATGGTGAATCCCAGACAGCTAAACATTTCAGAAAACTAGACAAAATTCTGAATTCAGCAAGGGGCCACTTGTGTAGATCCTTCAAGGTTTTCCTCTAGCAGGTAACACAGCCACTTGTGTCTAAGTTTTCATTTGTAACTTTTTCTAAGTATGGCAGATTTTCAAAAGAAATATATTGTTACAGCTGCTGGACCTTTCTGGTTGCAGGGATATATAGGGTTTGTAGGTTCTCCAAGAATCCAAACTACACAGAGCCCATAAATGAGCTGGACTTTGCAATGGGTTTTCATTGTCTACCAGGTATGCAGCAATTATTTTGGTAATACATAAAGAGTGAAAAATAGATATCAAGGAAACCTATGTACTTCTGAAATGGGCACAAGATATGGTGTTTAGAAGCAGTGGTTAGTTGCACATCTCTGAATTTGTTGGTACCTATACTAGCATGCAAACTAGAGGGCATTTCTCAAAATGACTTCTTTCTTACACACTGTCTTATAATTGAAAAATGCAAATGCAGAGAAAGACAATTACTAATAACACTTGTCATGCTATTCTGTATTCCCCCAAGTCTTCCGATACAAATGGTACCTCACTTGTGTGGGTAGTCCTAGTTCCTGCAAAAGGAAACACCCCAGACCGCAATCTACACACAGAACATTTTTCCTCTGGAAACTGACATGTTTTTTGAAAAGTGCCTAGCTGTAGATTGTGGGCTCTAATTCAGCCAGCAGCTAAGGAAACTTAGCAAACCTGTAGATTTTTGTGGGTAGGTCTACTGCCCGCAACAGGAAATGCCCCAAAATGCAATGGGGACACATAAAAGTTTCCACTGAAAACTGACTCATTTTTTGCAAAGTGCCTACCTGTGGATTTTGGGATCTAGCTCAGCCAGCACCTAGGGAAACCTAGTAAACCTCTGATTTTTAACAACTAGACACCTGGGGGAATCTAGGATGGGGTGACTTGTAGGGCTCTCACCAGGTCCTGTCACCCAGAATCCTTTGCAAACTTCGAAAGTTGTCTAAAAAACACTTTTTCTTCACATTTCTGTAATGCAACGTTCGGGAACCTGAGGGGAGTCACAAACGTCCTACAACGCAGCATTCCCCCATATCTCCTGACAGAAATGCTACCTCACCTAGGCCCTGATTAATACTTTTTGGCGCAAACCTGCATTAGCACAGGTTTGCATCAAAAAGTATACCGCCGGCTAGCGACATTCCTGGACGCCAGCCGGGCATCATATTTAAGCTATGACGCTAGCTGGCGGTAAGGCCCATTTAGCGTCAAAATTATTGACGCTAACTGGGAGGGGGAGGTGTAGGGGAAACTGAAGGCTGTGCGTGAAAGAATGGCGCTAGTCTGATTAGAGTTAAAAAATGACTCTACCCTGATTAGCGTTATTATTTCCACGCACAACCCCCATGGACATGACTCCTGTCTAAGTAAAGACAGAAGTCATGTACCCCAGCCCAATGGCCGTGCCCAGGGGACCTAGGTCCCCTGGGCATGGCCATTGGGCACAGTGCCATGTAGGGGGCCCAAGTTAGGCCCCCCATGGCACTTTGCAAAAAAAATAAAAATACTTACCTGGACTTACCTGGGATGGGTCCCCCCATCCTTAGGTGTCCTCCAGGTGAGGGTGCTGGTGGGTGGGGGTGTCCCTGGGGGCAGGGAAGGGCACCTGTGGGCTGTTTCCATGGTCTGTGACCATGGTAAAAGGCCCACAGGTCTCCTAACGCCTGCCCTGACCCAGGCATTAAATAATGGTGCTAAGCAGACTTAGCGCCATTATTTAAGACCCTTCTGTGCATGATTTTTGAATGGGGATAAATAAGGCTCTAGGGCCTTTGAGTCATATTTTGCCCGGGAACGCCAACTATGCATCTCATTGAAGCAAGGTAGTTTTCCACAGGAAAAAATGACTTTAACTCCAATATTGTGGCGCTAGACATCTCTAGCATCAAAATATAAATATGGAGTTAAGTTTGCACTGGATTTGCATTAAAAAAAATGATACAAATCTAGCGCAAACAGAGTATAAATATGCCCCCTAGTTTTTACAAATGTCTGGGTTTTATAGGTTTCCCTAGATGAGCGCCAATCCCAAATGCAGGTTCCCCCCTTGCAAAAACAGGCCATTTTGTGATAGATAATTTTGATATGTCCACAACATATTTTGGGCCCTTCCCTGTTGTGGCCACTTGGCCCACCTCCACAGGTGAGATAGCATTTTTTGGGGGGAAATGCTTGTTGGTAGGACATCTCTGGTTTATTTCTGTTTCTGAAGAATATGGCACATAAATGCAAGGAATAGGTGTGATTTTAGTCACATATTGAGGTTTGCAAGGCATTGTGGGTAAGAAAACCTGTGGGAATCCATGAGAGGCACACCACCCTGTACTCCCCTGTGTGTCTAGTTTTCAAACATATCTAGAGTTGGTAGATGTTTCCTAGACAAGAAGCAAGCACGCTACCAAGTCTCTTAGTTCTGTGATGTCCCAAACAGTCAAATTGTGAAAAAGCACCCTTAGGTTTTGTTAAAAAGACCACTCCCTCACCAACCTAGTTGGTGGCATGCTTCATCATTGGGGTCCCACCTGTGACACCCGTGACATCCAGTGTGTCAGGGGTGGGCTTTAACACGTGATTACAGTGGAGAGGTTTTTTTTCATGAGTTGAATTCCGAAGTGAGAGAAGTGCAATGAGACTGTCTTGTGGTTAACCACCAATTTGGTGTGTTTTGAATTGTGGTAACCTTGGGCAAAGGTTAAAAACAGTGATTTTCATAATTTGAGTGTATAGGACATCACAGAAGTAAGGGATTTTGTATTGTGCTCGCTTCTTGTGGTTGTTGATAGCAATTTGAGAATGTCTGCGAGCTCTCTTTTCTCACCCTCTTCACTGGCATCCATACTTACTGGTTGGATTTGGCAGGGTAAGTGATGATTCAAGAGTTCAAATTTTATTAACAAGAGATTTAAAAAATGAAATGCATTGTTAATGACTGTTTGGTCAAAAAACTGAACTAATGACTCACAGCTTGTGAGCTGTAAAGCCACGACAAGGCACCAACCACTTTACAGGCCATACATACTCCTTTTACATGTGACCCATACATGATCATTCACCTTGCCAGCCATGGGCCCAGCACATTACAACATTCACGACAACATTCACGACAAGAGACAATGTAGAGACAATGTAAACCCTAGCAGAGAAAGACAGAAAATACAGGTATTCCTGACCAACTATGTGTTCATCAAGTAAACACACATACTGGTTGGATTTGGCACAAGGGTGAGTTATGGTTCAATAGATCGCATTTTATTAACAAGAGATTTCACTAAAATGAAATGCACTGTTAATAATTGATAGGTCAAAGAACTGCACCAATGACTCACAGCTCATGAGCTGTTAAGCCACTACAAGGCATCAACCGCTTTACAAGCCATTCACACTGCTTTCATGTGTGACACACACAAGATCATTCACACCGCCAGCTGTGGGCCTAGCACATTACGATATTCACTTCAACAGACAGTGCCATCAAGGGCCGCCACTTTCATACGCCCACATGCCTGACACAGCAATCAAACCGGCTGATGGAGTGTGTGGAGCGGCATTTGGCTAGCAGTGTGTGTAGTGACCAGCAGCAAGCCACTACTCACACACCACCAGCCAAGTGCCAGTTCACACGCACTGCCAGCCAAGCACTAGCCCACGCACACCACCAGCCAAGTGCCAGCCCACACACACTGCCAACCAAGAGCCAGCTCGCACACATCGCCAGCCACGACTCAGCTCACACTCACCACCAGCCAAGCACCAGCTCACTCACACCATTCAATCTAGCCACATCCTCCACCAAGTCAACTCTAGGAGCACTTACCTGTTCCACTACAACAAGGCTATCTTTCACAGACTCCTGAAACTGAACAAATGTAATCTTTGACTCTGGAGAACAATCCTTGAAGACAACAAAAGCATTGAAGGTTGCTAGATTAAACAAATGGATAGCCATCTTCTTTTACCAAATGTAAGCCTTACAAACAGCATTGTAAGGTTGCAACCTCTGATCTACTCTATCTACACCACCCATGTGCTTATTAAAGTCTAAAATGCTCACAGGTTTGCGCACATCAGCAACCTGACCCCAAACAGTCACAGGTAAAGTAATTTTATCATGGATGGTAATCAGCATGTAGACATCCCTCCTGTCTGCAAATTTCACAGCTAGCAGTTCATCATTATGCAAAGTATTGCACTGTCCCCTCTCAAGTGTTTTACAGACAAGCTCCTTTGGCTAACCTTTATAGTTAGAGCTGACTGTGCTACAAGCAGCATTGTCCACTTTGAACAATTCCCTGAACCACTGCACACCAGTGTAGAAGTTATCTAGGTACAAATGGTTACCTTTGTTAAAAGGTCCTCTAGCAAGTTACCACACAATTTTCTCACTAATTCCAAAAGTGGCTGGACAACCATGGGGGGGGGGTCCAATTGTGGAATCCCTACCAGTGTACAACCTGAAATCATAGACATATCCTGTACTACACCCAGACAGCATATACATCCTAATTCCATAACGTGCCCTCTTGCTAGGAATGTAATGCCTAAAAACAAACAGCCCTTGAACAGGACAAAAGATTCATCCACAGCGATTTCGTTCATTGGAACACAGAACTCTGAAAACTGATTTACAAAGTGATCAAGGGCAGGCCGGATCTTAAAAGGAGAGTCACATTCAGGGTGATCTTCTGGAAAAGCTAAAGCATTATCAACAAAATGCAGCATCTGAAGTAGAAGCAAATTCCGATCATGACTCATGATTACAGGAAATATGGCCATTGCCTTTAAGGGACTGGTAGACCAATAGGAAGACAGTGAAGACTTCCTTATCAAGCCCATCAAAAAGATAAACCTAGGAACTTCTTCAACTCTTCCAGATTTGTGGGAGTGCACCGTGTAGCTTTAGTGTGGGCCTTAAGTTTGGCACTGTTGTCCCTTAAATAAGTCTGGCAATTTTGTCCCTTAAATATTCTTCAGCATAGAAATTAGTCTGCTCAACAATCTCACTCAAAAAAACATTGTCCATAAAAAACTGAAAGAAATGTATAGGCAAAGTGTTTTCAGTATTCACTCCACACCCTGCCACACTAGTAAAGGCAGGTAAAGCCAGCTGCACTATGCTTGGGGTAACCCAGAGCTCAGCTCTACCAATAGGAAGCCTTGCAGTCCCAGGCTGCAATCCAGATGCCTCTTGCTGCACTGTCAACACATCAGTTGTAGGAGGCTGGCCCTTTAAATAGTGTGCAAAGCTAGGCACACTGTGCAAGGGGTCCAGGAAACCACACGTTGGTTTACAGGGGCAAAAACTGGATCACCTAATGCTTACATTTTTATGCTAGCTTGGTCGAGTAGTTAGGTCAATCTTGGAGAATGCAAAGCATTTGTTGTACTCACAGCATCAATCATGCATCTCACACATTCGAAGGAATAACTCAAGACTAATTTATAAAAATACTTCAGATTTTTATATACTTTTTAAGACCAAGATTTTCAAAATTGGTTAAGTACTTTTGGAGATATGGATTTTTGAAGTTTAAGAAAATGTGTCTTTTTGTGCATAATTACGTACCCTAGGAATCAATGGAAAGTCACCCTTAAACATACATATAAAATTACACATTTGCTTTACCAAATTCTTCTTTTGCAGGTTGGTCGAGGTCATCAGGGGGCACACTGTGGCAGCTGGAGATGTTTGGGAGGCTCCCGGTTCCTGCGGGAGCAATGGGGAAAAGTCTCTGGAGCTGGTTCAGGACCACTGTCGGGGACCACTTGGAAAAGGTCTGGGCAGGTAAGTTTAGAGGTGGTTCCTTGGGATCCCCTTGGAGTGTCGAGGTTGCAAGGGGTGAGGGACCCTTAGGGCACAGCAGGTTCTTTGTTACAGGGCACAGGGTGGCCAGGTATAGAGCGAATTGGTGAGCTAGGAGCTGTGTCCGAAGATGCCCTTTGGATCTGGAGGTAAGTCACTTCAAGGTTTGCTTACAGGGCAACGGGGGCACTCAGGTGGGAGATCCAGGATGCTCCTGAAGCCCCTCAAATTAGCTGACGATCAATGAAGTGACCCTTAGTGGGTTGTTGGTTTCTTCTTTGTTGCAGAGTGGTACCTCCACTCTGTAGGGAGTTCTTGGGTTATTGGCCAGGCCTAGAGGTCCTCTGGAGTTCTTGAGGTCAGTCCAGTTGTCCAGCTTCACCTCAGCTGCGATTGTCGGGTCCTGGGTGCAGCAGGCAGGATTTGGTGCCTTTTCTTTGTGCAGCAGGTCCACAGTTCTCAAGCCTTGGATCTTCTAGGTGCTGGTCTTCTTTGTGTCCTTTAACTCTAATTATCTGGTCTAGGGATGCCCACTAAATACTGAATTTAGTGGGACGTTTAGGGGGAACCTGGTATCCAATGGGACACTTACCTTTGGGTCGCTACACTCACTGCAGGGACCACCTACTATCCCTGATTTGCTATTATACTTCCATCTAAGAAGGAGGATAATAAAATGGAGTATCCACCTCGCAGGCAACACCTTAGGGGTGGTGCATGCCAGGTGGAGTTACTCCTCCTACCTTTTGTGGAGTTTCCCACCTTTGCTCCGACCGAAAGTAGGGGTTTACAATTTACAAAGGAGAGGCCATCTGCTGTTAGCAGCAGGCCTGTGGGTCATGTTTCAAGGGTGGCAAGCCCTTTGAAGCTCGCCAGCAGGGAACTGCACATTCCTGAGGGAGGTGGTGTTAGCAGGTTTGGCAAGGACAAAGTGGGGGCATATTGCTCATGCAGCTGTGCCCTCACATACAATGTGGTGCACCCTGCCTTAGGGCTTAAATGCTTGCCAGAGGGGTGACTTACCTATATGGTATGCAGTGTATAGTGGACAGGGCACACAGGCAGTGTGCCATGTCATGCTTGAATTTTAGGATTGCCCCAGGACACTCAGCCTGCTATGGCAGTGCTGGGTGCGTCTGGATGCACGGTCCTAGAGGGTGGCACAATCAGTGCTGCTGCCCTGAGGGGCCTACCCTTAGTACCCCATGCCCTGGGTACCTAAGTACCATTTACTAGAGATTCATGGTGGCAGCTAAAGGTGTTTCCAATTACCTTTGCAATTTTATGGAATTTTATGGAAAGGACACTGGGAACCTGGTTAGCAGTGCACTCAAGTCCAAGTTGCATCCAGAAACCAGGCAAAAAGTAGGGGGTACTGCAACAAACTGTCAGTTTCCCACATCAGTGTACTCCTCAAAAGCAGGCATTTCATCCACACTGAGAATGGTTTCATCATTCGATGATTCCTTTCCGACAGAAAATTCATGGCAAGAATCTTGCACCTTTCTCACCTGCCTCAGATGCAGATTCAGACTCATAATCATGGTCAGAGGAAGATTCAAAAAGCAAACCAACAACCTGCTGAGCGGTAATCCTGCAGCTAGCGGCTAGCCCTGATCCTTACTGTTGGACTTTTTTGCTTATGCAGGGTCATCCCCAATCTTTTTGCCTCCTCCTTCTATTTTGTCTGACCTGTTGCTGTTGGCTTTTGAACTCTGAGCACTTTACCACTGCTAACCAGTGCTAAAGTGCATATGCTCTCTGTGTAAAATTGTACGTAATTGGTTCTCCATGGTAGGCATTTTTGTTTTACTGTTAAGTCCCTAGTAAAGTGCACAAGAGGTGCCCAGGGCCTGTAAATCAAATGTTACTAGTGGGCCTGCAGCACTGGTTGTGCCACCCACACAAGTAACCCTGTAATCATGTCTCAGACCTGCCACTGCAGTGCCTGTGTGTGTATTTGTACACTGTAAATTCGACTTGGCAAGTGTACCCACTTTCTAGGACTAAACCTTCCCTTTTCTTACATGTAAGGCACTCCTAAGGTAGGCCCTAGGTAGCCCCAAGGGCAGGTTGCAGTGTATGGATAAGGTAGGACATATAGTAATGTGGTTTATATGTCCTGGCAGTGAAATACTGCCAACTTCGTTTTTCACTGTTGCAAGGCCTGTGTCTCTCATAGGATAATATGGGGGCTACATTTAAATAGGATTAAAGTGTAGATTCCCCTAGAGAGTAGATGGACATGTGGAGTTTGGGGTACCTGAACTCACAATTTGAAAATACATCTTTTAGTAAAGTTGATTTTAAGATTGTGCGTTTGGAAATTCCACTTTTAGAAAGTGAGCATTTTCTTGCTTAAACCATTTTGTCACTCTGCCTTGTTTGTGGATTCCCTGTCTGGGTCAGTTTGACAATTGGGTTGTTTTTCATCTCACACTAGACAGTGACACAAAGGGAGCTGGGGTGTAACCTGCATTTCCTGATTAGCCATCTCTGCTAGGAGGGAGGGTTGGAGTGGTCACTTTCATCTGAAAGGACTGTGCCTGCCTCTGACAATGTAGACTCCAACCCCCTGGTGTGTGTCTGAGGCCTTGCCTGGACAAGGCAGGATTTCACAAGTAGGTGTGAGTCCCCTTTGAAGAAAGGTGACTTCAAAGACTAAAATGCGTATAAGAAGGGCACCCAAATCTACAGACCTTAGAAACACTTCTGGAACCAAGAGGAACCTCTGCCTGGAGAAGAGCTGATAGCTGAGGAAGAAGTGCTGCCCTGCCTGTGACTGTGCTTTGTGGATCTTTCCTGCAGTGCTGCTTCTGCCAGAGTAAGAGGGCAAAGACTGGACTCTGTGTGCCTTCCATCTTGTGAAGAAATCTCCAAGGGCTTGATTTAGAGCTTGCCTCCTGTTGTTTGAAGTCTCAGGGACAGCAAAGACTTCTGTCTGCCAGCACCTGGAGTCTCTGGAGAGACTCCTGCTCTGACAAGTGGTGCCCTATCCAATCCCGGGGCCCTTGAAAGGAAAGCTGGTGGAAATCCAAGGAAATTGACTTCGGACGACTCCGGACCGATGCCGCTGCTGAATCTGGTGACGCCGCCTGCACCCGACATCGTGACCTTCGCTGGAACGTGACGCTCTTCGCAGGCCAGACGCCGCAGCAGCCCCGCTGAAGTCCGCGACTCCGTGGAAGTCGCTGCACCACGTCGTGACCGACGCCGCTCAAAGTGCATGGATTCAACATTTCGCACAGACGCCGCCATCCCCGACCGCGCATCGGCTTATTTTCACTCTTCACCAAAGGTACTGTACTTGGGGGTCTACACGACTCCGTGTCCGACGCCGCTGGTGTCGGCTTGTTGGGAACGACTCCGTCACGACGCCGTGTTAACATCTCATCGAAGCATTTTTGTTTCTAAGCGCTATTTTTTAGTTTAATCTCTAAAAATTCATAACTTGACTTGTGTATGTTGGATTTTTGTTGTTTTGGTCTTGTTTTGTTTAGATAAATATTTCCTATTTTACTAAACTGGTGTTGTGTCATTTTGTGGTGTTTTTCATTAAGTTACTGTGTGTGTTGGTACAAATACTTTACACCTAGCACTCTGAGGTTAAGGCTACTGTTCTGCCAAGCTACCAATGGGGTAAGCAGTGGTTAGCTGAGGGTGATTCTCTTTTACCCTGACTAGAGTGAGGGTCCTTGCTTGAACAGGGGGTAACCTGACTGTCAACCAAAGACCCCATTTCTAACATTGGTGATCAGCGGTTGGGATTTGGACTTGTATTTATGCTTGACATACAGTCATTGAGTGCACACTACTGTTTTGATCTCAGACCACTATGTGACCACATACTACTTGTTTGGTGATCTTTCATTTTTCTCTTTGGGACTCCTTTTTGTTCTACTTCCATGATTTTGCTGATCCCCTGACTGATTCTTTTTACTTCATTGGGAACTTGTTTTCTGCCGTTGGAACTTTGCACTTGTTGCCATCATGTCTCAATCTAGAGATGCAACAGCTGGAGCTGTGTTTGAATTAGGGAAACTGAAGAGGTTCTCAGTTGCTCAATTCAAACAGTTCTGTGAAGGTCTTGCCATTCACGTTAAGAGCTCTGCCAGGAAGGGGGAGCTGCAAGAGGCATTGAGGGCCTGGGTGGCAGCCAAGGAAGCTGGGGGGCACACAGAAGATGTGGATGGGAAAGTGCAGAGTCTACACCGTGGTGTATCAGAGGTACCTGTTACACCCGGGGGGAGGTTCTCCAGGAGTGGTAGCGGTAGGTCCTCTAAGGGTCTGACTCCTAAAGATGTGCAGGACAGACAGACAGAAAGGGCTCGCCGGTTGGAGGCAGAAAAGTTGAGGATGCAAAGGGAGTACAACGAGTGGGAAAGGGACTTCGAGAGAGAAACTATGATTTTGGCTTATGAGCTAAAACTGAAAGAGCTGGCAGTCAGGAGGGCTGAGTCCAGCTGGAATGGTGGCAGCAACAATATTATATCCAATGTTGCTGAAGAAGTGCACATGCCCAGAGATGTGGTGCCCTACTTGAAGGAGGGAGTTAACACATGCCAGGAGGTTCAGGGGTATGAGATAGCTCCAGTGGCGCACAGGGTCCCTGAGGTGGATTGGGGAACTAGCACAGGGAGTCATATTCCTACTAGTGGGAAGGACACTCTACTGACTCTAGGTGAGAGTAACAGGGAGAGGGGTTCCCCCCAGGTACAAGTCCTGGTTATGGAATGTGAAGACAGCCTAGAAGAGTGTGGGTTGAGTGTCAGGGACAGTCAGGTACTGTCTCACCAGTCTCAGGAGGGTGATGTGGGATGCTTTTTCCAAGCAGAGTCACTGGATGGTTGGGTGAAGGGTACTTTGGTTAATTCATGTGAGGGGCTGAGTGATGTAATTGCTGGAGAGCATATGTCTAGTCCTTATTTTCCAGAGCTACGCCAACACCAGGTGGAGTGTGAGTTCTCTGACCCCAGGGAACTTACAATGGAGGCAGACTTCTGGGTGAGTACCAGAGAGTCTGAAGAAGCATTTGGGGGTGCTCCTGAGAGGAGTGGTCTAGGTAGTTCCCACCCAGGTGAGGTAGGGAAGGATTGTAGTGTCCCAGGTAGGTCCCAGTGTAGTGGGATGGGTGAGGGACCCCATGTCCAGTCTCAGAGGAGAGGGAATGGGGATGGGCTGAGGCCCAAGGTGCCCAAGATCCGGTCCCAGGTTCTGGAGGGTTCCATGAGGGAACTCCAAGAGGGAAGCCTAGCCTGTACCATAGGGCCATCTGTTGAGGGAGACCCCACAGTGTCA